>NC_086173.1:47396582-47704423 GCF_023053635.1 Elgaria multicarinata webbii | reverse complement strand
ACTAAGAGCACAGGAATGTGACATGTCCCTGTAAAAGGCAAAGATCTTTTCCCCGGGAACATCCGTGCGGTGGAAAGAGAGAGCTGATCGTGCAGCATGCAGAATTCTAACTGCTCCTCCCAGCAACGGTCAATTCAGAAGTTTGGCTGAGTGGAGACCAGCATAGCTGAAACTCCTGTACGCATGCATTGTCTGTGCATTGGTGTTGCAGGAACTGGTCATGGTCCTAAATAAGAGCCAAGCTTTAAGAAACATTTCAGTAGAAAATGCTGAGCACATGACAAGGTCTGGGGCAATGGAGAAATGGAAAGAGATGGGAGTGCAATGCCTGTTGGGAGAAGGCTTATAGGGGAGGACAGCTGCTACATTCCTCAGGGCCAGAGAGTGGTAGTACACGAAATGATGCGCTGCAGCAGCTACCTGGCGCTATGTTCAGAAGTGTTTTGTTTCCAGAGACAGGACAGCAGCAAAAGACTTGTTACACCTGAACCGCTGCATCCCCCAACTCATTATTATGTACATCTCTCCTGCTCTCTCTTCATATAGGTTATTGCCGTACCATAGCAGAAACTGGCTTTGGTTTGCTGATCCCAGCTATTAGGCCTGTAAAAGGGTCAGTTCTTTATCTATTTTCTGCAGACTGCCCTCTACGCCGTGGCCAGCGATGACCACAGCAATGGCTGCAGAACAACACAGCACCATGTACATTGATGGTGCTATATAAATAAATAATAATAATAATAATAATATAGTTCCATCAGCTGGCGCAGATGCTAATAGAGCAAGAAATCACTGCCCATGCGAGTGGTCTACTCATTGAGGAAGGGTAATGTCAGAGCAGGGGGCTCATGGAAGGGAGCATACCCTTTTCAGTGATTAGAAAAGGAAAATGTATCTTGTGATTTCCTTCATCACAAAGGAGAAGAAGAGACTATCTACAAACCCCCCCCCCCGGCCCTCTTTATGTAGGCCATTCAGAGTTATCTGCTTGGGTAAGCCAGATGCAATAATATCTGCACCACAACTTAGCCATGGCACAGTTCTAGTCCATGGCCTTCGCTGAATCAGTCCCCATGGGCCTGACCGACCTTTGGGTTTTTGAGCAGCTGAAGCTACCACCTGCCCTGTTATTCCGGTCCACAGTTTTGGCAGGGGAGGGCACAGCAGGAGAGGAGGAAAGTTCTGGGTTCCGATTCTTATTATCCTACAGGTCACCATAATTACTCATGCAGATTTTTGAACCACACTAACCAACTCAGTTCAGCTAGCTGTGGGAAAACCTCAGCTTCACTTCTAAAATGCTGGGGAGAAATGTTTTAAACTCAAGTACATCAACCACAACCCTAAGAATTCAGGTTGCCAAGAAAGTCTCCTAATAAATAAAGGCCAAATCCTGCTTTACGTTTTGTGCATAACTGAGTACAACTTGATGTATGCGCCACATCAAGAAAAAAAAGGGGGGCACATGTTCAATCAGGACTGAGTTTCTTTAAAAAATTCAGAAGCTGTGGACCAGCTTCCACCTTTAGACATGCACTAATTCTATGCATGCCTACCTGAGTATAAATGTACAAGTAAGAATCAGCCCTGAGGGGCTTCTTGCAACCCTCCTTTGTAGAGAGAGCGTGCGCCTCTCTCTCTCTCTCTCTCTCTCTCTCTCTCTCTCTCTCTCTCTCTCTCTCTCTCTCTCTCTCACACACACACACACACACACACACACACACACACACACACACACACACACCTTCCATCATTGAGCTAAAAGCTGCCAGCTCATATCTGTGTTCACCTGGGACACACGTTAGGTTTAACTACATAAGCTCATATTTGGGAAGAGGACCAGGATTTTTTATATGGGGCAAGGAAAAAAAATGGTGTGATTGGTTGTCAGTTTTTTTTTCTTAAGAAATAGTTTCCTGGCACATGAGAACACCCATCTCCCAAGCACGTTCCAGGCACTTCTATACATTACATGGGCTTGCCCAGCCGTGGAGGCATTGCCCTTTCCAGCCCCTTTCATGCGTGCACTATATTGTTTTTCAATTATACCATCCAAAATATTTTACAACCATTATTTCAGCCATCCACCCAAGAAATGTCTGAGTCAGGCTCTCATCGTCAGGGGCTGAGCAGCAACAATGCTGGTAATTCTTGTGTAGTGTGACCATATGAAAAGGAGGACAAGGCTCCTGCATCTTTAACAGTTTCATGTGTGCCATTTGTGCGTGCCATTTCAATGTGTGCCATTTGTATGCATGCAGCGCCTGCTGAAATTCCCTCTTCATCACAACAGTTAAAGCTGCAGGAGCCCTGCCCTATTTTATATCTGGTCAATAGTGCAGGGCTCCTGTAGCTTTAACTGTTGTGATGAAGAGGGAATTTCATCAGGCGCTGCATTCATTCAAATGACACCTGCTGAAATTCCCTTTTTTATACAGCTGTTAAAGATACAGGAGCCCTGTTCTCCTTTTCTTATGGTCACCCTATTATTGTGGAGTGCAGTTCACAGATGCCTCCAGTACCTATAAACAGAGCCTGGATGTCAGAGCGCAAAGCTTCGTCTAGCAAAGGGTTGGCAACTCATAGGGTTTTATAGCCTGGACCTACAAGAACCATTAAAAATGAAACAGAAATCCAGGTTTATTCCACTCCAGGAAGGATGTCAGGCATCATACATGGAGAGCAATACTCAATCTAGCAAAAGCCACGCTAAATCATCTAAATTTGTATACAAATTTAGAATTTTCCATTGGTTAGTGTTCATACCAAAACTAGCTGGGAGGCAAACAAAACCAAGATTTAAATAGTTCTTGCTTCTTGCTCCAGACCTAATTCTGCTACCCTCCACTCCTTATTGTTGTCTGGCTCCTAAGGTTGAGTTCCTGGGATTCTGGTGTGCACAAAGTCTCCTGTAATATCGCAAGGGCAGGGGGCACTGCCAGTGAAGTTACTGCAACAGGTGTTACGGGTTCTTAGCCGGCACTACAATCTGTACATCTCCCAAATTGCCCATTGGTAAGTGCAAAGGTTACCCAAAAAACCTCCACCGTACAAACATCTAGCTAGCCATTGCCTCCAAATCAAGAATCAGATTGTGAATTTATGTTCCAGGTGATGACTATTCCGCCCGACACACACCATCACCACACATTATTGAGCAGGTATGGGGAAGATGGTTCAGTTCTACAGGCACAATGGGCAACAACAGCCCTTGAGAGCTGCAAATCCAAATGGGACCAATCCAGGCAACTCCTAGACAGTAAATCACTGGGGTAGTGCTTGTACAAGAAGCATCTCCTTTGGCCTCACTATACACAGAGCTGGGCAAGTTGTGCATCTGTCGCACACCCCACTGATTGCAAGCTCCTCCATACACGGAATGGCTGAAGTACACACAGCATTCAGCAGGGAGGTGAGGAAGCAGAGCTACCCAGGGCCTTTCTCTAAGGACATACAGGAGTAGCAATGGCAAAGCCTCAGCTCCAGACAGGGAGTTACTCAGAACTCCTGTCCTTTTGATGCCAGAGCTCCATTTGCTGCAACCTGCTTTCCAAGCAAGGAAGCTCCAAGTTTAAGTGACTCGTGGTGAAACTGCCAGTGTCAGAAAATGGTTACCCAGGCTGTGCTCTCATGGCCAGATCTGGATTGGAACCCACGTAGCTTTCAGCATTCCCAAGTGTCTGTGTGGCTCACTCCGCCCCGGCCACACTTGCCTCTGCGGCATTTCTGCCGATTTCACTGTTGCCCCTCCTATAGACAGGGAATAGCCAAGTATTATCTGGGCCCAAGCTGAACCGAGAAAATTTAGAATAAGGCACCCAAATTTGCCAGGACAATAAGATAAGCTGGGAGAAGAACAGAAGGACAAAACTTTCTCTGGAAGCATACAGCCACACAGACTTGTCCTAAGAATTGAGAGCTGTGAGGCATGGCGGGGGAAGCATCTCCAAGAGAGATCTGGAAGCAAGACACTGGTTTTCTTAGGAAACGTTAAGGCAACCCAAAGTTAGCATCAACCACTGAGGCACTAAGGTCCAACTCCAGCCATCTTCAGCCTACCCATCTAAGGAAGGGCAAGATGCCATTTCCGCGTCATGTGTGTGCTCATGCGCTTCAAGTGTATTCTTGTTTCTCAGAGTTGCTTCCTTCTTCACCTGGCTAATTCACTAGTATCCTGCAGATTTAAAAGTTGGATGCTAAAAGCTCAGAGAGCCAAGGTTCAGAGAGAGCCTTTCCAAGCATAAGAGAATTGCGCAGTATGTTTCTTTCGGAGACAGCACCTCACCACTTTTGCGTAAGGACAATGGTACAAAAGCCAAAGGCAAGAGAGAAAACCACCCTAATTTAAGGGCATCACCTTCCATTCCATGTGGACTAACCTGTTGGGAATTGAGACATGCTAGTGAAAGGTGCATAAAAGGAAGCAATGGCTGCTATAAGAGCCTGTATTATCCCAACTTCTACTCACACCACAAACACCCAGGATACCAGATGACGGATCATCTGTAATGCCACTGTATTCCACTTCAAAGTAATGCATGCAACTAGAGTTGGGTCTTCCCCTGGTAGACAGAGATTTACTACTTCAGCTGCCATCAGCTGTGAGTTCAGTGAGCACAAAGTGGAGAAACAACATATTTGATGCTGGGCCACAAATATTCAGTTGGGGCCCAGGCCCTTAGTGGCCTATATATGCAGAAATTAGTATAAAGCCAGGGGATTCCCCCCTCCCCACCAACAGCATCTGGAGGAATATCTCCTGCCCAGCCTAATCAAAAGTAGTGCAGGACATTCAGCTAGGAGTATGGAGTCTAACACTAAAACCCACTGAAATTCACATTTCAAGAATGGGAGGCAGGAAATTAAATTCAGGGGCCCGTTCCTATTGGGTAGTGGAGGAAGTCACAACCCCTCTTGCTTGATAACACCCACCTCCAAACAGTCCACAAAACTCTAAAAGACAGAAACAGCATGTACACGAGCCAGCTTGTTTTCCCCCAACAGACCCACAGCAGGGACCTACCCAGAAATACATCATCATTCTGGCAGCCGGGATGTCCACAGGTCCACGGAGAAGTGATCCGGCCCAGGCCGCTGGGTATCGCCCCCGCCCCTGGTGGTCTCCGTCCTGGGATGCCGACCGGGGTCCCCCCTTTCACAGGCACAGCCCTGTTGACAATAGCTGCAGGCCGCCGTGTGCCTCAGAGCTGGCCATGGGTATCCGACGTGCCAGCTTGGTGCAGGAATTGCAGACGGGGTGGCGGTGAGGGGTGGCAGGAGGCTTCCAGGTGGGCAGTAGAGGAGCTGGAGCAAGACTCTGACAACAGGAGGTCGGGGGGTGGGGTTGACCACAAAAATACCAGCCCCTTGGAAGGAAACGGAAGAGAAGCAAAGCCAGCTCAGATCCCAGACCTGTTCTTCCCGCAGAGCTGGAAGGAGTAGGGCTGGCTGAGAACACAGGGGTGGCTGGCTGGATGTATGCCTCCAATCAGAGAAAAGGCGCCTCGGCTAGCGGACAAGCGGGCTAAGTTGACAGGTTTGCTGTGGATGGGATAGGTGGGGGTGGAGGGGTTGTGCCGTGGGGATGCGTGGATGTGTGTGTGAGGGGGAGAGAGAGAGAGGGAGAGAGGGAGGCAGCTGGGAGCGGAGGCTCCCGCCGCTCTGACACTCTGCAGTGTATGTCCTGCCTCAGCATTTTCCAAGCTACCCTGTCAATAAGGGAACTGGCCGCTCATGTTATTAACCTGTGAGGTGCCAGCTTTCTCCCTACTGGTGCTGAGCCTCCAGGCATTCTTGCTGCTCTCTGTCCTTGCCATGTTACTCTCAAGCAGGTCTTGCTGTGATTAAGGACGACTAGGGCAGCTGGTTAACAGGCAGCCCCTGTTTTATAGGGAACTCGGATTTATTTGTATATTTTGTACAGCACTAAGTACATTGTTGGTGCTAAATAAATAAAATAATAATAATAATAATAATAATAATAATAATAATAATAATCAGGCTCATAAGAGTGTGTCCAAATTCAGTTCTCCCAACTCCAAGGCTATGGGGTGGGGTGGGGTGGGGTGGGGTGGGGGGAAGGGGAGAAGAGTCCTGGTGAAAAGAAAAGTCATTGTGGCAACTGTGAGAGAAAATCACAGTTAAGTATCTAAGGGCCTTCTGCGGTATGCCATTGCCAATCTTCTGGATATCAGAACTCACATTAGTAGTGAGTGGTTCCAAGGCCTGTTTTATCAGGGGTGAGTAGAACATCCCCTACAAGACTGGTTTGGGGTTTCTAATGACGACCATGGGGGAGAACAAATGGCTCAATTAGGTATCAAAGCAGCAGCATGCTGGCCAACCATCCCGTGCTCTGTCTTTCATGAACATTGCTTAGCCCAGGCTACATACTTGGGTGATTGCAAACTCCAAACTCAGGTGCAGTCTCAGGTGGGGATTCTGCCACATGCGGGTATATTGTGTGCCATCTTCACAAAGAATGGGAAGAAATCCCTCGAGTGTTTTATTCTCGTTCACTGCCTGTGTGCTGTCCTGGGTGCAAAGCTTGGCAGGCGGGCCCCATGCTAGCAAAGGGTGTAGGTCAGAACACAAACGGCCTAGTGCGCCCTGTTGCCCCCTGCTGTTAGTAGGCCCATGCCCCAAGCACACCTCCAAAACAGAAGGTGGATGCTGCATCCTTGGGTTGCCTTAGTAACCTTCATTTTGTTGGCAAAGTGTTTGTGTCTGCTGGAGCCCAATGTCCCTTTTTTGGCAGTCCTTTTCCAAGAGAAAACTCCCAGTGAATTTTAAGGGAGCGTTCGCGTAATTGCCCACGATCCTCTTCAACTGAGCTAACGTTCTTTGTGGAGAGGGAGAGGCCCCCTGAAAATCTCTGGATTGAGGGGCAGGGAAAAGCTAGGGAGGGCAGGTTTTCAACCTCCCCTTGATGCTCCGAGGGCAGAAATTAGATGCTTCAGATACTCTGTGTCCTTTTATTCCCCCACCCTCTACTCATAATGTGTAGCATAAGACATTGCACATGATGTGACATTGCACTGCGTTTTCCCCCACCCCACATCATTGGCTATTGATGGCTGAGAAACACACAGCATGAGAACATCGTAACATGCATTATGCTACGCAAGGCTTTACTAGGAAGAAGGGAGATAAAGAAAATGGAGCAATGACTCTTCTGTCTGCCTTGTAGCATGGCGTTCCACCCTGAGACTGAGTGAGTTGAGCATTGGGGCATCAGGTGACTCCAGTATCCCTAGAACTCCACAGTCTCATATTTGGACATCGCAGCACGCCTTCCTCTAGCCATCAGGAAAGGAAAGAGCAAATATATGATGGGGCAAAGTACCTTAAGAGATGGGGCTGGAGTCCCATTTGTTGGTGCATCCTGTAAGACACACTGTGTCTCACTCAAGCACACAAGAGTTTTTGATGCTCATCTTAGGAGCAGAGGGAGGAAAGGTCCCTGCAAGGGCAAAGTTGTAACCTGCCTCTTATATGAATGTGAGGAGGAATCCATCTATGTGCTTGAAATA
Source organism: Elgaria multicarinata webbii (assembly GCF_023053635.1). NCBI lineage: Eukaryota > Metazoa > Chordata > Lepidosauria > Squamata > Anguidae > Elgaria > Elgaria multicarinata. The sequence continues at coordinate 47,696,891 of NC_086173.1, read as the reverse complement.
GTCATGCAGCTCACAAGCCACTTGCAGCTAACGTGTGTGTGTGTGTGTGTGTGTGATATTCTAAAAGAGACAAGGGCTCCTACCCCTTTAAGAACTCACATGTTCCACTGGAACAACGTCTCCCAGCATAGCATGATGGTGATGGGAAACCTGCACCTGTTAAATCCCGTTCCCTCCTTCATGGCTCTCAAGGGGAGAGAGACCTTGTTCTTTGGGGAACAGGATCATCAAGCCAAGTGCTTTGCTGTGTGGCCTTTGATTTGCTTCTTGGTTAATTCATGTAGTGCTTTGATTGGTCTATGGCACAGCTGCTGTTTTACATTATGGGATTATACCCCAGTGTGCAATTCTCCAGAGTTCAGCACTGCGCATTGCTATTCTTGCCCATCCTGAATTACGGATCAGGGACCGGCATTAACCCTTCTATCAGCTATAGTGTCAGAAGAAAGTTGTTCTGCATGGAAGACAGGGCATTCTGCTATCACTCGAGTTACAAGCCAGGACCCGGCCTGCTCAATAAGAAGTGGCCCAATGACTATGAGACCAACGCCTGAGGCTCTGAAGCACATGTTTGCCTGTCATCCTCTCCCTGCTGGCCTTGGGCACTTTGGGGCATGAATAAGTCCAGCAATAACATGGCACAGTGATAAATGACTTTGATCCAATATGAAAACAAACACTCTTTTTGAAATTCACACACTGGTGAATCCCATGCTGGACTAATCACCCTAAATGATGCCATTCAGAAGCACAGAACTTTGTGTTAACTGAGCAAACCCATCAACTCTAGTTACAGACTACCAAGAGCACACCTCTTACCTTCATTTGGATACTTTGCTTCATGGCTGACCCTCCCATAAAATCGTGCAATTACAGCTGAGGCAGTGATACGATAGTTGTGAGCAGGGGATGCAACTCCTGCTAAGGGCATTCACACCCCTTATAAACACGTTACCTCACTCTCAGGAATGCCAAAGACTTTCTGGACGCATTATGTTTCAGAAACATTTACTTTGGGGTATGGATTGTAAAGGCTAGAACCGCACATTACACCAGACATGTTGGAACCACCAAAAACAGCAGTCAATTCTCTTTCAACTGCTCAGGCCTAGAAATGCATAACATGTGACACGACACCATCTTGAAACACGCTGAGTTTCTCTGTGCCCTGCAAGCATCCACCTGGAGTGGGGAAACTCAGATTTCAAGGATGTCACATCTGGTGTTTTGTATTATTGAGAGTTAAAAAAGAAAAATAGAAGAGAGAGAGGTAAGGGCCACCTTGTTTAGCCATGGTGTCAAGAGTATGAGCTGTGAACTGAGAAGTCTGCTTAACTGTTTTTATGCATTTTATTGCTGTAAGCTGCTTTGGAAAGGCTTCTGCTATGAAGTGTTTTAAATAAATTAAATAAATAAAAAGTCTCATGTCTTGGGCAAGTCATTATTCTCTCAGCTTCAGCCCCCTACCAGAATAATAATAATAATAATAATAATAATAATAATAATAATAATACCATGCCCTACAGGATGGTTATAGCATTTTTGAACTAGTGTTTGATATAAAATATTATAAAAGTATTATTATAATGATCCGCTTCCTCCACTATCCACTTCACAACAGAACAAAACTATAGCCAAACTGTTCTCTCCTTTCCCCTCCCCTCCAACCTGGTAAATTGGGGTTAGGGGAGACTATCATTGTGATGTGGGAACAAACGGCCTGTCCACTTTCACGACTCACCAATCATTGGGTGATTTCCTGGCTTTAGTACAGTTTTTCCCCATTCTAAAAAGTTGAAAGGTCTCTCTTAAGGCTTTGTTACTGGCAGTAAGAGGTTTAAGCTAAAACAAACTGGTGTTTTGGGTCGCTTGGCCCTGCCCCTTTGCCTTTAGCCCCACCTCCTTTGTCTTTGCCCACCCCACCCCACTGGAATGCAGAACTCCCCCACCCCTGAACTTCTTTGAAACTGAATTCAGCCCTCAGGCTAAAAGAGGTTGCCCACCCTTGAGTTTGGCTCTCAGGTTGCTCAGAACCCCACACACGCACGTTGTGTTTTTAGTATCTGTGGAATACAGGGGTCAGCGACTCACAACAGCAGAATATGGGACAGCTGGTTTCAAGTCTAATTAGTTTCTTTGTGATTTGAGTGATGAAACTTTAGAAGAATAACTCAGGCCTCCAGGTGACAGCAGAAAGTTAAAGTTCCTTGACATATTGCTACGTCAGCCAATTTGAAATCAGACAAGAGTCCATGCTGAAAGTTGGCAATGGCAGGGACAGAATGTTGGGGGATATTATGGGGTTCCATAAAACATTCATTAATGAGCTTAGGATACCAGCAAATATATTGTATGGGATTTCCAGAAACCAATATGCATTTTGCTGTCACCACCAAGGAGCTACCAGAAGAACCAAGAGGTGGAGGATAAGGGAAAACATTGGTCTGGGTTGTGGTAACTGATAATTGCATGTTCCCCTTTTATTTTAACCATTATCTAGATGCTACAGCTGAATGAAAAGGCCAGAAAAGTGAGTTTGTTATCCCAAGAATTGGGTCCTCCTGCATTCATAGAAAGCTGCCTTATATCAGGTCAGACTCCCTATGCATCTAGCTCACTATTGCCTACTCCAGGAAGAGGCAGCCTGGTGCATTCCAGATGCTTTGGACTACAACTCCTATAATCTCTTACCATTGGACATGCTGACTGGAGCCAATGGGAGTTATAGTCCAGTTGTCTACCACTGGTCTATTCTGACTGGCAACAGCTCTCCAGTGTCTGAGGCAGAGGCCTTTCTCATCACTTGCTGATGGAAGATGCCAGGGATTGAAGCTGAGACTTTCAGCATGTAAACACTGTGCTCTGCTGCTGAGCCTTGGCCCCTCTCCCTCCTTCCTGGTAGTTACATGTGCAACCTATGGGCCATGAAGCCCTTGAGTCAAATCTCACCTCTGCCATGACCTTACTAGATGGTCCCAAGGTAACTATTTCTCAGCCCTCGTCTGCAATATGGGAATTATAATCATAAAGTACTGGTCAACCTTACAGGGTTGTTATAAGGGTGACTGAAACAATGTATGTGAAGTGCTTAAGGTGCTATATAAATACCACTATTCTTTCTTACTTATACTACTACTACTAACATCACCATCACCTTCCCAAGCTTTAGCTTCCCTTCCAGGCTCTGGGATGCTAGCATTGTAGGTAAAATGGCACCTGACCAAATGCTCTTGTCTTTTGAGATTAAAGATGAACCTATATGGATTTTCCTCCTGTGTGAATCTAATACAGAACAATGATCTTGTCAGCTATTTTTTTATGCCTTTTCTAAGTGAATTTATGCCTGAGCAAAGCAAAATGCCCCCCAGTCCCAAACTTGGGTGAAGAGGGGCTTCCCAAGTTTACAGCCTTCAGCTTCTCTCTCTCTCTCAAAGGCTTCTGGGAAAGGGAAAGGAAATGACTGTAATACCTTTGAAATCAGCCAAGTTTCCCCCGTGGTGCTCACTCGCGTTGGGCTCTCTAAGAAAGGAGAGAGAGAAAGAGAGAGAGAGAGAGAGAAGAATTAAAATCAATTATTGTTATGGCTAACACAACCACGGTCGATGCCATTTGCTCACTGACTGGCAACATTCTTTCCGAACATGCGTTATTATCTTCCTAGGAGTTTCCGGAAGCCTGTCCAGGCTTCAAAAACAGAATGGCAATATGAGCCATGCTCCCATTTGCACAAGTAAACCAAGGAGACGGCTCCTAGTTAAATGGATTCGACTGAAACATGTAATGATCTAACTTTATTTATTACATTTGTATGATCCTACCCTTCTCTGAGGGAGCTCAGAGTGACACTTCAGTTTCACAAACACCTTGTTGTAAGGCTAAACTGTAGTGGGCAACTTAACTACTTAGAGGATGCCACGTTGTGTTTTTTTTCATTAAAGGGTCGAGCTTCTCAGACGATGCCCACTTTCTCACTACCACCTGACATTTTTCCAGACATGACTGCATGCTGCTGCTCCCCCCCCATCCCCATCTCCCTGCCCAACAACTCTAGTTTTTGCATGCAGCACAAAAGTGCTGATCCTTGTCAAACTGCTACTCTTTATGAGTTCTGTTTCAAACTGGTTATTGCAGTTATCCAGGAGGGGCATAAAAAGCTGGGGCAACAAGGGAGCTTCAGATATGTAGGAAGATATATAGGCATGATGACGGAGGAATACTAACTTGGCGCTCTGTCTGTACATGGGAAGATTTTTAAGTGACTGCTTCCAATACCCATGGAATTCTGTAGTGCGAACCCTTCATTGCCGAAGTAAATGGACAAATGTTTAGAAGAGCTTTGGTCCTGACTAAAGCACAAAACTAAGCACAGGATTTTATAGATTGCCGAGTCCTCTGCAATTGCTGTTTAGCTTCTGACGGCTGGGGTTTTGCTCCCTTAAGAGCCAGCACTGCTTTGAGAGGAAGTCTTCTTCACAAATTGCTGCAGAGAGGGCACCCCTACCCCAAGTGCTGACTCTCCCTCTCTACTCCTTGTATTCACAGCCCACGCCATCTTTTAAGGATTCCTAGGTGACATGCGGTATGGAGATCAATTATGGAAATTCCTGCCTCTGTGAACCCAATTCGGGGAGAATCACAGCTCATTAGGCCAGGGCTCACTCCCATTAATGCCATGATGATATCCGCCCCCGCCATTGTGGTTTCCCTGGAAATCGCCCAGAAAACGCTGCTGTAACTCAGCCTGGCCACCACAGCTCAAGTCAAAGAAGCTCTGTGCTCCCCAGAAAGTGTTGCCTGTCCTCACCCTGCAAAAGCACTTGCTAAATAAAGAGCCCAGGCCCCTTGTGGCTCTGCGACACAGAGCTCAGATCTCTCCCTTAGGTGTATGCTGTGATCAGAGGCGCTTCCCAGGGCTCCAATAGAGAATCTTGCCAGTGGAGTGTTTGGGGACCCAGACATGTTGACAAGACACTTGGGAAATAAATAATAGAAGGCAGTGAAATGGCAGCGCCAGGAACAATGTTATTACCATATCATCACTTGCTGACTCAAGGGCCAGCCATCCTTTGAGGATCTTACCAGCTAGAATAGCTCATGTGTGGTGCAGACTGTGGCAAAGAACTGCATTGCCTGAGAAGGCTGGATTCTGCAGGGCACTGACTTCCAGTGCACTGTTGCAGATGCCAGTAGGGCAGGGACTGATTGCTATACCATGGCATGGGGCAAGGAAGCTGAATTCCTTTGCATCCACCTATCAATAGCATCCACGAGAGTCAGATCAACAAAGAAAGGGAACTGCTGGATTCCAAGGCAATTGCAAGCAGTGAATGTAATGAAGTTAAGTATCATGCTTATTGCTGCTTGTAATCAGGCAAAGGAATTCAGCTCCCTCCCCATACCATGGTACAGTAGTCAGTGATTAGCAGTGTCAGCTTCTGAGGGGGTCTCCACTTAAGGTCTTCACAGCTCCCTTATGGATGTTGGTTAAATTCTTCCGCAGAGATTAGCCTGAGCTTTACGCAGGTTGGGACAAGGGGCTGTTCAGACCTAGGGAAGGCCATCTAGAAAAGTGGGAGCGAGTGGGAAGGTTTTTTCGTTCACAGTATTTCTTGCATGATACACACCATGAATCGATCCTATCCTTTGCAAAAAAGGCATGTTATAAAGCTTCTGAGCCTCAGCACGTCTATTGATTGGTTCTCCCCAGACATATTTTATTTTACTATATTTTAACATTTGTAGGATGGGAGGCAGGAGAAGCCCCTGAGAGACAAATACTCTGGTCAGCAACTAGTTTTACTGATAGGCCACGTTAAGGAAAGGATGGAGAAATGAAGGCCAAGCCCACCCCCAGTTCCCTTTAAAATGGACTGCTGGCAAGTCCCTCAATCACAGCTATGCTTTATTACATATTGGCAATTTTATTTATTTATTTATTATTTATTTATTTATCATACTTATACCCCGCTCCTCAGCCAAAAAAGGCTCTCAGAGCGGCTTACACTTAGCAAAAAAGACAGTCCCTGCCCTCAGGCTTACAATCTAATAAAGACATGACACACAAGGAAAAGGAGTCAAGGAGGGAGGGAGGGAGGAGAGAGAAAGAAAGAGAGAGAGAGAGAGAGAGAGAGAGAGAGAGAGAGAGAGAGAGAGAGAGAGAGAGTCCAGCAGGAGCAGGCCCCGATGTTACTTCTGCCTGCTCCTGTCCCCTCGGTCCTTCTTCTTCCCCACAAGGCCAAGATTGCAGTTTGCCCTGGGGGGGGGGGGGGAAGAGTCCAGCAGGAGCAGGCCTCGATGTTACTTCTGCCTGCTCCTGTCCCCTCGGTCCTTCTTCTTCCCCACAGGGCCAAGATGGCAGTTTGCCGTGGGGGGGGGGGGGGAAGAGTCCAGCAGGAGCAGGCCCCGATGTTACTTCTGCCTGCTCCTGTCCTCTCGGTCCTTCTTCTTCCCCACAGGGCCAAGATGGCAGTTTGCCCTGTGGGGGGGGGGGGAAGAGTCCAGCAGGAGCAGGCCCCGATGTTACTTCTGCCTGCTCCTGTCCCCTCGGTCCTTCTTCTTCCCCACAGGGCCAAGATGGCAGTTTGCCCTGGGGGGGGGGGAAGAGTCCAGCAGGAGCAGGCCCCGATGTTACTTCTGCCTGCTCCTGTCCCCTTGGTCCTTCTTCTTCCCCACAGGGCCAAGATGGCAGTTTGCCCTGGGGGGGGGGAAGAGTCCAGCAGGAGCAGGCCCCAATGTTACTTCTGCCTGCTCCTGTCCCCTCGGTCCTTCTTCTTCCCCACAGGGCCAAGATGGCAGTTTGCCCTGTGGGGGGGGGAAGAGTCCAGCAGGAGCAGGCCCCGATGTTACTTCTGCCTGCTCTGTCCCCTCGGTCCTTCTTCTTCCCCACAGGGCCAAGATGGCAGTTTGCCCTGTGGGGGGGGGGGGGAGAGTCCAGCAGGAGCAGGCCCCAATGTTACTTCTGCCTGCTCCTGTCCCCTCGGTCATTAACTTGCTGACTTAATGCCGAAGGGCAGTCTATTAAAATGATACCTCCCCCACGGGGTGTTAAACGTACATAGTTCCACTGACAGTATTGACAGTATTCCTCAGGGAATCAGACTTGGACAAGAGGATGGTCCCTATAGACTTAGGACCTAGACTAGGAATATGATCTTCAGCCCATTTGCTTGCTCCCATTCTATTGAAATGAAATAAAATCAATTCTATGCTTGAATTAAGGATGTATAGGATTAAAAAAAAACACATCTAAAAATGTTAATACACTACCCAGAAATATAACAATTAAAACATACAAAGCACAACATTTTACATATAAACTAGCAATAAAATAAAATAAGGCCATTCCTTGGCCTTAAGGCACAAGGCAGATTGTTTTTCATTACAAGCTTCTTTCCTTCTGATTCTCTAATACATCTTATCCCTTCCAGATTTTTCATTACTTCTAATATTCCATTCTTGTTTGTTATAAATTAAAGCATTGCCAATAACTGCATTCAGACATCATTCAAAACATTCCTCCCTTTCCCAATAAACAATAAAGATCTGACGCCTTTCCACAAACAGCTGCATTGCCTTAACTTTCCCGGGTGGGACCTGCGTTACGGATGTACAAGATTTGTTGAAGGTCACCATGGGAGAGTCTGTGGCGCAGCTAAGAACTGAACCCAAGCCTCAAAGCCCCTATGCGCTGGACCATCCTACCTGTAGAGATATTTGCCTGGCAAAAGGGCGGCACCACAGGTTTTTATACGTGGAGTAATTGGTTTATTTTAATTGTTTCTCCTTTGCTTTTCCACTCCAACAATGCACTCAACACAATTAGCAAATTCCATAAAGCAAAAAACCCACTAACATTTATTTTTAAAAATACAACTATGGTTTTAAAAATGCACATTATAAAACCTTCACCATCAATGCTTGGGCAGGAATTTCTAAATCTGGGAGCTACAGAACCCAAATAAACCATGCTCTTTCCCCTTCCTTTTTCCATCAAACCGACAGCCACTCCTGTTATGTCCCACATCTTGTTACTCCTCCTTTATAATTCCTAAATTAATGTTGCTGTTTAATTAAATTCATTAGCTCAGATTATCTGGCTATATAACCCACCCACCCCTTCCCTATTTTCTGTCCCTCTTCATATGCAAGCAACAGTGAAGAGTTTCTTTATGGGCCATTAATAGCGTAATGTTTAATTTATCGGTGCATTCTCAGGTGGGTGGGTTGGCTGTTCCCAATGTCAACACTTTTAATTAAATGAGAAGTGCTTTTGCATGGGAAAGGGGCCACATTTCCAGCAGCTAATCAGGGAACTATTGGGGTGAGGGTTCTGCTTAGACAACACAGGCAAACATTGCTCTTCTTTCTTGCTAGCTGTGCATGACATGTAGAAGAAAGAAAATCTGGTGAGAGTGAGAGAACTCACCGAGTACGAAGTAGGGGCAGCACTTGCAGCCTGTTTGCTAAGGGAGCTGTTCCCAAACTTTCCTATCAAATATGATCTACCAACAAGTGTTCTTTTTTTCTCTTTGTGGGATGCATCTGCAGACATACATCAAGTTCCTTTCTTCTTCTGTGGTCCTTTGTGGTGGATTCTTCATAGCACTCACTGTAGCCATAGACTTCCTTAAAATATCACAAGCCATAGATCCTTAGAGCACGTCCTTTCTTCAGGAAGCCTGGCTATTGGAATGCACTGCCTCTAGGGCTCCTTCACATGTTTTCGTTTTTATGCGTATGGTTGTTATTTTTCAATATTTGCCGTGTGAAATACGTCATTGTCCTGCAGCAGCTGTCCTATGCCTTCCCCCAGTTTCCCCCGTGATATTTCTGTACACAGAAAATGCGGTATTATTCGCAGTCGTGCAACGGATCTGCCATCACCCATCTGTATATTGCTGACCTTGTGCTACAACACACTTTGTGTAGATGGGCGTTGCGGTGTTGACGTCACCTAGTGCTGATGATCGGGTGGGACTGTCACCCTCCTGCACCTCCCTTGACCTCTAGCTCCTTTGCCATTATGGGAACAACAGGGAGGTGCAGTATGCTGGCATTTCACTAGTACAGCATGGATGGCAGAGACTGGTGCTGGTCCGAATGCCTGCAATGCTGCAATCCCTTTCCACTCAATCCCTTCTCCTGGTGTATATTGAAATGAGGAAAGTGTTACTCCTTGCTTTTACAAGGACAATACTGACTTGCACATGTAGCGGGTCAGGGGAAGAGCAGACTTCTGAAGTTGTTAACGGACTACGGGTTTGTAGTCACAAACTCAGAAGTTCAGAAGTGCAGTAGCCTGGCATTTCACTAGTACAGCATGGCAGACCCCTTTATTATTTATTTATTTATTTATTTATTTATTACATTTTTATACCGCCCAATAGCCGAAGCTCTCTGGGCGGTTCACAAAAATTAAAACCACAGTAAAACACCCAACAGGTTAAAACACAATTACGAAATACAGTATAAAAAGCGCAACCAGGATAAAACCACACAGCAAAATACAGAGTTAAAACAGTAAAATTTAAATTTAAGTTAAAATTAAGTGTTAAAATACTGAGTGAATAAAAAGGTCTTCAGCTGGCGACGAAAGCAGTACAGTGTAGGCGCCAGGCGGACCTCTCTGGGGAGCTCGTTCCACAACCGGGGTGCCACAGCGGAGAAAGCCCTCCTCCTAGTAGCCACCTGCCTCACTTCCTTTGGCAGGGGCTCACGGAGAAGGGCCCCTGTAGATGATCTTATGGTCCGGGTAGGTACATATGGGAGGAGGCGTTCCTTCAGATAACCTGGCCCCAAACCGTTTAAGGCTTTAAATGTCAATACCAGCACTTTGAATTGGGCCCGGACCTGGACTGGCAGCCAATGAAGCTGGAAAAGGACTGGCGTAATGTGGTCTCGTCGGCCAGTCCCTGTTAGTAAGCGTGCTGCCCTATTTTGCACCAGTTGAAGTTTCCGGACCGTTTTCAAAGGCAGCCCCACGTATAACGCATTGCAGTAATCCAAACGAGAGGTTATCAGAGCATGGATAACTGTAGCTAGGCTATCTTTGCACTCAATCCCCTCTCTTACATGGGGTGGGGTGGGGGAACAGACTCCGAAGTTGTGAATGTATTGTGGATTGTATATAGAAGCTGCTGAGGTAGAGAATGGAGGCAGCGGAAGTGGAAAGGGGAGGCAAGGAAATTGAAATGGAAAAGTTCATGCCAACAGGGGGGAGGGGGTGGACAGTGGGCCTACAATGCTACTGATAACATTCCACTAGGCTCCACCCACCAGTGTAAATGGCAACTAGTATTATGCATTAAAAGAAAAACTGGCTGTGTAAAGAACCAATTTAAATCCCACAAAGAATCTGGAAGCAGAAGCCCCGGTAAGTTGTGAGATAAAAAGCCTGGTGTGGAGAAGCCCTTAGTCTAGACATTTATTTAGCCAGGCCACTTGGTGGCTTCTGTTCCACCTCGTGGGTTTAAGAATCAGTAAGCTTGTAATTGTGTTGCAGAGCATGGACAGAGATAGCCTGCCTGCACTTTCACTTTCTTGTGACATGCCATTTGGACTACTGCAATGTATTATACAGTATATGGGGATGCCTCTTGAAGACTGCTGGAAATAACAGTGAACAGAACCGCTGACTGGGCCTGGGCATATATAATACCCCAAGCAAACTTTTTAAATAGCTGCTCCATTTCCAGATTTAAAACAAATACATTTTCGTTCTTACCTTTAAGGGCCTAAACTAGGGGTGAAAATCCTCAAGCCCAGGGCCAAACTTACCCCTCTAGGGGTCCCAATATAGCCCTCCTGGAGGCCACATCCCTTTCCCCCCTCACCAGTCTTTTGGTGGTTTCCCAGCTTTTGTGAAGTTTTTTTCTCCTTTCTGAAAGGTAAAAATGCCTCCCCTACAAGTTGTTACTGGCAGTAAGAGCTTTAACCTAAACTAGGCTGGTGGTACTTTTGTCCTGGCCTTTTTGCTGTTTGCTCCACCCCCTTTTGCCCCACCCACCACCGGAACGTGGTCCTTAAGAGCTTCTCCGAAATGGAATTCAGCCCTTGGGTCAAAAGGCGTTCTGCTCTTAACAGTTTGCAACCAGGGTACCTTCAGGATTGCCTTCTTCCATGTGAAGCTGCCTGATTGTTAAGACCTTCCTTTAGACGGCTCTGCTGTGAGTCCCTCCAGCCTTTTAGATGTATCAGCTTTTATTGCTTGTTTAGCCTGGCTTTTACCACATTTCTATTGCTTAGCTGTTTCAGTGTTTTGTATGTATTTGATGAACTATTGTTGAAAATTTACACTGCTGCTCTGGTAAACTCTGTATGAAAAGCAGATTACAAATGTATGGACCTCTTATAAACAAGACCTCTCATCTAGAAATCTGTTGCTTGCACAGAATCCCGAAAAGCTCTGCATTCCTTGTTCTGCCAAGCCAGTTGTCCTTCTCATGACAAGAACCTGCATTATCCTGCCCTTTCAGACCTATTTCACCATCTCCCAAGCTTTCTATGCCTTTAAAACATTTGATTGGTCAAGAGGTCACTTCTGAAGACTTCTCATTGGTTGTTCAGGTGGCCACTTCTGAAGAGTTCTCATTAGTTGGTCAGGTGGCCACTTCTGAAGAGTTCTCATTTGATTGCAGCTATCCCTGCTGAGGCAGCACCAATGGCACATCCTGTACCAGTTCTAGGTTTTGAGGGACACTTGGGGGCAGGATGCCACTGGCACCATTTGCAATTCACCGGCCTTCTTCCTGTGAGCCCAATCTGCCCACAAGGAGAGGGCAACTCAGGCACATTGAAGCTGCTGCTCCTCCCTCTCCTTGTTTTTGCCACAATTCATAGAGGCATCACCAAGAAGGAGGATGGGGAGCATCTCTGGGGCCACCATTGGGCCCCTGATGAGTTATGGGCCTTGACAGGTGCCCAATGATGCTGGCCCATGATGCCTGTACTGGGAATATCACTGCAGTGCAATGGCAGAGGTATCAGCCTTCTTGAGGGCCTCTCAGTGATTGCTGTAATGTGCTGTACATGGGGCTGCCCTTGAAGATGTCCACAAATATCAGCTAGTGTCGAATGGAGCTGCCCCAGCATTGGTGGAGGTGAGCGGTCAGATTGTATAACATCTGTATTGTACCAGCTGCACTGGTTAACCAAATTACTTGGAAGGGCCACCTTCACCCATATCAGCCTGCCTGTACTTTATGATCAGCAACAGAGGCTCTTCTGACTTGCCCACCTTTGAGGACAGTTACTTAAGAAAGTACACGAGAGAGGGCCTTTTCTGCAGTGGCCCCACGGCTCAGGAATACATTGGCCCTAAAGATTTGTTTGTTTACTCTGGCCTCCCCATGATTAAATTTTATTGGACTTTTCAGGTCTGTCACTGCAGTTGTGTTGTAGGTTTTGTCTTATGCTGGTGTTTCAGAATGTTTGCTGTTTTTATTGTATGAATTTTACTGTTCTGTATCACCTTGGGAGGGCTCCTGCCCTGAAATGTGGCCTATAAATATTTTAAATATAAATGAATGAATTATGCTCACTTTGTACAAACTCTGACCCTCGTTCCAGATTGTAGACTGGACAGGGGTGAGGGAGAAAGAGAAGGAAAAAGGCAATTCATAAGGAAGAATAAATAATATTTGGAGCACTCCCTTTGCTCTTAAACTGGTATCCAATATCAGGGCAAGACAAATTGGCTTTTAATGCCATGGCAAATCAGTGAGCTAAGGAGCACTCGGCTTAGCCCTGGGACTTCCCAAGCCTCACATCTAGGTTCTTCCATGCAAATTTCAATTCTCAGCCCTAGATTCCCTATCCACAATGTCCTGGAGTGGGTGAACGTGAGTGGGACAAGCCAAGAAAATGACATGTTAAACCATCTCCCCTGGGTCATGACTCCACGCATGCCCACGTCAGTCCACTGGCGCCCAGCAAATGCCCTTGCTGAGTTTGACAGACACCTCTCTTTTGCCTGCCCTTGGGTTCTTCTCCCTGAACAAGCAGACTTCTGTCATTTTTGCAGGCACTCCAGGAAATGGCTGGCAGGAGGAGCCAGGCAGAACTGCTGCAGTCGTCCCTGGCAGCGGCTGCTCCCTGACATACTAGGCAATTGGGACCTGCTCCCAAACAGAATCTCAGTGCCCTACCCAGATAATGGGGCTTCCTTCCCATCGCCTCCTCTCCGCTGTCCCTGCCTTCAAAGCTAATCTCAGGTGCTCCCAGGCCTCACACCACTCCCCCCCTGACATGGATCCACTTTAATTACAAAGCTAAATAACAAGCAGGAAATATTAGAAATGGGGAGGGGTGGAGTTGGAAAGAAAAGGGGAAAAAAAGGAAAAATCACACACAAAGCAAGTTTGCTTGGGCTGGCCGTTGGCTCGCCGAGCTGGAGAACAGAGCAGTGATGGCACTGTGCCGCTCACTAAAAGCATGAGTGTCACTAAATCAATAATTCATTTACTTTAATGAGATAAGTACTTTGAAAACTAATTGCAAACCTGCTCCATTTACTCCAACCCCGGTTATAGGCCTTAATGTAAATCGCACAAGTGCCGCTAGAGGAAAGAGCTGGGGGAATCATGTGTCATCTTTCTCCCCTCTTCTAAGAAAGAGAAATATCCGTCATACACAAGAGAGAGCCTCTAAGTAACCGCTTCAATCAATCAAGGCGTCTGTCAAGAGCTCCTATCCCCCCTAAACCCCCCCCCCACTAGCATCCTCCTCACCTCAGAGAAGTACTGAAGTGCCGGCTAAAAGTGAGATCCCAAAAGGAGGACAATATGTGGCCAGGAGGAGAGATCTTCAGCACCTCCTAGGAATGAGTGGCAATCTGAGCGATAAGTTTCTCATCTGGGCAAAGCAAAGCAATTTGTTTGAGAGAGTGGTAGGACACACCTAAGTAACAGTGTGCTATGCAACAGGCATGGCTTGCAGCGATGCACAGGTTTCTGGAATGAGGACCAAGGGAGGAAACAGGGACATCACACCTCCCTATATTTGCAAAAGTTTTGTGACTCGGGCCGTGTTCCATAACCTTCTCCATCCTCGACAGCTGTGGTCTTCAGCCAACATTTGCTGACTTCTACCTGCATCAAGTGGTGACAGATGCACTCACATGCTGAATGAACACATTTAGCTTTTAGTAACCTCTGGTTTGTAACTCATCCAGGCTGAGTGTGAGGCAGTGGAATGCACCCATCATTGCAGGCTGATGCATCTGGAAGCCATCATGGGGTATCTGAAAACTCTAGCAGCCATGGAGAAGGTCATGAGAACAGGTCCTCAGAGGGGGAGGGGAAAAATACCCCTTGGCATTTGCTATCAGAATTATCAATATTAGTTAGACGCCTTCTATAGCTAAGCAAAGCAGATGCCGGGAAACAACCCTCAGTGCTAGTAGCTAGCTTGGAGAGATAAAAGTCTGGCAAGTTCTGGCAATGGACAATTTATTAGTTTCTTGTTAAAGAGCCTAATAAATTTCGTACCGCCTGCATGCCATTTTTAGAAATTGAAAGGGGAAAAAATATGAAAGGCTGATATAGCAAAAAGGTTAGCCAGACAGAAACGGTTTTGTTTAACAAAGGACTACGTTAAGGATGAATATGTGCTTTAATTTGTATTATAATTTTTAAAGTTTGCATATTACATTAATTATAGATCAAATCCTCAAAGAATTCTGTTAGCAAAAACCTCATTTTGATCTAATGAGACTTCTGCTGGTAGACTGTGGTGTATCTTTGCAGAAAAAGATGAAATACACACACACACACACACACACACACACACACACACACACACACACACACATATATATATGTACCTATAACAATGGGATGCTGTTCTGGGATGTTCATAAAGAAAATCTGACAGGTGCATGAGATATTAGCATGCACCTGCATGTTCACTTTGTCTTCCTATGCATGTTAGCTCAAGTCATGCATATAGATGCCTGGTGGAGTGCAGTGGCTGCGAGTGGGGAAGTCACAGGTCATTGACTTACCAGGCTGACTTAAGGCAAATTAGTTTATTTATTTATTACATTTCTGTACCGCTTAGTTGCCGAAGCTCTCTGGGTGGTTCACAACAAAAGTTAACCTTTCTCCTCTTGGCTCCTGCTCTGCAATATAGGGGTAGTAAGACTAACCTATCTTACAGGGTGTAAGGGCTACTGAGATAATCTACAATCATTCTGAACACTCACAGGTGCTATATAAATTCTGAGATGACCTAGCCCTAAATTTAATCCAGGGAGAGAATTAATCCAGGGAGAACAGAATATCACCTAGCCCTAAATTTTAAGTTCTGGTTCAAACATTTGATGTAAAAAACCTGAAAGTTTACTGAACAGTAGAGTCCTATTTAGGCGACACATTACTGTATTACCACTGGCCCTGAAAGTCTGCACAAAGTCTATGTGCCACTCTGTGCAGACCTTCAGATCAATGTGTGGAGGGCAGTAGTGGGCATGATATCCTTCCCTCCATCCAGTCATTTATTTTGCAACAACGTGACATCTGAATGGGCTGATATATCAGCTGAATGTCCACTTGCAGTGGTGGAGAAGTAGTATGAACTTCTGATTGAATTGACATTGAATGTTATGAAAGTTCTGCCTTGACAGTTGTTTCA
The DNA here is from genome assembly GCF_023053635.1 of Elgaria multicarinata webbii. Taxonomy (NCBI): domain Eukaryota; kingdom Metazoa; phylum Chordata; class Lepidosauria; order Squamata; family Anguidae; genus Elgaria; species Elgaria multicarinata. Next base: position 47,681,261 of record NC_086173.1, on the reverse strand, counting down.
CACATGCTAGTCAGCGCTTGAATCATCCATAAGACAACAGTTTTCAAGGAGGAAGAGCTGAGATAGGTAACTGGAAGATTCAGAAACAAGACAAATTCAAGGGTATGTGCATGCATGCGTACATTTGCGTTTTACGTTGATCTCACTATACTAATTGTTTTGGCTTGTCAATATTGTGGACTGAGCCCCAAAGAAAGCCCGGCAAGAAAACTCATTAAGTGCTAAGCTGACAGGCTTATTACAGTAAGGCACTGCAAAGAGAGTTTAGAAAGAAAATTCAACGCAACAATCATCAGCCTGGACTCAAGACTAGTAATATTACTCTCTGAACTCAGGATATTTATTCTTAGCACATGACACAAACAAATCCGACTTGTGCTTACCTAGGCATCATAATTGGAGATATCAGTGTTTGACTTTACCTGGCTCAGTTAAAGAATTTCTCCAGCCCATAATGGTAGGCTGTGTTCCAAAATGAGTGCCACTCCCCAACAGTTCTTCTCTGGCTTAGATTGTGATTTCTGAGCTAGCACCTCTCTCTGTGGTGCCTTCAACCTTGCAACACTTTCAGGCACCAGGAACCCTGGCATGCGTAGCTCATGATATACCGGAGATCTATAGTAAGGAGTTGGGTATCCTGGGAAAATGGCATTTCTTAATGTCTCTGTTGCCTGGAAACTGCCAATGCAGTGTTTAAGGTGCCAGGGAGGGAGAACTCATATAGGGATCTCCAGCGGGACCTCCCTCCCAGAACTGTGGTTAGCAGGACACAGATGGGTTGCTGCAAAGGGGTGTGTGTGTGTGTTTGGGGGGGAATAATTGGAACCCATCTTGCTGCCAATTATGTTATTGGGAGCATGATGGGGTCCAGATTTCAGAACTGGTCTGCAGTGGTGCAATGGAGGGGGAATGCAAAGATGGGCAGCTGTGGAACCTTTTTCAGAGCAGGAATGATGCCACCCCAGGTAACTATGCACAGGATTGTAGTCATGCCCCTAAGATTAACTGTGAGATTTTATTAGTGGTTTGTTTCAGATGCTTGTGCTTAATGATGGAGTTTTACACCATAGGATTGACTACTTTAAATAATAGAAAAGCAGGATATATGTGATGTAGATGTAAAGTGGCACAATAGCAAAGCAACAAGAAGGCTCTGGGTCAGTCTGAAGTTAAAATATATGAGAGAGAGAGAGAGAGAGAGAGAGAGAGAGACTAACAACAGAGTAATTTTAAAATATAGTTATAGCTGTATGTTTCAGCTTCCACCCTCATTAGTTAAATGGATACCAAGAGTGGAAGTTTGGTACGCTGGAAGATGAAAATTCCTAAGAAGATTAAAACAAACATAAATTCATAAAAATTATAAATTAACATCTCCAACAATGTGGATGCCCTAGTCACAATTTTGAGTTGTTGTTTTTACTTTGTTTCATTTAATTATTGTTCATAGTACAATGTACTATGAACAATGTACTTGTTCATAGTACAAATACAATAAGGTCCAACTATTTGAACAAAATAAAAAGAAACTGTGTACCCATTCTTGTTTGAGTTACATTAACAGTAGAATGTTCTTAGAGCTCTCCTCATTTTAATTAGATATCAGTAATATCCAGGGATATCCTCCTTTATGAAGCAAAGGCTAACTTTCTGAAAGAAAATCACAAACCACCCTGCTGCCCCTAACTACCACCAGATAATGAAAGATAGTTACCCTATTATATCCTTTTGTGATTGTTTAATGGAAGCCATTAATTTTCCACCACGCATAGCTTTCAGAAAACTACCAAATTTGTGTAAAATGCTGGTTAAAGCAACACTTAAACAAGATATTTGCAACCCACAATCACACCAATGTAAATCAGCATGTTGCATTACCTTCAGTTACTTCCAAAAAAACACTTCTTTTAACAAAACATATTGCATTAGACAGTTGGTCACATGCACTTCCACTAATGTGATTTGTTTAATAGAAAGTAAAATAAGAAAAAGAAAAAGGATGTCACATGGAATATGAAGGAAAAACTACAATGGACCTAAGAACAAAATTCCATAACCACAAATTTTAAATTTGTACTAAGTAAAATAAAATAAAATAGAGCAGCCAGTTGCAAGACATTGTAACTCACCTGTACATAGACTCCCAGGCTTCCAAATGAACAAGCAAAAGACACTGATAGGCTTGACAGAAAGGAAAACTTCTGGATCTACAGATTTAGGATTCTTAATCTATATGGCCCTAACCTGTACGGCAATTCATAAGATTTATACCACTCACACCTCTTGTTTTTTTCTCCTTAGGAATTGTTATCCCCCAGTGTTTCAAACTGCCCAACTTGGTATCCATTTGACCTCACAGCTACTAATGAGGATGGAAGCCAAAAAGTTTAGCTCTACATATATTTTGAAATTACTCTGTTAGTCAATCTATCTTAAACACACACACACACACACACACTGAATATAGATCCTCCTTTTGGGCTGGAATGAATTCCTTTACTGCAAAATTCATCACTCAGGAGAGAGAGAGAGAGAGAGAGAGAGAGAGAGAGAGAGAGAGAGAGAGAGAGAGAAGCACTTTCATATTTGGAGGGGGGAATAGCTCAGTTTGTCAAGCACAATTCCAAATCAAGTTGAGGGGAGAATATCCATCACTAACAATAATTTAGGCCAAAAACGTCTCTAACACCAACACAATTCTGTTTCAGCGTCCTCATATCAGCCACTGAGAATTCTTTAAGACCTGTCACAAATCTTTAGAATTCTTTGTGGAATCACAGCACCCAGAAATTGCCAGTTCAACAACCCTTTAAAGAGCTCAGTCCTCAGAGGTAATATTGGTAAAACATGCAATAAGTAAAAAGGAAGTTTGGTGGGAAAGAAAAGAAAGAAGCAATGTAAGCCAAGGGAGTAAAGCATTAAATGCAAGTTTCATCTACTCCTAATAACCAAAGTCCCCACTAACATGTACTAAAATCACAGAATAGGACCCTAAATGTCATGGCCCCCACATCCCCTGCGATGATGCCCAGTGGACAATGGATCCATGACACCTACATTATGCAGTTCATTTTACTCACTTTCAGAAGTTGTTCCTACAGCTGCCTTTTCTCATTTGAATTATATGCTTTATATTCTGCCTAGGAGGAAGTATACCTATTCAAAAACCAGGTAAACAGAGGCCTTAGCTAGACCTAAGGTTTATCCCAGGATCGTCCCTGCCTGCTCCTGGGATCCCCTGTGTGTCATTTACACGAACAGGGATGACCCCGGGATGATCCTGGGATAAACCTTAGGTCTAGCTAAGGCCAGAGACATTCCTCTTGTTATTTATTTATTTAGTTATTATTTATTTATTGCATTTCTATACCGCCCAATAGCCAGAGCTCTCTGGGCGGTTCACAAAAATTAAAAACATTCAAAGTATAAAACAGCAGTATAAAACCATAATAAAAACTCTTGGGACTGAATGCCAGAGAGGAAATTAATTTCCATCTGGGATAGAAGAATCGTTACTGGAAATAAAGGAAACACCCCCAACCCCCTGAATTACAGTTTACAATACTGGCTGCAATCTGGAAAATCCTAACAGAATTGTGATCCTGTCACTGCATCTGTCTTCAAACTTGCACACCAATTCTTTCATAGGCCAGGGGCTTCAAAGTGTGTGTGTGAGTGTGTGTGTACTTCTATAGAGGTTCATGCCTCAGATTAATGTTTCTCCTCAGGTATAAACCTAGCGCTCAATCCTGTACAACACTCTGCCCACAATTCAGAATCTATTCAGCTGTCAGGACAAGAGAGAAGTCAGGCGATATCCATTCTATGGAATAGGAGGAAAGAACCAATGAGCCTAGAGCTGGGGGAAAACCTGATGTACTGCCCAGATTCTGATACTGACGCCAAGGCTTTTTCTGACCGGAGTCTTAATGAGAAGAGAAACTCCTTATAGGCCCTTGGAGGGGGGACATCTATCTGCTCAGCACTAGAGATGGAAAAAGCTCATCCTAGCCACTCACCTTACTTCTCCTTGCATGTCTGGAGCTTCTTTCCGTTTCTTCTGATGACGGAAAAGAATTTCGGCTGTTTAAAAGTGTTAGGATTTGTGTAACCTCAAGGTATTGAGGATTCAGTTCACAACACTGAATTTGCTTGCTACTACATATTGCAGGAATGAACCAAGGAGAGGCTTAGAAGAGCTGGAGATTACAAGGACATCCCTGGAAAGGGGTGTCAAGAGAGGAGTAGTGACAGGGAGAGAAGGAATGGGCTGCTGATTAATGGGAAGCTATCTATCTATCTATCTATCTATCTATCTATCTATCTATCTATGGATTTATATCCTGCCCTTCAACAACTCCCCCAGGATGGCTGACAAAAAATTAAAATTATAGTAAAAGCAAAACATCAAAACAACACAGTGTAAAAGAGCAGCGGAAAAGCAGTTGGCAGAAACCAAAGCATTACCAAAGTGATCCGTAAAGATAAAACAGGTGAGATTGAAAAGCTAAGATGCTGGAATACTATGTTCAAAAGTATAGCTGTGCTGAGGTCTCCAGTGGTCTTTCGGGTACACACATGTTAGAAACTGAACCCTGGAGTGGCCGGGAACTTGTCTATGATTTCCTTTAAGACCAATGAATGTAGTTTCTGCTCTTGCATGCCGCATGGCTTGGAGTAACAATACGTATGTATGTATGTATATAACAAGCTTCTCCACAAGCAGACACAGTTGCACCATAGATCTTGTTGCTTTTGCTGCTGTCTCAGGCAGGGCTGGGTCGGTGGGGTGGGAAAATCAATGGGTAACAACTCAATTAATCACATGGGGTGTTGGCAGCGGATAGGGATGGGGTTAAATTGATTAGGATCTTCAATAAGGTCGGTGTGGCTGTCTACTCTGAGGGCAAGACCCCTTCATCATCACTTTATCTGCAAAAGGTGTTGATGAGCAAGGGCCTGTGATTTTAGTGCTCTTTGCAGTTAAAACAGTGAACGTTCCTCTGCTCTAAAAAGTGAATAGAAACCCCCATTCTGCAACACACTCCTTCCAGTGGGTGCCCAATCAGACCAACAGTTGCACAATAACTCATTTGGATTTCAGGACGGTGGTGGTGGGGGAAATAGCGGCTTTGTGTATTTGTCCAAGATGCCTTCCAGTGCATACAAATGTGTTACACTACATAGGAAAAGGCAGGTAAGGTGTGTACGTGTGTGTGGTTGTTTTCTGGGCTTGATGTGACCTGTGTGCGCCCAGAGCTGGCGCTTTCATCAGCTTCATCATTCCTTTCCCCATAGAGACTGATAGGTTCAGAACACTCAGCTGCTGCCTTCAGCTTTGAATGCATCCACATTTGAAAGAACTGGCTACATTATATGTATGTACTCAGCAATATAGGAAGCTGTACGGGACTAATATTGCAATGCTGTATCACAGAACACTCGAGTCATAACATTTTGCAGCTAATAGACTTGAGAGCCTGATGCTGGTAAAACAGTTCTGAAAACTGCTGAGAAGGCAAAAGTGATTAGGGAAAAATGATATTAAGGAATGTGTATTTCAGAAACAGGCAGATTATAAAAATGCATGATGCAAAGCAACCAACAAGGATTTCTTGCAGTGTCGTCCCTGAGGAGCCCAGCAAAAGAACAACAGTATTTTCAGTAATTTGTTCATAGGTGAGGATAGAGGCATTCCAAAATGAATGACCAAGATGGTTAAGAAAGTCTTTTTTAAAAAAGAATCTCTACATAACATCTGGATTGCAGGCAAGTGATACAGCCTCAAGGGATCTGGAGGCACAGAATGATGGGTTATTATTTCTCAGCAGATTTGTATATTTTTAATGGGGGAAAAATCAAAATCAAAACAAATACAAATACAAAACCCTAAACCAGAAAAATTCCATTTCTGGAAATTATGAAATTGCGTAGATTACTACTATTTACATACATTCAATTCGTTTTGCATGCTATTTGTGTAAGACATGAGCTAAGATGTCTTCACTAGTTTAGAAAGTTGACAGATGTAGAATTATTGCCTGCTATAACTGGAACTGTGCATCTTTATGACTTTGCATGAGCACAGCAAAAGCAAAATTAGGTACTGATGATCCTGAGACCATGGAAAGTGTGGCCCACAGTCATGGTATGTCCCAGGAGCTGGGACCCACGCACGGGGTGCAGAGCTCCCCAGGAGCTCTGTGCCCATCGGGGGCTGGGTGGAGGGAGTGGGGAAACGTTAATTTTTTTAAAAAAAACCTCACCTTTTGCACATGAGCGCTCCTTCTTTAAAAAAAAAATGGCAGGCGCGACGTCCTCTCCCTCTAAGGTCGTCGCACTCTGCGGGTAAACAGAGGGGGAGATCTCATGATAAAAATATCGTGAGATCCTCATCCCTCTGTCGCACTAGATCGGTAAGTCTAGCTGAGGCCTCTGTTGTTCATTTTAAAAATATTTAAGGGCAACAGTTTCCAAGATCGCTGCAGCAAGAAAGAATATATAATAATTGCATTTTCTTTTTGCAAAGGAAGCTGCAGTTCTCATGGTGTTGGTAACCAGGGTGTTTTAATCATACCTAGACATAAGATGATAAAAAAAACAATAACACACCATGAAAATCTGCTCTGCCTGACTACTTGCACTACAATATTCCTGGAAGAAAAGAGAGAGCTGGGGAAGCCCAAGGAGGAATTTGAGATTTAGGAATTTATTGCAACTGAAGCAGTTTCACGTGAGCAGACCGCCCATGGTCTGACTGCCCAGACTTAGGTTTGCTGCCTGTCACATCTATATGCAGCAGAGAGAACTAAGTAATCTGTGACTAAGGCAGATTCTTGGCATCACCACCACTTACAATTCCTTTATACGCACAGGTTGCAAAGAGGCCAACACAATCAAATAGATATGTAGTCACACATATTGAGAGAAACATAGGCACTTTCCATCTTACTCTATCCCATAAATACTCTAAAAGCTGAAATCCTATATTCACTTACCTGGGAGTAAGCTCCATGGAACCCAATGGGGCTTACTTCTGAGTAGGCAAGCATATGATTGCACTGTCAATCACAAGTCTGGTACATCAGCAGAAAAGACAAGGATTTTAGGAAACAAGGCACAATTTTCCAGTCTCCAGGAAAATGAAGAATATTCTATCCAAACGATGCTTTTTAAAAAAGCCACTGCACACACAATACTTTAAAAATAAGTAGCTCAGGGGACTAGAAACTATGTTCTAGGAGGAAAGATGGAAGGAACTGGGTATGTTTAGCCTTAAGAAGAGAGGAGAGATATGCTAGCACTTTTCAAGCACCTAAAAGGGTTGACACACAGAAGAGGACTGCAATCTGTTCTCTATCAGCCAAGACTGTAGGACATGGAATAATAGGCTTAAGTTACAGGAAGGCAGATTTCGGTTGAAAATCAGAGAAAATGTCATAAGGGTCAGAGCAGTCAGATAATGTAACCAACCGCCCAGGAAGGCAGCAGGCTCTCTGCTGCTGCAACTATTCAAGCAGAGACTGGACAGCACTCTATCAGGGATGCTTTAAACTGGATTCCAGCACTGAGCAAAAGGTTGGACTCAATGGCCAAAATGGCTTTCTAACTCTATGATTCTGTATATGATTATTATTATTATTATTTTAAAAAAACCCACTTTGGACTAATTTACCTGCTACCAAAGGGCCAAGCTAGACATAACCAAGAGTCTTGTGGACAGTTTCACAGTGTATGTGTGTTTTATTGAAAAGCCAGATTCAGAAGCTGAAACTTTGAGTAGCAAAACAACGGGAGAAGGAGCTGTTGAACCATTTCTTTTCCTACGGTTTGTCTGCTGAAAATCCACCCCCTCCAGCTCCTGTTCACACTTCTGTGTCATGCCTAGTTTGCCCCTTAGCAATGTGGTTTCCACTGACCACTCACTCCCGTGTGGTTGACTCTCATGCTGCTTTGGCAACGGACAAACTTGCCAGATCCACACCTTGTGTCAAATCATTATGAATATGGAATAAAAATCAGGAAATAACACAATGAAAGTGGTATATGGAATGTGTCCTGTGCCCAAACAGTTATCAGTGCACTTGAATTCCACTATAAAGCAATAGTGTAGATCTAGCCCGCATCCGATAAAGACCCTTCCTACTTGGATGATTATGCCTACACCAGTGATGTACTTCCTAATGACATGAGCATCGTTGTCATGGGTAAAAGATTTGAAATCATACAGCAAGGCAAATCATACATACAGCTACAAGTTTTTACATATTACAAGAATGGTAAGGTAGTGAATTACACTGAATCGGTTTGGTGGTAGCAAGCACAGCACTATGGCCATATGTATATATTAGCCCAAGCTAAGGGCTTGAGTAGCTTAGATGAGCAACTACAGATAATTTGTGTTAGGCTGTGTTACCAACAGTACAGCAGCAACAGAGGGGTAAAAGACTGCCCCCAAACCAAACATTTCTACTTGAAAGGGTAGGTAGCTAACTCCCCACCCCACAAAAACAATCTCAGCTCCTTCCTTCTCAGATTTATCAGAGGAGGAGTATGAGAAAACAACAAGTGTTCTGTATTTGAGAATTCTCCCCACAGGATGGACTACAGATTGAAAGAGAAAGGCTCTGAAAGTAATTCATCTGTAGAGGAACATCAACATTACTAGGGGTGACCAATTTTATGCTTTTCCAGGAAAAGGCACTTCAAAGTATAACATCTTTGACAGAGTTTTAAAGTATGAGGTCTTTGACAGAGATTTAAAAATAAAAGGTAGCCATGTTGACTGTAGGAAAAACTCCAAAAAAATTTATTAGTGCAGTACCTTTATAAGGTCAACCACCACCACCCCATTTTTTGAAAGAGATGTGTTGGCTATTCACAGATGGAAATAAGGATTGCAATCCTATTCACAGATACCTAGGATAAAGTCCCATTGAGCACAGTAGGGCTTACTTCTGAGTATACATGTATTCTATACATATTATAGGTTTTCACTAAATGTCACTTTGCTAGACCTAAATCTAGAGGGAATTTTTTTTATAGTTGTATTCGCTCCCTTGACTAAACTCAAGGATACTATTAAACAACCCTGTGGTTCTAGACTGGCTGTGAGGAGGCAAAATATGGAAAATCTTTATTAGACTAGATTGAATAATACAGGAATAAAATAATGGCTATTACATTGGAAAGCTGTGATGCTAAGCATATTTAAGTATTGAAAGAGGATCTGTGAAGAAATGCTTAGTATCTTCTTAGATAGCTATTTCACTGTAGCAGTCATTTGAAAATATATTATTAGCAAAGATATACCGACCATTTTCCATATTAGTACATCACCAATTTGCTAGGATTCCTACAATATCATTGTGACATGACTTCCTTTCTGCACCCATTTGAGATTTCCAGAAGAACCCTGTGTGTCAATGTGTGCAAGGATGTGTCTACACCAGCATTTTTTAAATATTTTATATTACTTTTGTTCGTCACAGTGCAGGTATTATTATTACACTTCCCATCTGGATGTATTTCTTCCTCCCAAAATAATATGCTTTCTTAAGAAATGTGTGTTATTGCACCTAGGCCCATCACAAAAGATTTGATGGAATGTGCAGAACGTGTGGGAGGGAAAACCCTTGTGGGTGATCATGAAGTAAGCTTTCATTTTCTTTGCTGCGGCCAGCAAAATGAATTAGCAAAACCTTTGGGTGAATGCATGTCTAGCTGCACATCCACCAAATTAAAGTTGTGTGAAAGAGAGAAAAACTTGGCTATTGGAGGATGGACAATGGCTAGGAAGAGAAACGGGGTGTGTGAATTTGGCCCAGAATTGTGGAAAACCTTGTACCCCTAAGGAAGTGGTCGATGAGAAAACCAGGGACTGAAGCAAAAGCAATTCATGTGAAAATATTTATCTAATATCTAAATATTTAGAACAGATTGTGCAAAACAAACAAACAAAACCTGCCAATCCAGGCACCAATCTACAACTGTTGTCTTCCTGGTTTTGTTCCCCGAACTCATATCAACAGAAGATTCTCCGCCTCTTACTGGCAGGCAGAATGACAGAGTGGGAGCAGTTGGGGATGGGGAAGGGCTTTTATCAGAAACACAAACCCGTTGCAAAATTGATTGAAAACAATAGTTTAAAAACTGAACAGCCCAGAGTATGCAGGGGATTTGGCTGGGAGCGAGGATTTTGAAAGTGCTGGGGGGAGCTGAGACACAAAGGATGAATAAAATACATGGAAAACTTCCCTGCAGAAATCTTTCACCTCTAAGGGATTCACTGATGTATTACTTTAAAGAGGGAGGGGGCGTGAGAAATAAAGAGGTTATTTTCTCCCCTTCTCTGTAGCTTAATTTCATCTCAGAATGAAGTACAAAAGCAAATTGAAATTGTTTTTCCTGCCCAATAGTGCTACTGTCTTCAAATTGGAGTCAGGTTTGTTTCACAGGATATATGTTGCTTCCTTCTATTTGGAAGAATCTGCCCTGTGTATTAAACTGGGTAGACACACTACCAAATTGTGTTTTTTCTCTTTTTAGAAACAGGACTCAACTACTGGATTCTGTTTATTTGCTGATCCATCCTTGTCCTGCCTCTGCAAATGCTACTTTAATACAAGTAGAGTGACCAGATACAAAAGAGGGCAGGAAGAACATAGCAGTCCGATGCGAAGAAAGTGAAAGACAATGCGTCATGTCAGCTGCATTGGGGGGTCACCGTAAAACCAAACAGTCGTAGAGAACCTCTTTAAGAATACAAAGTAGACTTCATCTCTTGGAGTCTTAAAAGTATTGATCCCCCTGACCATAATATAAAACCACTGGAGATAATCATAATAATACCAAGAGTGTCTTCCTAGGAGATATACACAGTCCCATCATGCTGCAGTTAACATGGTTCCAGCAATCATTATGTGCAGTGCACAGTTAGGGATGTACAGATGTACTTAAATCCATTCCGTCCATGTTTTCCCAATTGTCAGGGATCTTTTGTTCTGTTGTCCGCTCACTGACGGAATCAGATTTTTAAAAACTAGAATTTTGTTCTATTTGTGCTAATTCATACTTGCACTAATGCACACTAGCGCCAATGCAAATCAGTGCAAATCCCCCACACACACCAAAATGAAAAGTCAGTCTGCAGAATCTGTGCAACTCGGAAAATGCCAATCTGCTTTGGAATCTTGAGGGAGGATTCTTAGAATTCTGAATCCATTGGAATCCATTGCAGATTTCTCAGTCATCCCTCTGTGCAATCCCCAGTAAATCTGGTATCCCAGTATTCTGTTTTCCAGTTGAACTTGTTGGATTTTGGTGCACGTTCTCTTTTCTCTGCACATATCTTGATGTAGTACATCTGGATTAAAAACAAGAGTCTTGTACCATCTGAAAGACTAACACATTCATTCTGACATGAACTTTCATGGACACTGCCCACTCAGCAGATGCCTGAAGTGTTAACCTCAAATTGGCAGATTTATATGCACATGCTGGGCTGGTGGCAGAGGGGAGGCATGGGGATGGGGTGGGGGGAAAGAGATGTAAACTGGGTTGTCAGAGGGAACTGAAATGCAGAAAGTATACATCCACATTTCAGCCTTCCAGGACACAGTCAGTGACAGTGACTTTAAAGTGGACGTTCTTGAACAAAGGAATTTCAAAGAAAGGCATCAATACGCGATTGCTGAATTCATCAAGAGGTGCAACTCTATTCCCTGTGATTTGAATAAAGATTTTTTTTACCACACTACATATGTTAATTGACTCACCACTGCAATTATGCCTGTGTTATCATCCAACAACTTTTTTGTGAATGCTAACATTTAAGATAATTATCACTGTCTGTACTTTCTGCATTTCAATTCCCCCTTACAACACAGTTTATATCTCTATCCCCTCCTCTTCTGCCCTCAGCATGTGTATATAAATCTGTCAATCTGAGGTTAATACTTCATGCATCTGATGAAGTAGATACTGTCCATGAAAGCTTATGCCTTTAAGGAGCCACAAGAGTCTTTGTCATTATTATTTTTCTGCAGCAGACTAAAACAGCTACCCCTCTGGAAATTATTACATGTTAATTGCTTCTTGTCAGGTGATTAGGCCCAGGTAAATACCTGGTGGCAGGAAGCAAAAAGGAAAGGCAGCAGGCTGTAGGTTGTTGGTCTGGTAGTACACAGAAGGGACCTGGCGACCTCTCTCAGTTACAGGTGTCCTAGACTGAGAAAATGTAGCAGCCCTGGGAACTTTATCTCATCAAGTGGCAACAGATTGGCCCTCTGGTGTCACCTGCCTTCCTATGTCAGAAGGCTTATGGCCCCTAGTGTGAATGCTTTAGGCAGAACCATCTGTCCAGTAGTGCAAGGAGGTAATGTTTGGTCTCTAGGGCCCAGCATCATCTGATGATCCTACTCTGTTTGTTCCCAGTGTCATTCCATTTTTCCTAGTAGGCTCATCTCTTAGCAATGTCTGGCAGTAGAAGGTTCAAGCCTGTGTGCAGGTGAATGGATGCAGGGACCTTCAGGCACGTACCCCGAAACAATTCTTCTTTTCTCAGCAGAAAAGGTCATTAGGAAAATGTTGCTGCCATCTAATCATAAAAACACAGAAAAGATGGTCATACCACTGGTGTTTCCTCTATTGCACATTGCAAGTACAATAAAAGAACAGTGGTAGGTGGGTGGGTTACTGCAGATGAACCAAACATTCATAGCTCGCCTAGTAAAAGTGGAAATCATCACCACTACCATCATCAAAGTTATTATTTTAAAGATGAAAGGGAAAATCCCAGGTGCCAGGAGATTTTTGCTAGCATCAAGGGATTTAAAACATTTTATTTATATATGTGCTGGGCTGTACTTAAATGTTGATGCTGGTTCAAAAAAGGAGAAAAAAAAAGTGGGGGGAGAATACCTTTGCATTGGAACTGTAATTCATGCTCACCACCCACCCCAGCTCTGGACTAACTTTTTGGACCAACCCTTATCATTTATGCATGTTCACACAAATTGGCCACACAGATTCTCTGTGATCTGTCCGTGGAGCTAAAACCACACAGGATTCTATATGTTATGGGAATGTAAATAGATTTGCCAAGAGCTTCAGGGTAGAGCAAGAGAGTTGACAAGGAGTTTCAAAGGCATAAGAGGAAAATGATTTCTACATCTTAATCTGTTGTAAGCTACCTGAAGCGCAAGGACAGGAGAAATGTCTGAAATGAAATAAATACATTGACCTATTTGGGTATGGCCTTCTATAGTAGAGACTGTTCATGGGTACAGGATACAGTAACAATTTTCCAAGGCATGTTAGAAGCAGAAACATAATTGACTGTCCTTTATGAACAAGAGAAAGTTGCCCTAAGTAACAGAAAAGCAAATTTAAATTAACTGTTAGAAACAATTACTGAAACCTATAAGAATAGCTGAGCAGAGGAATAAAATTCCCAAGAGAGGTCGTGGCATTTTTAATAATGTAAGTTTTTTCTTGGGGTGGGGGAAGAGGAATATGCAATTAATATTGTTCAGAGATGGTCTGAAGTTTTATTAAACTTGCCTCAATGCAGGCAGATGGACTAGTGATTTTTGGTACTGCTTTACCATTCATTCCACAAACCCTCTTGATCTTCTACAGTCACTGTGAATTTGAGGATATCAGCTCTGCAGGATTCCGTAAATATGCACGTGATCAGGGGTGGGGAATCTGCAGCTCCTCAGAACTTGCTGGACTACAAATCCCATCATCCCAGACCTTTCATCATGTGATTCCTGGTGGTGATAGGAGTTGAAGAATGATAGGTTCCCCACCTTTGCATTAAACTCACCCCATGGGCAAAGCAAGGACATCTTTGACATTTGCCAATTGACAGCTTCCAAAGGGACCAAATACTTTCCCAAAACATGTTGCCTTCACCCACAGGGCCCCTTTGGTGCAAACTGCTGTGTGGCAGCTTTACATGGGGTTGCGAGGGCTGCTCTGTTGCTTCTTTGTGGGCTACAGATGGAGTAGAGAGGAATGCCACATTCCCCAAGGGGTGTTGTGAGCTTCTCCCTGAATAACAGCATTTGCAACCTGCCCTTGGAGCTGCACAGATCATGGAGGTAAGTTGGTTAACATTGATGACTCCTTTCTGGGATTAGGTTTGTATTGAATGTAGGGCTGGGGTGACGGCAATATTTGCCCTGCATTTCGTTCCAGCATAGATTTCCTTGTGGAATTTTAGGTGTTCATTAAAGACTGCTCCTCCCTCTTCAGAGTGAGAAGTATTAATGCTAATATATGAACCAATGAGAGCAGAAGACTTGTCACTCTGATGTCAGAGCACCCGGATGAATAGCACAATGTGAAAAATGACCTGTGGCCAAATTACAGGAAAAGAGTCAGAGCTCTGGTGTTCTGGACAATCCTGCAAAACCAAATTCATATTCTCTCTCTCTCTCTCTCTCTCTCTCTCTCTCTCTCTCTCTCTCACACACACACACACACACACACACACACACACACACACACAAATACACCTTTCATATTCCATGGCAGTGGGGTGCAACCTGCCCACCTGGAGTCATAGCACTGCCGCAAAGTGGCATATTTTATCTTGATGTGTCAGGATTTATATAAAAAGGGGATAGTTCAGCTCTAAATGTAATGAGTTAGAAGAACAGCCCTCCAGTGGCTTCCTCCAGCGAGCATGGCGTCAATAACATTGATTGCTAAAAATAACTAATAACCCAGGCCTGGCCCCGGATGGGAACTGCTCAGAGCAGGATCATAAAAAATCACTGTACGCTTTTGCTGCAAACAGGTGCGCTCCCTAGACAGCAGTGAGTGACTGGGCTCACAGGTTGCAGGAGGAGGAGGAGGGCATCTGCACTCCAAAGCAGGAAGCGCCACTGGTACAAGGGTGTTTGTCCAGGATGCCACAAAAGACAGCAGAGGGTGGGGTATATGGAGGTACTGTGGGGGGGCTGACAGCTGACAGCCTCTATCACAGTTTGAGAGGTGTGGGTGCAAGGGAAGGCTAGGACAGATAGTATCAATAAATAACCAGGTGCTGCTGAAAACACCTTTATATGACACTCATAAAAGGCACATGTCTGAGGGAGGGAAAGGATATGCCTACTGTGCACAGAAGTGTGGGAGATGTGCCTATGGGCTCATATAGGTAAGTGCAAAGAAATTGCAGCCAGATAGCTGCGTACAAAAGAGAAGGAGGGGTGGTACATCTTCCTGTGCATAGGCAAATAGATTTTTGGCTTTTCTTTAACATATGCATTTCTGTGCACTTTTTTTTTTTTGATTGGGGAACTGCATTGTAAAATTCAGAGTAACACAAACACTGAAAGATAACTGCAACACCCACCCAACTGCGGGAGGGGGGGGGGAGACAGATCGACAAGGCTAGATTGGTATCCAGGGATGATTTACTACAGGACAGATCTAGAAGAGAAAACAACAGAACACCACTTGTTGTCATTTAGAGCTCCCAGCTGAAAGTACCATCAATGAGCTACAGCTACCCTGGAAAATGACCCTTCCCTCCCATAGGCCTCGGGTGATAGGCCTGTCCTTGCTTACAAACAGCCCCTGATCTAAAAAGGATATTTATCAGCAACAACCGGCCATATGGTAAGGAGATTAACACAGGGACCAGAACCTGCAACAAACCCAGATGCCAACTCTGTCCCTGTATCAATTCTGGAGACACTGGGCATGTCTACACTAGTCCTTAACCCAGGGATCATCCCAGGATCATCCCTATGGATCCACATGATGCACAGGGGATCCCGGGGGCAGGGAGGGATGATCCCTCCATTTCCCCAGGATAAATGGGACAGCTTTTAGCCCAATTCTTCCTACTGAGACAGTGGAGGGTGTGGGCGCCCATCCTGGCTTTGTCCCACCTCCTTGCGAGTACACGTGAGGAGGCAGGAACCAGGCACAGGGCATGGAGCTCTTCAGGTGCTCTGTGCCCACTGGGGGAGGGGGAGAGGTTTTTAACCCTCACTTTTCGTTGGAGTGCATGTGTGCTAATCCATCCGTAAAAAAAAAATTAAAAATGGCGGGCGCGACATCCCTCCTTCTTCCCAGGATGTTGTGTGTGTGGTTGGACAAAGAATATCATGAGATCCTTTCCCCTCCCTCCCCTGGTCTAGACATGCCCACTGTTACAAGACATAATGTCACTCACAACACCAGGGGTTCATTCCAATGTGATATATGGCATCTTCAATGCCCTTCTACATTTTACAGAGGGCAAATGGGCCAGTCTCTCCGGAAAAGGATAAACAGATGCAAATCTGACATCGGAAATGGCAATAACCTGTGGGAGAACACTTCATCCTCCGAGGACACTCTTACTGACCTTGGTGCCCATAGGGGAGCAAAGACACTTCAAAGGGAGATTAGAGTAAGAAACTGCTGAGTTACAATTCATCAAGAAGTTCAGCATTACCTCCAGAGGCTTGAATCAGGATAAAGGTTTTTTTTCCTTTACAAATCATACTACATGTGTTATTTGGCATACCTAGATATTTTGTGAATGGCCTCTATTATTAATGCGATTCTCAGTCTCAGTATGTTCTGCATTTAATTTCGCTAAGACCCCACTGTTTACAATCCTCCCCTACACCCATCCACCCATGTACTGTATATATGCCTGAAATTTTTGATAACACTTCATACATCTATGAGGATCATTTGGGGTCTAGAAACGAAGCCCTCTGAGGAGAGACTGAAAGAATTGGGCATGTTTAGCCTTGAGAAGAGAAGAGAAGTACTTCAAAGGTTGTCACACAGAGGAGGGCCAGAATCTCTTCTCAATCATCCCAGAGTGCAGGACACGGAATAACGGGCTCAAGTTACAGGAAGCCAGATTCCAGCTGGACATCAGGAAAAACTTCCTGACTGTTAGAGCAGTACGACAATGGAATCAATTGCCTAGGGAGGTCGTGGGCTCACCAACACTAGAGGTATTCAAGAGGCAGCCGGACAACCATCTGTCAGGTATACTTTAATGTGGATTCCTGAATTGAGCAGGCCCCTTCCAACTATACTATTCTATGATTCTATGAAGTGGACTACAGTCCATAAAAGCTTAAACTATAATAATTTTGTTAGCCTTTAAGGTGCAATGAGACACTTGGTTGCTTCAGTACCACATTGTGCATGTTTTCCTTTGGTTGTTTTGAGGTGTGCCCTGGCCAACAATAACTGCAATAGTACTCACTTCCCAATGACTTATAACCTGTTCAATTACAGCCCATTAGAAGACCCAGCTTTATCCCAGTGACAAAAGATGGAGGGTAGCGCTGTGGTCCTACTGAGGTAACATGCTTGGACTGCAAAGCAACATGTCTACCTGAACATCACCAAAAAGGAGAAGGAGAGAGACAAAACATGAAAGGGGGGAAAAAGAACCCAATGGCAATAAAAGACTAGGCTGCAGCTAGAACAAAGAAGAGTTATTTGGTTTGCTGAAAACGAGGCTAACTTAATAGAGAAGGAATAAAGTGTTTTAAAATTAACAACATAAATGTCAGCTCTGATGGCTTGGATATTAAACTATACAGCTATTTAAGTACCTTTTGTAAAGATCGTCTCTCTCAAAAGCTTAAATGCAGAGAAAACAAAAGGGGAGGGTACCTACATGCACCAGGGTTACCTTGCCTCAATATCAACAAAGACTTCCTTATAGCCTTGCAACATCCACTCATTTAGTGTCATATAACATGGCAGCCCATATAGAAGCTATAAAGACATGCTCCCATGTGGTGGTAGCCACTCATCATACAGATCACTCCTGTCATGTGCACAGTTTCCAAGCCTGCACCAGTCACAGCCATATATATATATATGGCCTATATGACAATTGGCTTATACGTGCCGTGGCCCCTGCATGTGACCCTGCTCCACGTGGCTGCTCTAATAATGAATCGGCCCTTAGCCAGCAGCCTGGGATAACTAGATTACTGCTCTAATAACCACACCACCACCCTGCCAATGGAACAGTCCAGTTCTGCGTACAGACTAAGAGTAATTTATTCCAATTCATTAAATTTGGATTTTTCGGAACGTTTTAGGGCCAGCCTAAAATGCTTTGCTGCCTGAGGCGAAGGACAAGATGGCATCTCCTCACATTCCACATACAAAAGTGGGCCAGATGAGCTGTTTAATTTTATTTCAGTGCTGGCTGCCTCCACCGCACCGGAGGGCAATAGGCTAGTTTAGGGGAAGCCGCGCAAGTGGTGTGGTTCACATACAGTTCTGTCCTCCACCACCTCCCTGTGGCTCTCTGGGTGGTTCACAACAATTCATAAAAAATACAGAAAAATACTACATTATTAACATTATAAAACAACATTAGAATATTTTTTAACATTATTAAAAATTGGGGAAAGTGCTTCCTGAAATAATTCCTCTTCAGCTTCAAACACAGGTCAAATGGCTCTGGCATTCAGGTAAAAAACATCACAGAGCTGAGAGGCCTTCTCCCCTACCAACCTGCCCGGTCACTGCGGTCATCCGAGGGCATGCCCCTGGTGGTTCCACGTAGACCCATCCTTCGATTGGAGTCCACGAGGGGAAGAGCCTTCAGCGTGGTAGCCCCCCTCCTACGGAATTCTCTGCCTCTGGAGGTCAGGCAGGCGCCAACTTCGTATTCCTTTTGGCGCCTCCTGAAAACGTCATTATTCCAGGAAGCCTTTCCTTAATGACCAACCACAGTTCACTATACTTTTTGCTTCTTTTAAAATCTATTTTAAAGTGTTTTATTCTGTTTTTATTTTATTTTATCTTGTACACCGCATCGAAATTTTCAATGGGGAGCGGTATATAAATATTGTAAACAAATAAATAAATAGACAGCATCTAGTCTGACACAAACACAAGGGCAGGGCGATTTAACTCCTTGCCCTGCCCCCATCTCCATCCAGACTACATACTGCCTCATACTGCCAGAAGATGCACTGCAAAAGTCTTCCCCAGCCTGGTTTCCTCCAGGTCATGGGCAGGAGGGTGCTGTTGCACTCATGGGTGCTGTTGGGGAGGGTGCTGTTGCACTTGTGGATTGCCTGTGGACAGATGGTTGGCACTGTGTGAACAGAATGCTGGACTAGATGGCCCTTGGGTCTCAGCCAGGATGGCTCTTCTTACGTTCTTATATTGGTGGTACTACAATTCCCATCTAAGGGCACCAGGTTGGGGAAGACTGCATTACAAGCATCCCAGATAGCTTCAAGTAGGCAAGCCAAGCTACAGACATTACAATAAACTTCAACAAGGTTTTATAACCAAGCAGCCACCATTTGATGCAAAGCACATCCTAATGGACACATTAGGTTTGGTTCACGCCTTCTGTCTAAAGAAGCATTTCTTCAAGTATGTAGTTGATCACAAGCCCCAATTCTATCTCAGAGTAAACAAACATGATATTGAGCAATTACTTCATTGAATAAGGCACAAACATTCCCACATGCACCAAGCGTGATGTCAATATCTGGCTTACAGAATTCCATGGTTTTAACGTTAACAGGGGACTCTGAACACAAGCCAGAATCTTTGCACCAAAGCCAGTGTATGACAGTTGAAGGGGTGGGAAGGGGCGAGAGAGGAACACATGACCATGGTGCTCTGCCAAGGCTTACACAGGCTTGGATGATCATCTGAATGCAACCACTGTGAATTAAAAGGATTTCACAAGTTAGAGTAAGTCAGGAAAAGTAACAATTTGTGGCACATCCTATTCTGTAGGATGCCACATCCTACAGAATAGCTGTCTGTATGCAAACACTAGCAAGCTGTTCAGTATTAACTGGTGCCCATATTTACCCTCATTTCAGGTTACCATAGCAGATTATGTTACAATGCCTATCCTTTCTCTGCCATGTGAGTGAGAACAAGTCTAGGAATGAGTTTGTGGGTAAAAGGAGTGAGAAAGGATGTCATATATGTACGTGTAAGCAGGAGACCGTTCATAAATGTGTTTCTAAGGGAAGGGAGTTGTAAGTGAAATTGGTATAGAAGAGGAGTGTGTCTCTGCAGTCTCAGGAGAGTGTCCATTTGTGTGTGCATGCATCCACATTAGGTACAACCTGGGTGGGTGGGTGTCTGGCTGAGAACACAGATGTGGTGATGAGCATGCACAGAAGAGAGCACAGGGCAGTGGCAGTCACAATGATTTGTAAGCAATCCCTAATTAACAAGGCTCCCTGAGTTGGAAGGGGGTTATTCCAGGCAGGAGGGAAAGCATTCCCTTTTCTTCCCCTTTTCAGTTACTCCTTCATGGGGGGATTGGGGAAGGCACCATGGTGAATTAGAAGAGACTTTGGTTGCGTTTAATATCAATTTATTTTGAAGACTTGCTGACACAGCAGGATTGCATCGCTTGGAATTTATGATCCTTCGGGAAGCGCAGGGGCACAGAATCTACTGGGGGTGTAAAAAATAAATAAATCCCCTGCTATCAGCAGAAAAATATCAAGAGACCATGGCTAGAACAGTGGGAGTGCTTTCCTAAAGAGACTAACTGGGGGAATACCTTTATATGTGGGGCCGTGCACAGTGGCTAAGCAGGCGGACTTGTTTGTGTCTTGATTTCTAGACTCCTTTTCTCTTTAAATGAGCAAATCCAAGAAACTGGCTCATCTGCTCCACCTCATCTCATCCCATGCCAGAGCTAAATGAGTGCACTTCTATCTGGTGCTCAGATTCACATTGGGACTGCTGTCTATTATGTTTCTTGGGGGTGAAGTTAGGCACCAAGGATAGGGATTTGAGAAGTCCAAGATTCAGTCAAAAGCCGTAGCTGTAGAGTTGCTACTGATAGGGCTGCTGCGAATTGCGTCACCCAGTCCTGAGTTTTTCCTTCCCCAGAAGCCTCTAGTGCTAGATTTCTTGCACTGGCCCAGGCCTCCTCCTCACCCTTCAAGGATGCTTGGGCATTGTGCTCTGAGCAAGTGATAACACTGCCTATGGCGAGCAGAATAAAAATGAATGTGAGGATTTATGGGCCATAGGCAAGAGATACTCAGCTGCCATGGAATCCATTGCACCAAATGCCAACCCAACTTCCACAACAATGTGTGTGAGTGCATGTGCGCGCACACACCAAGGGCTAGAAACCAAGTTCTAATAAGTATTTCAGCTCACCACAGGATGAAATCAGACAGGTCATTAGTCTAGCCTTTGATCACACCCTTTGTTGGCATGGTCAAGAAAAGGAGTTTTTTTTGGGTTGGGTGGGATAAGGAAGTAATTAACAACACAGACACTAGAAACTGAGATTACCCTTATGTAGGGTGAACATATGAAAAGGAGGACGGAGCTCCTGTCTCTTTAACAGTAATGTAGAAAAGGGAATTTCAGCAGGTGTCAATTGAGGAGGGTGAAATTCCCTCTTCATCACAACAATTAAAGCTGCAGAAGCCCTGCCCTATTTTGTATCTGGCCACTCTACTATAGCTAGTGCAGCTTTAACTGTTGTGATGAAGAGGGAATTTCACCCACTTCAATTGACACCTGCTGAAATTCCCTTTCCTACATTACTGTTAAAGATACAGGAGCCCTGTCCTCCTTTTCATATGGTCACCCTACCCTTATGGCAACTGTGGTGTCTCTCTCTGTGTGTGTATGTGTAAGACACAGATACAGTCAGGGAACCACAGAGATTTCTTAGGGCACCAAAATCCTTTGCACACACTACTACTTCTCTATAGCTCCTACTTCACCTGCCGGTACTGCAGCTAGGATGCAGCACTACTCAATTCCCCCCCTCCCCTTTGCCCCACTGCATCCTGCTTCCCTCTGCACATCTGCTCTACAAATTGCACCATATCCTGATGCGTTACAGGCAGAAGGCGTCTCCCCATGCAACTCATTGCTGTGTTGCACAGCTGAACAAGCAGAGCAAAATTCACACTCAGATGGCAAACAGCAGCGCTGCAGCTCTGAAATTAAGGGGGGGCATTTTCTTTGCTGGCTGGCTGAGTAGGCTGCTTCTGGAGACTACTGTGGCCTCTGGGTTGCTGACCTGATGTGGCAGGTTGAGCCTAGCTGGATGGGTGATTCCAGCCTCCTACTCCCACCTCAGGTTGCCTAGTAAAGCCCTGATGCAGCTCCTCACTACTCCCTCTCCAGCCAAAAAGCCACTAATCAAAGAGCCATTATTACATATCCCCAAGGGGGCTTTATACAAAGTGATGTGTAACCCAAATGGCTGCTGTAAACAGAGTTTTAAAAAGGGCAGTGTGCAAACTATAGCCTCCCCAAGGATAAAGAAAATTATCTCTCTATTTCTCTACCTCACCACCTTAGTGCTCTATTAATTATTATCTATTACCCGTTACTTGCTCTGCATGCTACCCACAGATCTGTTAGGGATGTTTTCCAAGCCAGCTATGCTGTGGGAAGAGGGGGACATTATGGAAAGCGATACACAACATGTGCATGGGAAAACCCTTTGCATCACAGAAGCAAAACTGCAGCTTCAACACATGCAGGAATACACGGCTAATTACCTAAGCAGAAAGAGATACGCTGAAGGCAGAAAGGTGGGTGGCATTTATACATGGGTTTCGTGTGCTTTATGGTGCTCCGACATACCCAATTACAGACCCTCCTCCTGCACCAATCTATACCCGCTGAATCTGGGAAGGAGGCCTCCAAGAGAATAAACCGGGGTTGCACAGCCCCCCAGGTTCCCTAATCTTTCCCCAAACATGAAGACCTGTGTTTGAAGCTAAAGAGGAATTGGTTCAGGAAGTACTTTTGACATGTTCCTCTGTTATTTATTGATTTAGGAGGACAAACATGCATTTGTATTTAGCTGGGCAGGAGGTGAAGTGAAACTAGTTCAATGGGTTAGGAATGAAAAATACTCAGAGAAAACCAAGAACCACCCCAGGAAAATCCTCATTCCGCAGAGGGCAGGAGGGTTCCTAGAACATTTGGATTTGAAAATAAACGATTACAGTGGAAAACAGCATTACTGATCTTGAGTCGGGTGAAAGGGGGATGCCAGGTTATGGAAGATTACTATTCTATCCGTTTAAGATACCAGATTACCAGGTTAAATATAGCAAAAGCTTGCATTTTATTTCAGTTTGTTGTGCAACTTGTTCCACATTGTCCCTTTAGGGTTTTTTTAAAACTGTTCTACCTTCAAAAATGTTCATCACAATGGAAAACAGTGGTGTGTGGTTAAGGGGTGAAGAACTTGAGGTGATTTTAACTTTGGGGTGCTCTCTCATTGTGGAAACATCAGATCTCTTTCCAATGCTTTACAGCAGGCGTGGGCCACTTCCAGGGTCATCACAGGGCTGCCTTGCTCACCCGTGGAACCAACTAGGGCCATACCCCACCCTGATGCTGAATTTGCCACTGCCACCAAATTTGCTGCTGTGGAGCTGGCGAAAACTGCAGTGATTTTGCAGGGAAACAAGGCACACAGGAGCAAGTACCTTGTTTCCAAGCAGAACCAGGCTTCCAGGAGGCTTCTGGGAGTTTGCTTCTGCTTGCAAGTGCACCTTGATCCCCTACAAAACTGCAGCAAATTTAGCAGCACTGGCGGCAGCAGGGGAACGCAGCGGGGCCACCAAAAATGACCATGGGGGCCTGTATGTGGCCTGTCGGCTTTGTGTTGACCAACCCTGCTTTATAGTCATATTGTAGGGCTCCAGTCACCTTAGAAAATGCGTTGCTGTGTGGGCTCTGGAAAATATAAAAGTAAGACTGGCTGCTTATGTCTCAGAGGGACTGGGGTCAGACCGCTGATGCTCAGGACAGAGAAGTGGGAGCTCACTCATGCAAGAGGGGCATAAGCCCCATATAACCTAATGAGACTTATCTCTGAGTAAACACGCATGGGTAAGGTGACCATATAAAAGGAGGACAAGGCTCCTCCATCTTTAACAGTTGTATAGAAAAGGGGATTTCAGCAGGTGTCATTTGTACGTACGCTGCACCTGGTGACATTCCTCTACATCACAACAGTTAAAGCTTCAGGAGCTATACTAGACTGACCAGATACAAAAGAGGGCAGGGCTCCTGCAGCTTTAACTGTTGTGATGAAGAGGGAATGCCACTAGGTGCAGCAGGCATACAAATGACACCTGCTGAAACACCCTTCTCCATGTATCCGTTAACGATACAGGAGCCCTGTCCTCCGTTCCATAGGGTCACCCTACACAGGGGACTATGCTGTAATTCTGTGACTCTGCCAGATAAAGATTGCTGCTGGGATTCAGAGCTCTTCCTGCACACTTCAGATGCAAAATGGCATCTGGCACAAGAAAGATGCCAGGGAGCCATGTGAAAAGATGGGAATAACGTTCTTCCGAAGGAGCATTGCTCCCAGAAGCCCTTTCAGCTTGCACAGGCGCTTTCCTTGCTCTCTTGAGAACACTGTCCTCCCTGGGGACAGGGCACCTCTTAGAATTCTCCTTCAGAAGTACAGAATTGGGACCAACATTAGTTTTTACATAATGGAAATCAGTCAGTTGCCAGCTCTGTGTCCCTGGAGGGACCTTTTAAGGAGCATAGAGAAAATGAGTAAGGGCCTCCATGGGAATAGGCAGGCCTTGGGGCTGATCCCATAACTGAGCTTGCCGGGCTAATGTATTTAAAACACCAACATGAGGGTCTCCCTCAATCTAATACATTTCAGTATCCTTAACTTCCATTCTGTCGTCCCATCCCCCCCCCACACACACACACCTGCTCCTCCTCAATTCTCACCTCACTCGGTGCATGCCAGCTCACTGCTCAATGGTAATCCTACCAATTCCAGCCCGCTGGTATTACAAGCACATCAAAGCTGTATGCTCAAAATCCAGGTCATTCTTCAAAGAGGGAGACCCTTGCGTGATGCCCTTTCCTGCACCTCAGGCTCCCCATATATCACTCTGTCACCCCAAAAGAGATGTTGCCATGGAAATCATCCCAGCTCCCTGGTAGCTGGATTAATCTCATTTCCTCCCTGGCTGATAACCCACCTTTCCTTGCATGGCCATGCCAGTGAGAGCATCCTGTATCTATCTGTCTTATTCACTCACACCCTTCAGAGTGTGGACTGCAATATATGCTGAGAATGGGAGCTCATAGGACAACACAATGGTGAGTCTAAAGCCCCTTAGAGGCCCATCAACAATATTGGTGGGGGTGAGCAAGTCAACGCCAAGGATTTCTCCCCAAACGGCCGGCAGCAGCTAATACATGTACGCCACTTTGAAGCCGCTGAGGCTGCCTAGCATCTGAAGCAAATGCTCATGCCCCCTGTTCTGAGGGGAGGGGGGCTACTGGGGAAAGGGGGCTGGTTGTCCCCAGCTGCTTCCCTCCAACATCTCTCCCCCACCCACGACTTCATTCATTCATTCCATTTCTATACAGCCTAATAGCCAAAGCTCGCTGGACAGATTTTAAAAAAACAGAATCCTAAAACACAGCATAATAAAACATAACATAAAACCTTTAATACACAGAAATGTAAAAATGTAATGACTGGTGCTTCTCTAGGAGGGGTGTTTGGTTTTTTTGCACGGGGGGAGGTGCTTTCAAGATTTCTCTGGCTAACTTTCTAAACTAACTTTGTGCAGCTTGCTTAGGAGGACCTGACCTTAAGAAATATCTTAAGGGAGAGGGGGTTTCTTCCAAAGGACTGGCAACAACAGGAAGAGGAAGGACGAAAGGGAAGGAGGCCTTCTTTCAGGCCACCAGTGTGTGTGTGTGTGCGTGTGCAAGTGTGTGCGCATACATACATTTATGTATGGAAGATGGGGTGTCTATATACATGCAAACATCTGAAAGAATGTATGTGTACATATGTGTGCATACACATGCAGAAGAGTTGCCTTTTCTTCTCTGTCTTGCTCCCCTTTGCGCACTTTGTATATTTAAAAGGACAAATTAATGGGAGCATCTAACAGAGGCTGAACCATACTGGCAGAAATTACTAAGTAAAGCAGTGGCAGTTAAACTATAATTTACTGGATTGGCCAGTTTGGCAGTGAAATTTTCCAGGGAAGTAACATATCCAGGAGAAGAGATTGAGTGCCTTAGGATAAAAGCAACAACATATAGACTAACTCACATCAAACCGGTTTTTGTAAGACTTTGCTTGATTAAGAGATCTGGAGATCTTGAAAGCTTGCACATTTTTGGGATCTTTTGGTTCGCCTAATAAAGGGATCACACCAATATGGTAATCATAGATACCTTTGGTTTTTAAAAAAAACAGATTTCTGTGGGTTAACCTGAGGCAACACATGGATTTGACAAAAAAATTAGTCAAATCCTAAGATAGCCCAAGATGGTTAGGAAGTGATATCCACAGGAAATGACTCATCCGGATTCTCTCCCCATACCCACTTCTAGCCAGAGAGAGGGGACAAAGTGTCTGCGTATGTGACAAGGACAATAAACTACAATTATGGACATCAGAAGAGTCATGCCGAATCAGACCAAAGGCCTATGTAGTCCAGCATTTAGTTCACACAGTGGCCAAGCAGCTGCCTGTGGAAAACCCACAGGTAGGACATGAGTGCAACGGCACCTTTCTACTTGTATTCCCCAGCAACTGGTGTACATAGGTATACTGCCTCCGATACTGAAGGTAGCACATAGCCATCATGACTCGTAGCCATTGAAAGCCTTATCCTCCATAAATCTGCCTAATCTTCTAAGTCATCCAAGTTGGTGCCCATCACTATGTCCTGTGGTAGTGAATTCCAGAGCATGACTATGAAATTTGCAAAGAAGTCCTCCCTTTGATTTGTCCTGGATCTACCACCATTCAGCTTCATGAATTAACACACACAGCCCTCCACAGTTCTAGTGTCTAGTTTTGTGTGGGACAGAGGAAGAGACACCAGAGATTCAAATTCAGGCTCTGCAAGCATCTTAGTCTCTCTGGAAATCTGATGTGGGAACTGAGGACTGTGCCTCCACCCACACACCATGTTCAAGCTTCATATCTGTAAATAAATCCAAAAATAACAAAACACCAGTAAGCCATCAGTGACTGCCTTCCAAAGGAAACCAAACCTGGTAAGCACTGGGCCCCTGGAACTTCACACAGCTCAGACGTGTGGAGTGAGCATAATGGAACTTACATGTGGTTTGGAGCAACTGGAGTCAGCAAATTGACATCTAGGTAGAAAGCAAATCTGTTTTTGGGAAGGAGCAGGGCCTGTCCTGGATCTAGTGTGCCGGAGGGGTACATAACACCTTACACAACTAATTGCTAAAGTTGTAAAGCCAATTAAACCCACATTAGCGTTCCTACCAGCTCCTTCTGCCTGTCTGGTGGAGGAGAATCTCAACTGACCCATCCACTATCCTTTAGTGAGCACAACTATGCCTTGAGTGTCAATTGAAAAGCTTCAAAGTATGCCAGGGGAACACTCTGGTAAATAGCAGAAGCAGCATGGGCAAGAAGCAGAGGACTCTGCCATTCGGCCTGGAAAAACTGGCAAGAAAGAGTAAACAAAAGAGAAAGAATTTAAGCAGGGATCTGAAAAGGCAAATGCTTCTCCTATTAATATGGAGGCTATGAGACTTCCACTGTCCACCCTGAGCCAGTCCAAGGGCCACCTATGAAACAAGCGCAGGAGAAAAAAAGTGGATATGAACAAACGACATGGACCCAAAAGATGATGGCACGCCATCTAAAGCAGCAAAATATATGCACATCATCCTGCTGCCGCCTAGAGAAACATGACCTCAACTTTAGAGAAAAATCCAAATGTGACTCACAGGATATCTTGCTTATTGCAGGTAATGACCTCAGCATGAGCCAGCAGCACTAAGCTTTGGCAAGAAATGCTAACACAATCCATGGATGTCTATAAAAGAAGCTTCCAAATCCTGATTGCTCACGATCATTAAGAAACCCTTGGAGAGCTAATATAGATAGTCTGGTACAATTCTCCTAGAAATGTACCATCTCCAGATGGTCAGCAGAACTTGGGCTACAGGTCACTGAACCTGGAGCTAGAGAGTTAATGTGTACCTGAACACGGTGGGAGGGGATGACTGGGATACTTGTTTTTCTCTTTCCTGTCTCCTCCCTCTACTTCCTTCTTCTTGTTGTTCCCTGCCTCATGGGTTGCTGACCACATGGCTGACCTGAGCCATCCTATCCCAGGATAGAAAGTTACTTATCCCTAAAGTAAAGTTTCTTTTAAACCACCACTGGAGTGTTTCCATTGTCTACATGCATGGCTACTCGCAGGGAACTGGTTCGGATGACAATACAGATGAACACATTCAAATGTGAACCTAGTCTGTTCAGCACCTGAGGAACAGAGGGGCTATCTTGATTTACAATAAAATAGAGCTTCCCATCAGTCTTTTAGCTTAAGGAAATTCCTCTCCACTTTGAGTTAACTCTCCATTTGAGTTAACAAGAGTCTGCCTCTGGGTTTCTTGCCCTTTTGCTAAAGGATCCAATAGTTTGATTGCAAAAGGATCCTTGTGAAATTCAGGTGGACGAATCTTTCAAGTGGCTCTGAAACAAGAATGGAGGAAAAAAATATGGAGCTTGCCCATTCCCAGATGCTCAAGTGCAGAGACATCATCCATAATGGATCAATTCTCAAATACTGTATACAACCAGCCCTGCTGATTGAATTGCACGGGTGAAAGATGATCTCACAAGCCCTTGACAGAGCAGGCAGATAAAAAGGTAGGAATTAAGGAGTCAGAGCAAGTTGGATGGTATGCACCATGTTGGTCTCCCAGTCTACCAAGCAATGCTGCCTCCTCCCCAAATGCTACCCCATTATCCATGGGCCAGTGACAGCCCTGATCCGAGTTGACATCTGGCAAATGAATGGTGGGAGCAATTTTAACCTCCATCACACCCCTCCATCATGCACACACTTTAGTAAGAGCCAGCCTTTTTGGTCCTCATTTTTATATGTTAGCAAGAGGCATAGAAGTTCTCTACCAAGGATATTGATTAAGTATATAGCACTGCAGCTGCCTTAGAAGTACAGATGCTGGTAGGATCAAGTATCTGTGCAAAGTGAGGGAAAGTGTTCACTCCCTGTCTCCGCTGCTTTAATCGTTACTTCCTGCAAGAAGCAACTTCAATAGGCAGCAGGGTTTGTCACTAACAGCCCTACCTCACAGGGTTGTTGTGAGAATAAAATGGGGGCGGAAATTAATGTATACTGCCATAAGGTGAATAAACAACAAATGAACAAACAAGTACACACACTCACGGGAAACCTGGGTTCCAGCACATCTTAAGTCATTCAAGCTACTTAATATGGACACAGAGAACCCTGGAACTCATCCCCCCTGTCTCAGATTCAGACTATATTGGGGTCTAGGATGCTCTTGCCTTGGTTCCAGTTCATAGGAATAGTTTAGAATCCTCTTTACATGGAAATCACTCTTCGGTTAAGCAGTGTAACAAGTTTCTGTAATTTTTAACCCAAGAGTTTATTTCAGTAACAGAGTGTAGGAGTCTGTTTGGGCCCACTGGACCAAGGAGGATAAAGAACACGAGAAAGAAAAATTTGAGCCTTGCCCCACTCAGCAGTTTCCCCCTCCACAAATATCTTCTCAGCCTCTTCCTGATACAGGGAAAGCTAAACGGTGTTTCCACCACCACTACTGAGCCTGTGACGTCAACCTTGCCCGAACTAGCTGCCTTTGCTCATTTGCTGTAAGCACAGTTGCCGTCTTCAGTTCTCTTAGTTCTCTCCCACCCACCTTGAGTTGGTTGCAGCCTCCAAGATACTTAATGTACATTCCATTCTAAATCATGGCTGAAGGCTGGCCTGCTCATTCGCCTGCGCGCTCCATTACAGAGAGAGCCCTGCACCACCGCGGTGCAGTTCCGTTTAGTTTGCAGAAAAAGCCGCCTCTCAGGAGAAACCCACCCAGGAGCTGTCCAGTGCTGAACTCTGGGATGATGGACGATTATGGACCATCTGCACTTTCAGAGCGGGATAGATTTATGAGCCGTACAGACAGCTCAAAGAGTGTCCATTACTATAACTCACTGGCCTCTTCGGAAAGATTCTAATCAGGCCTTTTCTGCCACCACTGCAACGTCCAGGTTAAGAACTGGCAAGAAGAAAAATCAATTATGTTTTTTTTAATATGCTCTTGGCAGCAGCATGGGGCAAGGGTTGTGTGTGTGTGAGTGTGACTAGAAGTGACCCGGAATATCCCTTCCGCATGGGTATCCTCTGTGTGCCCTAAAGCATAGTTTGAGAGCACCAACTTAGCATACTGCAGCTTAGCTGCTTGCTAGAGCTTTGCAGCCATTCTGCCACAGCCTAAGCCGAGAGAGCTTCTTAGCAGAAAGGGACCCTAACCTAGTGGCTAAAGCAGGCATGTGAAATTAAGTGACTGCAGCTGAGGTGAGCTAATGGGTTTCTCCTTTCTCCTCTGAATGTTGGCTATGGTGGGGCAGCCCTGTCCGTACTGAGCCAACTTTTTTACACTCTTGTAACTTCACATTGGCTCAAGGCAATGGGTTCCACTGGCTGGTTGTATATTTAGAAGGGGGAAATCATTTCCTCTGACTAGCTTAAAAGCCTGCAGTCACTTTACATGGGCAACCTCTAGTTCTTGAATTATGGAATGAGGTAAATGGTACTTTGGTGTGTGTATACATACCTCTTAATAGCTGTGCAATTTTCTGAAGACACGGATGCTTAACAATAAGAATTTCTTAAGCACCAGGATTTGAAAAAGCAGATGAGGAGGGAGAGTGCATTATATGTATGTAAACACACATATGCATACACACCCACCCACCACAATCTCTCCTTCTCTTTCCCTTTCCCCCCAGCTCTATCGAAGGCCCAATCCCCTGAACAGGGGAAAGTATATTAATGAATACTAGTGGCCAACTCTCTGCTGTTAGCGTTTTCAGCTGTGGATTATGGCTGTCAGGCGGCAATTAAAAAGATGTCATAAAATGCTAAGTGTTCATATTTCATGGGCTCCTAGTCTCCTCTGCTGCAGGAAGGATTGGGCTGGACTGAGATGAGCTGCTCCCCTGGTTTTTATTGTAGGGCCAGAGGAGGAAAGATTTTTTTCCTCCCAGGAGAAGCTATGTGCAGAGCTCATCGAGAACATGCTGAGCCCAGAGGGAGACAGAGCAGATCTCTGCCCCAGAAGATTCCTTGTCTCAGCCCTTCAGTACTTGCTCTGGAGACAGTTGCTCCTTCTGTGACATGTTGAAGGCCTAACTTTGCTCTTGCTGGGTGTGGGAGTTTGTTTCCTTGAAACAGGGTAAGGGAGAAGAACAAACACGATGGGGGAGGGGGCAGAGAAAAGGCTGGCCACAGACAAAATTCACACCAACGAAGGCCAAATACCTCACCCTCAAATTGCAGAATCTCTGCACTGCTGCTTGGTTTTATTCTGGTTGTACTTTTATATTGTGGTTTTGAGCTTCCATATTTAATATTTTATGCTATAACTTGTGGTTTTAATTTCTGCGACCTGTCCAGAGAGCTTTAATTATTGAGAGGTATAGAAATATATAAATAAATAATCCCCATGTTTTCTTAACCTTTAAAATCTGCACATCTCTACATCAATGCTGACCTACCATGATTCTCTTGTTCTACTTAAGGCATTCCCACAACTCCAAAAAAAAAACCCCACTCTGATAACTTACTGTCTGCAGAGTGGGTTTTTTGACCCATCGTGGGTTATTGTGTCGTGTGGTGGTCACAGTGGGTTAATTTGGCTGGCTACAGAGCTGTGTGGCGAGTGCAGTCCAAACAGCTGCAGCTCTGCTGTTCACTGGTTTACTGACTAGGAACACGTTAAAGAGACCAAGCCCGCAGTGTAGAGGAAGCAGGCTATGAGGTTTGGTCCTGATCCCGCAAATTCCCAAGGTGTTATAGGGATCTCCTGAGTTTTTTTAGTGCACGTCAGATTTTCACTGTTTTTACCGTTAGTGCTGGGTTTTCATAGTGCACCAGGAGCCTCCTTAGTAGAACAGGCAGGTTATGGGGTTTGGTCCTGATCCTGCAACACACCCACCCAAGGTGTTATGGGCATTTTACCATTTTTGGTGCAGTTGGGATTTTCACTGCTTTCAGAGTGGGTTTTCATAGTGCTTCGAGTGCCTCCTTAGTAGAGGACGCTGGTTATGAGGTTTGATCCTGATCCTGCAACCCCCCTAGGTTTTCTAGCCACTTACACCTTTTGGGGGGACTTGGGATTTTCCTCCTCTGGTGTAAATGCACAAGGGCTTGATGGTGGATTGGGTACTTCCCGAATAGGAGAATCATTTCACATACATTACCACACTAAGCCCTACAATAACCCTGTAAGTTAGACCAGTGTTATTATCACTATAGTGCAGCTGGGGGGAGCATTGAGGCTTGGAGACAGTGGCTGCATTTGGACACCATTTTAAGCCATGATGGGTTAATCACTGCTCCCACCCGAGCAGTGGTGCCGTTCCACTTCTGAAGCACTGGAAATTTGCAAGATCGGGACAAAACTTCCCCCCAGTCAAGAGGCATCTGACCCACCATCAAACCCCCTACACATTTACTCCAGAGGAGTAGGGATGCCTAGAAAGCCTTGAAGGTTGGAATCAAACTCCACACGCAGCTTCTCCTATTTGGGAGGCACCCGATCCACCATCAAGCCCCTGTGCATTTACATATTGGAGAAATAATGTAGAAAGAGGCATTTTTAATGAATGATCTATCAGTATGACTGATTTGGGATAAAACAGTTGAATAAACTATTAAAAAAGCACTAGGTTTGTTTTGTTTGAGCCTCGTGTGGCGCAGAGTGGTAAGCGGCAGTTACTGCAGCCGAAATGCTCCCCACGGCCTGAGTTCGATCCCAGCGGAAGCTGGTTCTCAGGCAGCCGGCTCAGGCCGACTCAGCCTTCCATCCATCCGTCAGTAAAATGAGTACCCAGCTAGCTGAGAGAAAGGTAACTGCAACTGGGGAAGGCAATGGCAAACCACCCCACTACAAAGTCTGCCAAGAAAATGTCAGCGAAAGCAGGCATCCCTCTCGGAGTGACTCAAGTGCTTGCACAAGAGGTTCCTTTCCTTTCCTTTCTTTCCCTTTTTGTGTCCAGTATCTAGAGTAGCCAAATTGTGGGTATTTACACCAACACCTTTTCTATCCTTGGACATTTGAGACAAGAATCTGCAAAGAGTTGGGCTGAAGAATTTTATGCAGAGATTGAAACATAAAGTTCCTAGACTTTGCCTGCCTTGCTTTTGTCATGGATCCTACAAGTAGCAGTGTCAGATATGAATGGGTATCTGCCTATGAATACTTGTTTATTAGCTTAGGAGAAAAAGCTCAATGCATCCTTCCATTATCAGACTATGTGGAATTTCGGAGAAGTTGTGGAGAGAAAAGGAAGCCAGACTGTAGAGCACTATGTTGAGCAGACCTCCGGTTCCCCCTCTAGCACTCCTCTCTGACACATCCCATAATTTCAGAACTGACAACTGCCTCTGTAACTAAACAATACACACGTCTCATCACTCTCCCCCTACTCCATCCACCGGCAGGCTTGTTTACAACTGGCCGGACGGCAACCCTGCTTGCTTGCTGCGGGCCCAGAAAAAGATGGGTAGTAAGAGAAGGTGAATACAAAGCAGTGCTCACTGAGGGCCAAAATACATGTTCTGCTTATGCTCCAGAAGTGGCCTGTGTACTACAGCCATCTTGGGGCCAAAGTACATATGCATACTGCACTCTTCTTTTTCCCCTAAATTAAATTAATTAGAGCAGTGTGTGTGTGTGTGTGTGTGTGTGTGTGAGAGAGAGAGAGAGAGAGAGAGAGAGAGAGAGAGAGAGAGAGAGAGAGAGATTGATTTTGGAAGGGGTCATGGCTGGGGATAGGAGTAAGGTCTCCCTCTCCATACCCTATGGTCCTCCCCTAAAAATTGCCCCCTGCTCCTGTGATTAATTTAAGAAAAATTAGAGATGTATGCATGACATGTATAAATCTGGCATTTAAAAAGTGGTCATCGCTACATTCAAGCAAAGCATCAGCCCAACTATTTCCTTGAAAAGAAGCCTGTTCCCATTCCACAGCAAAGACTGCATGGCGCCCTGAGATCCTTGTAATATAGAGTGGGATTCAAATGTCGTCGTCATCATCATCATCATCATCATCATGGCCACACGATGCAAACTATCAACTGCTTCAGAGCAAACTGTAGACCAAAGTCAGTCACACAATGGGCTTCAGCACAAACAGAAAGCATACTGTAAGGCAGACATGGCTTCCTAAATGTTGCTCAATAACCAGTGATGAGAGAAGAGAACCCCAAAGCATAGGTTGGAGAGACTGGTGCGTGGCCGGATGCTTCAAAAAGGGAGTGATGGATGCAGTGGCAGGTCTAACTGGCAACTGTTCTGCTGTTCAGATTCCTCACTTAAGGAAATGAGTGGGAACTTCTGCTGTGGCCAGTTGCCCCACTGCAAGGTAGAACTGTTTGCATTTCAAAGCAAGCAGCTATTCAAGCCATCATAGCCTTTGGGGTTCTGCTTTCAGTACCCCATTTGTCAGGCTTGTCTCCTTAACTGCTGTTTGGCATTCCTCCTCTCTCCTAGAGCCAGTGTGGTGTAGTGGTTAGAATGATGGACCAAGGTTTGGGAGACCCAGGTTCTAGTCCCCACTTGGCCATGAAGCTCTTTGGGTGACTTTGGGCAAGTTACTCACTTTCAGCCTAACCTACCTCACAGGGTTGTTGAGAGGATAAAATGGAGAAGGCGATATGAGACACCCTTGGGTTTCATACAAGAAGAAAAAAGGCAGGATATAAATGTGATGATGCTGATGCTGATCCTGATGATGATATGCATCTATGAGACACATGGACTAGGATCGCATGTTTCAAGAAAGAAGATATTCACTCTCATCATACTTATTTCTGCTCCAGGCTGTGTCTGGAAATGGAGAGTGCTTGGTGTAGGTGCCCTAAGCCAAAAAACTCTCACTTTAATCTTTTGCAGCACCACCTTTTGCAACGAGGGGCAGACAAACACGCAACAAAATGTGATCTCCAACCTTGTCCATCTCCACAGGAAGAAAAGAATATCTCTAGGAAATTTCCCCCTAATTCCTTATCAAGCCCATCCAACAGAATGAGATGCAAGGAGAGCCACGCCCTTCCCTCGGCCCCCTTGTGCAGTGCTCCAGGAGGGCCCCTGCTGTAGCACTTCTTAGTCTGTGTAATATTCATCATGCTGGTTTATTTATGGGGGCCCTTATTCGGGAAGGTATTTTTCAGGCCTGGTGAATAAAACATAAGCCTCTGCAGTTTGTCAGAATGCATGCAGCTCCTCTGAAGTTGGCCTGACAAACGGTCTTTGGTTTTCTCTGACGACTGCACTTCGAGAGGAATACATTTGTATTTGGATTCTTGGCACTCAAGGGAGGTACAAAAACTTTCCCCAATGGAATAAGGGGAGATTTTTACAGCTTTCTGGCAAATGGCGATAAAGCATTGTGGATTATCATAGGCTGCAAAGCATAAAGCTCGGATCGCATACCAGGGACAAAATGTGCATTGTTGGGCTGTTGGAGGGAGGAGAGAAGAGGCAAAGAATTATTAATAACCCCTACTCAGAATACATCTATGGGGCTTTCACATGAACCTTCAATGCTTCCCAACCCATTCCAGCTGAGCTCTGCTTCTCCCCACACTGGCATATGCAAGCTTGGCTTGTCCTCTTCTAGGCATCAGGCCTCTGGCATCCATCACATTCCTTGCTGGGGGTTCACAGTATTGCCTGCTCCAAAGCCAGTTCCCTGCAGGATGTGTGGGATGCCATCTTATAAAACATCAGTTAGTGTATCCCAGTTCCTCTGACCTTAACTAGCAATATTTCTAGCCCAATTATAGCAATTTTATTCAGGTTAAAGTGGAGATGGGAAGTGGGGGAAAATACAATGCAAAATAAAAATGCATGTAGGCTAGTGCCCCAGGGTACCACTCCCTTACACTGTATGAACTTCTGGAAAGCTGGTGTGTGTGTGTGTGTGTGTGTGTGTGTGTGTGTGTGTGTGTGTGAGAGAGAGAGAGAGAGAGAGAGAGAGAGAGAGAATCTCTTTCCACCCAGCCATTACAGCTTCACTTTACATCAAGTGTAAAGACCCCAACATAGCCCTAAAGCTTTGGTTTTACTTGTGTCCCCTGCCCCTGTCTTCTTTTTTCTCTGCCCCCCTCATGAATTTCCCCATTTCCAGTAAGTTTCTACTTCCAGGTTCAATATATCATTGTCTCCTTTTGCTTTTGCCCTATTACGTATTTCAACCCTTAGCAGAGTGAAACCAAATAGATGATTACTCTGGCCTCTCATAGCTTCATTGGCATGACCAGGCACAGGAATTTACTTGGGTGAGAAAGGGATTTAATTTAACCCAGTTGATCCTGGATGGCAGCTTCCTCCATGGCTGGTTTTGTACTGCAGAGTTAAACCTGGGCTGTGGACACACCCTAAAAGAAGCACCAAGGTGTGTGTGTGTGTGTGTGTGTGTGTGTGTGTGTTAGTAGAATAATTGCTTTGGACTGTGCCACCCACACTGATATTCCTAGTCCCTACCTGCCTTTTAGACTAGCAGGGGTAAACGGTCCTAAGTGTGGCCTGCTGCTATCAGGCCACACAGAACAGGCATGCCCCTAAGTGCTCATTCACCTGCAATGCTAATTCCAGAAAGGTGATCATTGGTGACCATGAAGCTCAATGGATGGCCACATAACTTTCAGCCTACCACAGGGGTGCATGACCTTTTTGGCCCCAAGGGTTGCATTGGCCTTTGGCAGCAGACCTGGGGGTTGCAACCACCCAGTGACCACAATGTGCCATTAGAGTTGGATTAGGAATCATTAAATGGCTATCATTCCCCTTCCATCTCTACATTTAATTATGTTAATCAAATACATCATTTGACAACCACCATCAAAATTATTAGGGCTGGCCAGGCTAGGAATTTGGAGTTTGGGGGGGTATTTCCTAGTCATCATCATCATCATCACCACCATCATCATTCTGAGCCATGCTGGAGAGAAACAGGCGTGTCTAAAACTGATAGAATGTTTCTGGAGCAAAGTTGGCCCCATAGAACCCAAGCACCAAAGTTATTGTTGTTGACCAATTACAAACTGTCCATCCCTACTGGCAAAATCAGTAATAAGACATTTTCAAAAAATTCTAAGATGCAGGAAAAGAAAACTGGCGGGGAATTCTACCAAAACCAGGCATCTTTCCAGTACCAGTAGGCCAACAGAAACATTGTGTGGTAGAGGGTAGATGATGCAACACAGACTAGTCTGGGAAATCACTTGAGGTAGTCCCTAGTGCCAACGAGGCAAAGCCATTTTAGGTTTTGTCAGTAAACATGGCCTTTAAGCCTCCAACCCTCAACCGTTCAAATTAAACAGAATTGAAAGGTTATACTGCCAAAGTGTATATTATGCCTTTACATCAAGTGTTTTAGTTTTGCTTTTAAAACATTTTTCCTTAATGCAAATGTAATCCAAAATACACACTGCCAGCAAACCCAGCTACAAAGATATTCAGTTTCTAGTATACTCTGTCCAGTTCTGGGCATAAAAAGGATACCGAGAAATTGGAAAGACTTCATAGAAGGGCAACGGAGATGGTATGGAAACCAAGTCCTATGAGGGAAAGTTGAATGAACTGGGTACGTTTAGCCTGGAGAAGAGAAGACTGAGGAGGAACAGGAGAGCACTCTTCACATAGATGAGGTTAAACACTTGTTCTCTACTGCCACAGAGGGCAGGGCCAATGGGCTTAAATTAAAAGACTAGATTTTGGCTAACATAGGAGAAACTTCTTGATCTTAAGAGCAGTTTGGCAATGGAATGAATTATTTGGAGGCACTTGGGAGGCCATTAGTAGGGTGGTGAGTCCACTCTGGGATCCAGCCAGAACCAGTTAGATCTCTAAAGGAGCTATCCAAGGTACTTCACACCTTGGATAACTCCATTAGAGTTCTGACTGGTTCTCATTGAAACCCAGAGTGGATTCACAGCGCTATTTATATTGAAGCCATCAGCCTCCACTGCTTGGGTGTCGGGGGAGAATGCTCTCCCTCACTAGAGCTCTTCAAGCAGAGGCTGGACAGACCTCTGCTGGGGATGTTCCAACTTGATTTCTTGCACTGATCAGATGACCTACAAGGACTCCCTCCAATTCTATGGGCAAGTACTGCACAAATCCTAGATATACTCATCTGTATATATATTAGAGGTGTTTAAAATTATGCATGGTGTGGAGAAAGTGGATGGGGAAACATTTTTCTTCCTCTCTCATAATACTAAACTTGGGGTCATCCCGTGAAACTGATTGGTGGGAGATTCTGGAGAGATAAACGGAAGTACTTCTTCACACAATAAATATTTAAACTATGGAACTTGAAACAACAAGGCATAGCGTTGGCTACCAATTTGGATGGTGTTAAAAGGGGATTAGACTAATTCATTGAGAATAAGGTTATCAATGGCTACTAGTCCTGATGGTTATGTGCTACCTCCAGGAGCAGAGGTAGTATGCTGGGGAACATGAGCCAGATGGTGGGTTTCCTAGGTGGCTGGTTGGCCACTGTGTGAAACAGAATGCTGGATGAGATGGACCCTTGGTCTGATCCAGCAGGGCTGTTCTTATGCTCTTAGATGCGAGTCAATGTGTAGCTTGAACAGCCTTCATGGAGGTGGGTTGGCTCCAAGCTTCTGATGTGATAATTGTCTTCTGAAGACCTGTTCGTTTAAGGTGGCCTTGGCCAAAACAGAAGTGCCTCTGCCTGTGTGTTCAGAACGCTGGACTAGATGGACTCTTGGTATGATCCAGCATGGCTCTTCTCATGTTCTTATTTGGATCCAGCTACAGTCTCTCTCTCTCTCTCTCTCTCTCCCCCACCTTTCCTCCCTCCCCTCCCCCTCACACTAACTCAGTCTCCATTTTGCCAGTTGAGGAATTTCTGGCTCCCACCCAAAACCCCTATTATAAAAATCAAACTGTTTAAAAAATGGAAAAAAGAGAGAAGCCAAGAGATTTCCCTGTGCCACCATCTGCTAATTTATAGGGTTATTTGCGTCAGCAGTTAAGAAAGAAGCAAAACGATGTCAGGGAAAATTTTAAAAAACTTCCACAGCAGAAGCATAAAAAAATGGGGTTACTGATTTTTATAAAAAGAACCTCCAATTCACAGATGTATAAATAAAGACGGCATATATTACCGTTTGTGCACCCTGGTGCAAATTCCACCTGCACCTTTTGTTATAGGGGAAAACAAAACTCCATTTGCAATGAACTGGGGCAACTCAGAGGTGAGCTTACATAGCAAAATAAACTTGCTTTGAGCAATTAGTGGCAGCAACACCCTCTTTAGTGCTTACTGGCACAGCTCATTAAGGAAGCAACTGGCCAGGCCACCGGGAAAAGGAGTGCTGCCTGCCACTTCCTACTCAAAACATCTACAATTTCAGTCCCCACGCCCAGTATAGCAAATGCCCTACCTACCCCTTCTGGGGTTAGTGTGACAAGCCCCAGCTTTCTTCCTGACCTTGGAGCAGGAGAGGGGTCAGGGTATGATCACCACAGTTAGGGTCCTCTTCCAAGGTCCTCTGAGGAAGTGGCACAACACCCCTACCCTTCTTTCCAGCGTCACACTTACAGCTGGAGTGGGGAACAGGGTATTGTCTGTGCTCTGGCAACCAAGAACCATCCAAAATTTGTGTCAGACCAAAAGGTCTGCAGAACAAGTCTGGAGTCCATAACCCAGACTGGCAGCACTGTCATCCACATATTTGCTCACACAGGATGGCAGAGCTATAATGGGCAAGGATGGCAGCTCAGTGATAAAGCAAATGCTTTGTGCAACTCTAAAGTTCCAGGTTCAGCCTTTGGTATCTCTACGTTAAAGGTGCTTGGGCAGCAGTGCTCAGCCTGGAGAGGGACAGCAAACCAGAAGAGGCAACACTGGGCTAGATGAACCAATGGTCTGCCCCAGTAGCTTTGGTCACACCTTCAATACACCTGTTCACCAAACATCTGGAAGGGGGACGACGGCCACTGGCCCACTCTCAACCTCTGCACATTCATTCAGAGGTTGAGGCAATGAGGACAAAGGCCTGCTCCCTCCATTTTCCTAACATGCACATTGTAAGTGTCAAGACGGCTAAAAGGAGATAGCTTTGCTTTAGCATTTGCTTTATTACTTTAGCATTTCAGTTTCTTGGCTGTCCCCCCGCCACCGGTGAAGTCAGAGAGTGGGTAATAACACGTTCTGCAGGGGGGGGGGAATCAAAATAAAATGCCCGATACTAGTCCTGTAGCATACTAGTCCTATAGAGCTTTTACCTAAACAGGAAGAAGTACATAACCCTCCAAGTAAGAGGCCCCGGGAGTATGCCATCTTCATTTGTCTATAAACACTTTAATAAGATAGTGTGCTTGATTCATTAGGAATGAGGAGGTAGGCTGAGTCCCAGCCACATGGCCAAATTCAGTCTTTGAGCCAAAGATCAGACAGATGGTGCTAAATGCCTAAACCTCCTGAGATGAAGGAAGCAACCGATGTTTCTGATGTCTAAGCGGTGTAATAGCTTCTTTGTTGCTGTCTGTATGTAGACAAATTTAAGAGGATGCACAAGCACCTAGATTTTTTGTTGTTGCTAGGTTCAAGCTCCAACAATTTGGGGCACTTTTGCCTGTACAAATTGCCCTCCTGCCCTACACACAGTCCTATGGCTAGGGTCCTTTGCATCTGACACCAAGTAAGTTTTCAAGTCTTGCAGCCATGATGATGTCAGTTTCTTAGATTTGTATGGTCATAGCCACAGAAGGTGCATGGCACCGATGAAGCTTCATCATCAAGTTGGGTAAGATAGTAGGAAACGCTGAGGATGCAAAAGTCTAAATGATGTAGTAATAGGGGGAGCAGCGGATGTAGGATCTGTTATTGCTCCATTTCTAGAGAGTAGGGACTAACTATATGTTTAGATTAAACCACCAACGTGGACCTTCCAAAAAAAGAAAAAGAAAAAGAGTCCATTATGATTTATAGGATCAACCAAAATACAATATTGATTATGCCATCTGTATAAGCACAGGGTCATACGATGAGGGTGCATAAAAGATATGAACTGCAGCAAGAAGGCCCCGTTTGGAATATTCAGTTTAAGGAGATAGCTGATTTTTGTACCAACACACTAATTCGGTTTCAATGAAAAGTTGGGATTGCACAGTCTGGCTTTACTCTCTTATGGGATTTGCAGGAGTTGTGCTAGGGCAACCAGAGGAAAGCTTGGCGGCCAAATGGTAGAGAGCGCTGAGGCACCATTTTCACTAAAGATGGGTGCCAGGTCCCTGGTGCTTAACATTCATTTAACACTGACGTTGTTTTTCAAGAAGTCTACAGAAGTCATTAAAATCTGCTTAAATGACTGCAGCTGCAGAACTGCAACATCTTCAAAGTGCCCCCTATCCCCTTCTGTCTTGTTTCCATGCAGCTTCTAGCTTGAAGTCAAATCTGTATTTATTTACTGGATTTAATCAATAGACCATCACAAAATTCTTTCCATTTTGCATGTGCATGCGTGCACACACACACACACACACACACACACACACACACAGAGAGAGAGTTTTATTTATTATTTCCTTTTTAATCCACTGCTACACACCACGGGCATTTAGGATGCTGTGGAAGATAATTTCAAAAACACACACCAAAAAACTTAATAGCCGTGCCCATATCCATGTACAGAGCATAAATTACAGTGTAAGTTACAGTGCAAGAGTTGGGAACACTCTAGGCACAACTGTAATACAAAATTATTATTACTGTTATTATTCATAACAGCGTTTGCTTCTGGAGTCTGGCTTGACTCCCCCCACTTGGCTTCCAGCATCATGCATTTTACACCCTTTGTGAAGTTCTTACAAGAATGATTCAGAAATGAATAGCTTCACAGGTTTAGAAAGAAGTCCTGGGATTTCTTTGCTCAGTCCTCTCTGGTACATAAGATGCTTCATGGCTTCCTTGCTTGCCTCCTCATTGTCAGACTCTTTTATTTATCCATCAGGATGTGCAGTGAAACCTGGGGCTTCATGTTTTGTTTTTTAAAAATTCTCAAGCTAGTTCCTTCTCTCTCTCTCTCTCTCTCTCTCTCTCTCTCTCTCCCTCCCTCCCTCCCCAACCCAATCCACAGATCCCTCTGCTTCTTTATTTGTTCATTAAGGCTTCAATAAAAGTGTGATAAAAATGTCTTTTTCAGTGGTTAATTGCGCTTCCTGGTTTAATATGCAAGTTGCTCTCCCTCTCCTAGGAGACACCCTGAGCCTCTCTGTAAATAATGCAGCCAGCCTCTCTCGTGTGCGCACTATCTACAGGGCCAACGTAGCATAGACCAGGAAAGCACAGTAGCTTATTGCTGACTGGCTGATGCTGCTACACACACACACTCCTTCAGAAGCACAGCTATTCCCAGCAGCTTGCTGTAGCTGGACCCAAACTACCCACAGGACAACCACTCAGCCCCCTTACCACTTGCTGGCCATTTATAACAAAGTGATACTCCACACATACATTTCAGGCAGAATCAACTGTTTTGCTCATTACCAATGGCTATTTCCTGAGCAGTCATTAGGAGGCTCCAAGTAGGTGGTAGGCTGCTTGCCATTATGCATCATTTCAGCAGGCATTGTGTTCCCCCCCCCACCTCGTCTACTCTGCTCAGTACCATTAACCAATTGTAGGGATTAACACAGTAGTCAGCAATACATATCTTCCCCATCCCATTTCAAAATGACACAGGACATTTCGGAAATAAAAGCAGAAATTGGGTGGGGCGGGGGAAGGAAAAAAGTGGCTGCTGCTCAAAGCCTGGAGCCTGCATTTTGTTACAGTCTTAAGATGGAAAGCGGGAGCAGGCTGCGGTTATTCAAATTATGGTCTGCTGGCTGCTGTGATGGTTTCTGGTTGCACCTGGGACCCTCCCAAGGGTTGCTGGGAAGATGAAATGAACAATGGCTGATCCCCCATTTTGGAAGACACAAAATCTAGTTGTATCTCTGAACTATATCTAGACTTAGGTGAAATACTCAAGTTCCTTGGTAAGTGGCCAGCATGTTTACCTTTGCTTTGTATGTGAGTGAAGAATACCAAATTTAGCCATTCATCAATGGAGGAAGATGATCTTATACCACTTGAGGAAGATGATCTTATATCACCTGAAGCTTGGATTTTATTCTCTAAGTGTACATCTCCTCCAACTACTAGGTAAAGCAATCCAATTTGGCTTCCATAGACTTTGTTTAACTAGTATACCGCCTAAAATTATATCCAGCTTTGTTAATAGTTTGTTTCTGCTTCTATTTTCTACCTACCAAGAAACCTAAGGATGTTTTGCCTAAGGATGGAGATGGTTCTGAGATTTGCTGGATTATATGTTTTAAAAAACGGGTTTGGCTTCTTCTTCTCAGCAACCTTGGGAAGATCCAGGTGCAGCCTGAAACCATCTCAGTATCTGGTAGAGACTAATTGGAATGACTGCAGTCTCCTTCCACTTCCCACCTTAAGACTGTAGCCGAATGCAAGCTCCATGGCTTTGAGCAGCAGCCACTTTCTTCCTGGCCTCACCTGCTTTAGCTTTGTTTGCCACCTTGTCTGATGAAGAGTTCTGGAGAGCTCAAAAGCTTCCACAGTATTTTGTGCTCTTTAGTTGCTCAAAGGCAGTATTGCAGTGGTATGGATTTCGGAACTTTTCTTTTGGCTAACTTTGCTTTTTGTGCTCCTAGAATCACAACAGCAACTTCTTTTCAGTGGGTTCTATCCCACTCTGACCGTCTGCCAGCAGAATGGAAACCACTGGCTGAACAGTTCTCCACAGCAGATCTGGAAGACACACAGAAGGCTGCAGGGCAGGGGGATGGAGAGCAAGGGGAAGTCCTGTTATGTGAGTGGGTGTCCGCTTGCGTGATGTTGGATTTAAATCAATGGCTGCTTCTGACAATCCTCAGATGCT
The DNA here is from genome assembly GCF_023053635.1 of Elgaria multicarinata webbii. Lineage (NCBI taxonomy): Eukaryota > Metazoa > Chordata > Lepidosauria > Squamata > Anguidae > Elgaria > Elgaria multicarinata. The sequence continues at coordinate 47,637,240 of NC_086173.1, read as the reverse complement.
GCCACCCTTATGCATTTATTCCCATCAACTACTTTGGTTTTTCACCAGTACATCTTTGCCCCACTCATTTTCCTGTGGGTGAAACACAATGCCCATGAACTTTATAATCAATGCCATTCACTGTAAAGGAGCATCCCCACGCCTACTTGTAGTATGAACTATTACAAGGTGCCAGAAGAAGCCTGATTGACACTGAAATCCACTGTTTGAGTAAATAACAATACAGATGCCTCTTCCTGAGGGTTTGCCACAAGAGAATGAAAGGAAAACCCCAGGAATTACAGCTCACACCAGTGGCTTTATTAAACTATCAAGCGTATTCAGAGGCGAAAGGACACTTTGTTTTAATGACACTGTTAATCTACACTTGATGTTTGTGGGCTCACCGATGGAAGCCATTCACAGGAACAGATAAATAGAACTGACCAAAGCTCAGGAAGGAGGGAGCACTGACTGGCCATTGCACAATGGTAAAACCAACACTGTGTTAGCTGGATCTGTTCCACACAATGAATCACTGAAGTGTTTGAAAAGAGCAATCTTCCCAAAGAGAAAAAAAATATGGGGAGTCAGGGGGAAGAGAGCTCTGTCCAATTTATGCACCAACAAATGATGATCTAGTTCACATTTTGAGCACTGCATCTTACAGAGAGAAACAAGTGTGGTCAATAGGTGATGTGTGAGTTGAATCTCCATCATTTTTGATCGTTAGGCTTCATCAATGTGCTCACATCCCAGTCTTGCTCCACAGCAGATGTTTGCTTTCTTTGAAAGCAATGTAGACCCAGGGCCTTGCTAGACGAGGCCTTAGCGCGCTTTGAGGCCCTGTTTCCCTGCTGTGCGTCCACATGACGCACAGGGGAATCTGGGCCCAGGCCGCGCTGAAGCCTCCCCTAACGCGCCATAAGCCTGATGCCGGGGCTGTGGAACGTCTAGCAAGGTCCTTGGCTTTTTGTGGCTACTCGCTTACTCACGAGTAGCCGGGAAAAGCCACGGACTGGGCACAGCGCTCAGGCCGGGGGGAGATGGGGGGGAAGGCCGGACCGGCAGGAGAGGGGGGGGAAAGCCAGACATCAGGGATTGGATGGGGCCGAGGGACAGACAACCGGGGATGGGATGGGGGGAGGGACGGACAACCGGGGATGGGATGGAGCCGAGGGACAGACAACCGGGGATGGGATGGGGGAGGGACAGACAACCGGGGATGGGATGGGGCCGAGGGACAGACAACTGGGGATGGGATGGGGCCGAGGGACAGACAACCGGGGATGGGATGGGGCTGAGGGAAGACAACCGGGGATGGGATGGGGCCGAGGGACAGACAACCGGGGATGGGATGGGGCCGAGGGAAGACAACCGGGGATGGGATGGGGGGAGGGACGGACAACCGGGGATGGGATGGGGGGAGGGACAGACAACCGGGGATGGGATGGGGGGAGGGACGGACAACCGGGGATGGGATGGGGGGAGGGACGGACAACCGGGGATGGGATGGGGGGAGGGACGGACAACCGGGGATGGGATGGGGGCGAGGGACAGATAATTTTAGAAAACAACCCCAATTACCTTCTCCGGAGTCTTCGGGGCGCACGTGGCCCCTTTAACAACAACAAAAAAAAATGGCCGACTCTGCAGGGCTTCCGTAGTCCCTGCGCGTCGGCCGTCTAGGAGGCGGGGCTTATCCGTCTGGGTCTAGCAAGGCCCCCAATTACTGTATGAGAAGCTTTTTATGCACAACCATAAATCAAAAGAGTAGGTACAAGCTTCTGATCAACATCAAAACTGGGCATAGGAGGAAGGAATGACAAAAGAAACTGCATAAGTGTAAGGCAAACCAACCAACCAAATACAAACCCAAGAACTGGAAACTCCGGTGGCAGCTTCCCAAATGGCATTTTCCAAAATAGAGATAATCTTTAGGGCAGGGGTGGGTTGAACATGGTCTGCCAATGTGTTTTCTGTTCACAAATCAAGAGGACATACTAAGGATCTCTGAAGGTTACCCTTTTGTAGAAAATAAAAATAAAAATGTATGAAGTGGTCCTACGACCCAGTGCCAACAATCTCTCTGTGTAAAGGCAATTCAGGTTTGGGGAGGGGGTTCTTGAGAGTATCAGCAGGGCAGAGTTGTCTAAACATTTTTCTTCAACCAATACTGGTTATTAGTGATGATGTCAAATGTTAGGTTTGATTTTATATCATATCTGAATCAGGAGTTTAGGATACTGGCAAACTGAAGTTAATTTAGCATCTACAACTGTACTACACAGCTTGCTCTGACTGTTGGGATTAGGTTTGGCACAATGTACCATAGCGCATACATCACATGCATCTCTGAATATTATACCAGAAAGGAGAAGAAAAGAGTTTACTATTTTAACTCAGCATTATGTAAACAGGTGTGGGAATGGACTCCTTCACTCAGACATGGTAACCACTAGCCTTGCCTGTTGGGCTGGGTGGAAGGTTATTCCTAATTCAGTTTCGCATTTTTGGGTGTATAAAGCCAAAGTCATCTCCTTGATGCCTACTGCATATGTACAGAATTGGGCTTCTTAAGGCACAATCCGTTGCATGTATAGGCAGAAAAAAGTCCTAAAACTCCCAGCCAGTTATGTATCCCTAACCAGTTATGTATACTTAACTGGGAGTAAGCCCCACTAGACACAATGGGACTTACATCCAAGTAATCATACAATGGATTGCACTGTTAGTTAGCTTTTCTTAAGGATTCAAAATTGACCTTTCTGAATTTGCCAGACTTCATATATTATATACAAAAAAGTATCAGGCCAGAATATTTTCTGTAGTGTGCACTTCCTCAGAGTTAGGTCCTAAGTGTGGCTCTAAGTGATAGCCATGGTGCTATATCTGCTGAAACAACAGTTGTCCTTGAATGAGCTATAATGCCATAGGAGGCTTTCCATAGTGTAGCTTTATACTCTAAAAGCCAAAGCTGCCAAAGAGATAATCCAAATTGCCAGTAATTGGGTTATCTTTGGGATAGGGGACTGGCAGAAGAACTTGGCATACTAAGTCATGGGGGACTAATAAGTTTGCTTTGCACATCAAGCAGTAGCCAGATTTAATTTAATTTATATATTTGAAATTATTTTAAGGGTAGAAGCCTTCATGTGTGTTTGTATCTCTTTTGCAATGAATTTGTTCTACATTCCTTTAGCCTACTTGTCCTCAGTAAAACTATCCTTCCATTCACTACAATTAGCTGGAAGTGTTTCTAGTGAAGGTGTGAGGAACTGGAGTGAGCAGATCAACTTGGGGAAATTTCATTTTCTGTGGAGTGATGCTTCTATCCTAATTCTTTTCATGCTCCCTGAAAGTCCATGAGTTTTGTGCAGGCAGTACACAGGCGTTTGCTTGGCCCCCAAAGCATCTGTGGCCAGAACCCTGATCCCAAAGCAAGCTCGTGTGTGCCAATTTGGGGAGCTGTAGGACTTATATGGACATGGGTTACGAAAAGGGCTGTGTAACACGTCAACCACATATTGGAACACAGGAAGCAGTACTGATAAAGAACACTGGAAGGGGAAGATGACCAGGTGTGCTGTGATCAATGTGAACACCACATCAGACAGAATCAAGATAGCCTGCAGTCACCACTATCAATCACACAATGCTACTGAAATCACTACAAATTGTACCAGGACATTGCTTTCGAGAATGTGGCCTTTGCTATAACATCAGCTTACTAGGAACTACAGCACTGTAAGCCAATCAGAATAACCCAAAGACTAATTCTAGAGCAAAAGCAAGTCTACTTATTAGTGCCGTAGTGCGCAATCAGCATTACAGCAGATTTAACCAGTATAAGCAACACATCAGAGAAAAGAAGAGAAACATGACATGTCCTGGTCAATAATTAAATCTAATTTTATACTAAACCAAAACATGAAAAACAGCTTTTTAGTATATGGTAAACCTTTGCTCTGGAAACTGGCAACCATGGGTGTATTACTATATTGTTCTACTGCTGCATCGCAATCTATCAAAGTCAGCATCCCCAGAGCAAGAGAAATCAAAACATCATGAATAAAGCGCAACTTTAAAAGTGCTCTCATCTGACAGAGCCTGAGCAGAGACTCCTAACGTGCAGCCCTTTTATTGATGCTCTCCTCTAATAAAGTCGATGCTGGCCTAGCTTCCATGTGTACAGCACATTTGCTCAATTAGGAGGGAACAAATAAGGCAACAAGCCAACATGGTCTAGGTAAACACCACGGAAAGCAAGTGAGGGTTGCTGCTGCCAAACAGGAGACCGCTGCAGCTTCTCCGTTTGTAGCAGTGCTGATTCTCAGGCTTTTTGTGGGTCGCTGGGCAAAAGGCGATCAATGGCCCCAACCTACACCAATGCTATGCTTGTATTCTACCTGCTTGCCTCTTCCACAACTTGCAGTGGGCATGACTCAAACCCAAACTGGATGATAGATTCACCACATGATGGTCTCTCCCAAGCTTAGGAGCCAGAGTGAATGGAGGAAGGGGAGCTTAACTCTTTAATCCCTGCACCATTTTCCTGCTGAGAACCCCTCCTTGCTATTTGCCCAAAGGTGCAATTTGCTGCAATGGCATCTTAAACATTTCATCCAATTTGGGTCTAACATGAAAGGTGCGAGCTAAGAAAATAAAGGTAGATGGGCTCTGTTTCTCCAAAATTACATACGCTTCTCCCCTGTCATTTCATTTGATTCCTCATGCTATACTAACCAACCTCAGGCACTGGCCACATTTGTACTGAAGAGCCAAGACCAAATATGGCAAAAATTCTGCAACAGAGTAGGGGATACAGAACTCGTGGGGGCCTTGCCCCGCGAAATCACCAAGCACTGCTCGGCAGGGCCTATTCCAGGAGCCGGCCCAGACAAGTGCTTGGTGAAGCACACTTTCCGGGGCCTCTGGAAACTGCGCAATTCCCCCAGCACACCATTACCATGCCAGGGAAATTGCGCACTTTCTGTAGGTCCTGGAAAGCGTGCTTTGCCTCCCGCCCCCACCGCACCAATCGTGGCCTAAAAGGCCTTCTTAAAACCTTGGATAAAGAGGGCCTTCAAGGCCACGATTGCTGTGGGGGTGCGAGGCAAAGCACACTTTCCGGGACCTCCAGAAAGTGCGCAATTCTCCTGGCACAGTAATGTTAATAGAGCCCTCAGTGCAGTGGTGGGGAGGAGAGAGAAACACAATTTCTCCACCCTTGGCAAAATTGCGTATTTTCTCCCACTATGTTAGTGGTGCCGCCACTAACACAGCAGGGGGAAAGGACAAAGGGTGCAGTTCTGGGTGGAACAGTTCTGCCCTGACTTGCACCCTTGGTGTTGGGACAAAAATCCACCTGGGCCTGTGAGGGGGCACGCGCTGCCCTTGCAGGTCCAGGTGGATTTTCACCCCATTGCTACATCAAAGCGAAGAGTGAATATTTGTAGTAACTTATCTTAACTGAATAGTTAATTCCAAATGTAATGTGTTCTCTCTCTCTCTCTCTCTCTCTCTCTCTCTGTGCATTTTGCAAGAGCTGGGATGATAGAAGGGAAGATGGGAAAGGAAAGGAATCATAGGACAGGAGATCATACAAGGTGTTTTGGAGTTGAAATCATTTTGCCCCTGATGACTAGAAGTTCCACCCTGGTGGGCCTCTATGTTTGGAGCATTTTCTCCATAATCATAAGGGTTAGAAACACACCTTTTAATTTAAAATATTAATTCAAAAGATCAGTATTATAGATTCTTGGCTGAAGATGTATAGAATTCACTACCAGTCACAGCTTCCCCATACATTTATTCATGGCAAAACAGGCATATGTGCATTCTTCACATAGCAGTATACATGCGTTTCCCTACAGCAATTCTGTTCATACATCATGGCAAGCCATGAATCTTGGCTGATTAAATTATGATGTGGTGCAAGCAGCCTGTACGCTCACACTTTGCTTCTCCCTTCACGTTGGTGGGTAAACCAGTTAGGAAGCTGCAATTAAGCATAGCTTCCCATTACATCTGAACCCCAAACTACAGTTAATTGCTTCCAAATAAGCCAGGATTTGTAAACCAAATTCAAACCTTGTTTTAAAGCTGGCTTCCGAACCTGGCATATTTTGGAGCAATTACCATAGTTCCGGGTTGGGACATGATGGGAAGTTATGCTTAATTGCAGCTTCCTGGTTTGTTCATTTGCTTGCGTGAAGGGAGGAGCAAAGTAGAAGCAAAACTGGTTCATGTAGATCATGGTTTAAGAGGCCGGGATTCATGGCTTCCCAAGATGTAAGAAAGTGGCCCATATGTACACCTTTGCGGCTAAAATGTCATGTATGAAGCTGGCCTATGTTTGAAAACAGATTCCTAAGCCAACATCACAAATGTGCATCTTGGACCCAGGCAGATGAAAAACAGAACAGCCCATCTTCTACTTTTTGATGGCTGATTTTAGATAAATCATATCATGACTATTCCACACAGTTCTATCTTCGTTAAGCAGGCACAGTTGGCTCTCTGTTTTACAAATGGGTTCACAATGTGAACTGCCGTTTCAATTTGGACTCTATTTCCTGGCCTTGGTAAAGCCAGACCCCCCATTTCCCGAGTGGAGACATTAGAGTTACTCTATAATCAGGCTTGCTACCATCAATTGACCCAGTGACTGCACCTGTGGCTTTAACAATGCACGGACAGCAAGATGTTATCCAGAACAGTGACTGCCCAGCCCCAGGGCTGTAGTGGCCCTTTCTCCTGCACTCTTCCACATGGCAGAACAGACGCCCTGCCTTTGACAGCACATCAGGGGTAGGCAGGAGCACCGTTCCTGAAGAATACTTCAATGCTCTGGGCTTCTTAAAGCCACAGCAACAGGCTACAGATCCAGCAATCCTCCCCGGGATCCAAACAATTCAGACAATACCTTTTTCTTGGGCCAAGTGCATTGGGTGGGATCACACTCTTTCCAGCTGCATTAACTTCTTAAGAGATTACTATGATTGAATTAGGGAAATGCAAGGCAGGAGTTTAAAAGAAGCTGTTTTGGTGCAAAACCACTGTCTGTTGGCAGTAATGGACTGGATGAGGGCAAACAAATTGAAGCTTAATCCAGACAAGTCAGAGGTGCTCCTGGTCAGTTGAAAGGCAGATCAGGGAATAGGGATTCAGCTCATGCTGGATGGGGTTACACTCCCCCTGAAGACACGGGTCTGCAGCATGGGTGTACTTCTGGATTCAGCCCTGAGCCTGGATGTCCAGGTCTTGGCTGTGGCCAGGAGTTGCACAGTTAAAGCTAGTGTGCCAGCTGCGCCCATTCCTAGGGATGTCTGACCTGGCCACGATGACAAATACCTCAGTTATGTCCCTTTTGGATTACTGGAACATGCTCTACGTGGGGCTGCCTGTGAAGAGTGTTTGGACTTCACAGCTCCATTGCCTTCCGGTCTGTTTCCGAGCACAATTCAAAGTGCTGGTTATGACATATAAAGCTCCATACAGCTCGGGTCCAGGTTATCTGAAAGACCGTATATTCTCCCATATGAGATCTTCTGGGGAGGCCTTTCTCTCAGTCCCACCAACATCCCAGGCATGCCTGACGGGTACACGGGAGAGGGCCTTCTCAGGGGCTGCTCCAAGGCTCTGGAACTCCCTTCCCAGGGAGGCTAGACTAGCTCCCTCCTCGTTACACTTTCACAGGCCGGCAAAAACCTTTTTGTTCCAGCTCCAGCAGGCATTTGGGAATACACTGTACCTGTGTTAATGTATTGGGTTTGTTTGTTTTTTAAAAAAATGTTAACTTTTTAATTTTTAAAAAAATGATTTTAAAATTACAATGGATTTAATTCTATTTTAACTTTTGTTTATATATATGTGTGTGTGTGTGTGCATGTGTGTGCATGTGTGTGTGTGTGCCTGCGCATGTGTTTTAATTGTATATGCTTTAATCTTGTAAACCACCTTGAGTCCCAGTATTGGGAGAAAAGGATTATGATGATGATGATGATGATGGAAGAGAGAAAAGAGATGGTCGTGGTGTCAATTTACTTTGGGGAGGGAACTCATACTCCCTGGACTCTCTCACTCTCTCTGCAGACAGGTACTGATTTCTCACCCCCGGCCGTCATGAATGTCCTAAAACTTGCAGCGAAATTGAGGATTAAAAACCATTCCACTCAGCCTAGCCTACCTTTCCTCAAATTCCCTATTACGTTAATAGGTGAGGCTGCAAAAGCATCATATGATTTCCTAACAGCCAAACTGAACTTGAAAGTTACAGAGGCTTCAAACATTCTGCTACCAAGAGCATCAGACTCTAAAGCCAGGATTGGCTCAAGGTCTCTGCGCCTCCCCCTCCCCCACCCCCACCCCCTGTTACCATGAGCAAGAGAACTGACCTTTTCTCATTAAGTTACCATTTGATCCCTTTTAATGATACTTTATTCCAACCACTCCCTGCTAGTCTTCTAGTTCACTGGTAGAAAAGCAGTGATCAGGGGCTGTGCCAGAACTCAGCTCAGTGGACCTCTTGAACATCAACAGCCAGACTGTGATTCATGCTGGCACAGGCTAGATATTAAGCCATGGGAAGCAGGGGGCAGAAGGGGATGACGACAGGTTGTTTGGAGGGTGCTTTAATTTGAAAGTAATCTGAGAAAAAAAAGTAGAAAAATGAAATGCATCTGTGAAAGTGCTGATCATTCTGCAAGAAACCTGGAAGACACTACCTGCCCCCCACCGCCCAGTCTTGGCTGTCCACTGCATTGTTCTGTTCTTAGTCCCCAGTTCTGACTCAGATCATTCACTGTCCCTACTCTCCTTGCACACTCCAACTCTGCTGTTGCCCCTCAATGCAGGCTCCAGCACAATAAACTCCCCTCCCACTGGCCCATCTTCACCTTACCCCATCCACCCACCCCAACCCCTCCAGCTTCCTGCTATCAAAGCCAGGGTTTCCCCTCGCACAGAAGATGGCTGTTGCTCCTAGTCCTAAACCACAACAACCCCCCACCTCTACTCATCCCCAAGTCTGGGCTCCTGCCATGTTCCTGTGCTTTTCGCCCTCCGATGTCCAGATGCCATAGCCCAGCTCAGCCCATCCAATGCTTTGTTGCTTTCTGCAGAGAGGTCTTTACCAATTATGCTGAGCTGTGTCAAAGTGCCACTGTTTTTCTGTCACAGCCATTTCTGCAAATGGTGCACTGGCCAATTCTATCACACACACCCTCCCCACTTGACATCATAATCTGAGAGGGGAAAGGGAATCCCCTCTTCCCCACAGCACTTCAGTATCTCAGTTACCTCCGCTCTGGCTGAGCAGAGACTTGCTTCCCCTCCCTCTCCTAGGCTTAAGCAAGACATTCCTTACATCCCCGCCAGTCCCACTGGGGTTATTTAATTTGCAATCCCCTCTCCAGTGGAATCTGTCTCTGGCTGCTGCAGCAATAATACGTCTGCATCATCAGATCACCGAGCAAGGGTGCGCAGGGATTGTTCCCACAGTCCCTTCACCAATGATATCAGGGGTATGCCGGCTTACAGCCCCCGCACCGAACCAGCGCTTTAGTAGAATTCTCTCTCAAGCTATTGCCCGAGAGGTTAATATTCTGCTGTGAACAAACCGACTCAATTAAATTAACACTGGCCCCAGCGTCCCCTGCCTCCTGCCTGTTTGCTCAATTATCTCGCCCCAGATGAGCCAGCGAGACTGCAATGCTGCTGATCTGGAGATGGAGAGTGGCGAAGCACCACAAAGAAGGAGCAGGTGGGGCAAGCAAGCATTTGCCCTTCCTGATGGGCCTTGGCCACTGGGGCCTTCTGTTCCACTGCCACACATTCCCGGAAGCCGATTCACCAGCTGCTGAGGTTGGAAACCATGAACAAGCAAATAGTTTCAACATTCCAAAAGAGTGGCCATCTTCCATCTCTTGCAGCAAAGAGAAAGAAAGAAAAGAATCAGTCCTGTGGCACCTTAACGATTGGAGTGGCACCTTGAAGTTCACTGTGGTATAGGTTTTCATGACCTAGAGCATGCAATTTGTCTTGCATCTGACAAACATGGGTTCTAGTCCCTCACATAGTAAGGTATCACCGTGTTTCTGCTGTTTTTGCAGTCTCAGTAGTATGCCCATCTAAACGCACATTCCTGGCTCACATCCGGAACACCCAGAATTCCTTGGCCCCAATGACAGAGCTTTCTGGTATACCACAGGTTAGGAAAACCCTATGCCAAATAAGATCCTCTCCCCTGTTATGCTGATGCAACTAATCCTGGCTCCCAAAACGTATAACATGTCTTGGACAGACCAAGAAAACATGTATATGACAAGCTCACGTATACGTAAGTGAAATAAACACGTCCTGCTCCTCTGTGCCTCCATTCCCATCTCCTTTCACAGTTGTTTTCCCTGCATCAAATTTTAAATCTACATTTAAAAATGCCCTCAAGGGCAGGAATCTGCCCTCTTGTACTTTGTAAAATGCCATACATATTGATGGCACTGCATAAATAAAACAATAATAACAACAACAAATAGCTGTGGGATTCATTCATTGTTTGTTCATCTGCTTTTCCATTAGGTCCAAAGCGCATTATGGCTGTGCCTCTTTTGCTTCTTCTCTGTTCGCCTGCCTCCCGACAGGAGAATGGAAGAGCCCATGGACCCTACCTTGCCCTACTGCCCATGGACCCTACCTTGCCCTACTGCCAGAACAAAGCCTGCTGGAGCCTTCCCATTCCGATGTCATCAGCTTGAGGGCAATCACAGCAGGGGTGGCACCAAGAGCCAGTCTGGCTGGGCCCCTGCTCACAGCATGGGCAGAGGGCCCACTGATGACCCGAGACTCAATGGGAGAAGTGCCTGGCAGCAGCAAATGGTGCCAGGGAAGCGTGCGCTACAAGCCCCTCCAAACACAAGGAGCCCACTGAGAGATGGGAGACTGCCCTGGAAGCTCCTGCTGCAATCGTTAGGGCCTCTTGGGCGACTGACTATTTCCTGGTGGGAGGAAACTAACAATGTGCTCATACTGTCTTTTCTCCTGAGAGCGCCTTGCAGAAAGAGAGAGTTGCTGATCAGCTCCCTCTAGCATCTCTCAAACTGGAAAATAGGTGATGGCTCCAAAGGCCCCTGCGCCTCTGGGGGAATTGTCCATTTCCCAGTCTGAGAGGCGTCTGGAGGGAGCAGAGCGGCAACTCCCTTGTGCTCCAAGAAGCCCAGGAGAGCCATTTCTCCAAGCATCCTTGCCAAGGGGAAATGGGAACTTTCCTCAGAGAACTGTGCAATGGCAGCAAGCTCCCATTTCCTGCTCTGGGAGGAACGCCTGGGAAAAAACCGAGGCACGACCCTTCCACCTATTTTTAGCTCCACCGACATTGATGGAGTTCAAAAGGAGCATGAAAACATGGCTGCCAAGGCCCTCCTCCATGCAAAGAGGACATGGCTCAGAATGCCTGCAATGACCCTGGGAGGATGGTGTTCTTGGAAGGGATGCCTAAAAGGAGTCAGGGAAGCAACTCCTTCATAGTACTCCATTCCTTCCAACAGGCGTCCAATTTGGAGGTGGGGGCAGGAGAGCAGTATGTGTGTTTAAATGGGTAAAAGGGAGCCTCAGTGGGAAAGGAGTGTGTGCGTGTGTGCATTTGTAAGGGAGCTGCAATTGGGGGGGGGTGTGATATGGGAGACCCAACTGGGTTGGGGGGGGGAGAAGGGAGTCCAAGGAACTCATAATTCTAGTGGAGGCAGACAGGAATGGAGCTGTAATACTGAGGTTGGGAAGAGAGAACAGAAGAAGAGAGCTTTTGATGAAGGAGAGACGGTTATGTAAGGGAGCTACAGTGGAGCCACAAGGAGTGGGGAGAGTGGGGGCCAGGACGGGCCCACATAAAACCTGCAGCCAGACCAGATTCACCACCTGCTGGGAAACCAAGAGCAACTTTTTGTGCAGTGCAGATAATCAGGACGTCCGGCCCCAAAGCATGAGGCTACCCAAGCCAGCTCTGCAAGTTTATATAGCGGAATCTGGGCAGGATTTCTCTGTGGGGTAGAGGAATCTCTGGAAGGGCAGGGTGTGGAGACAGACACAGGCAACACCGCAAGGAGATGGGAAGCAAGCAGCGGGTGTGACATGGCCATTTGCCCTCAAAAGAAGCTGCCTGCAAGGCAACAATCCTGCGTGCACCGGAATGGCAGCGTTTTTTGAGCTCCTGCAGCAAAAACGCCTCAGCTAATGCTATCAGGGTGCTGTGCTCCTGACCAGCAGCAGCTGCCACCACTGTGCTGACAGTTTAAATGCTTCCCTCCTCTCCACTGTAGCCCCATCTACGCACACCAGCAAATCATCTGACACTCTCTGCAGTGTCTCCGGCCTATATTCTCACACAAGCTGTAGGCAAAAGACAAAACAAGAAAGCCCAGGAACAGCTTGCTGCTGCTGGAGGGAGGAGGGGCAGGAGAGGCTCCCTCGTTGCCTCCTCTGCATTGCCCCCTTTCTCCCAAATCTGGCCAATAACACACATGCCACGTAGCCAAACATAGCCTCTCACTTTCTCAGGACTTTTAACTGCACCAGTGTGCTTTATAATTCTGTCTTTTCTTCGTCTTCTCAACAATCCCATGAGCTGCGTTGGGATTAAAGATGGCCTAAGCTTTGTGGCTCAGCAAGAGAGAGGATTCTCTCTCCGCCTCTTTTACAGGGCCCTCCGAAGTTTTAGGGTACTGGGTGCGAGTTCTAACAATCTAACCAGTGCCTGTAGAAGCTTGAATTTTGCCAGAGCTTAGAAAAAGGATGCCAGCAAACCTGCCACCCCCTACTGCCAGCTATTACATTACTGAGACTCAGCTGCATGGAGCCCAATCCTTCCTTAATCAAGAGATTTGAGCTCTCAAGATATGTCAGTTCTGTGAGACTCATTGTCTGAGTTGATTTCAGTACGGAGGGAGGGGGGGTGTAGGCAAAAGTTGAGGCTTTGTGGGCTTGCAGCGATTTCTCCATCACAACTTCTATTTCCCCACATCCTCATTTTTAAAAATCCCTTGTCCCTTTTCAGCCGCATCATCCCCTCTCGCTGCCTGCTCCAGGAGACCTCCCCTTGCCTCTCTCCTCTTGGCCCCTTTAATCCCCTCACCATCCTTTAAATCTCCCCACTCCTGCATCCCGAGTCAGGCTCGGTTGCTGGGAAGGGAGCAGGGCACCAGTACAGCAGAAGGATTTAATTGTGTGTCAAAATTAAATCTCTTTTGATGAAGAACAATTCAACTCCGGCTCTGTCTAATCAAATTAACAAAGTCTTTTTTGATTTTCAATTATCTCTTTCACTGGAACACTTTATCCCATGCTCCTGCGATGCTGCTGACAAGTCCCGACTAACAATTAAGGCAACGGCTGCTCCTTCCCAAGGCGAGGTGACCGCTGGCCCCTTCCCAGCCTGCTCTTCGCTTTATAGCTCTGGAGGAGCAAAGCTACAAAGGCATGGCAATGCAAGGGCCTGCCCATCCCGTGTGCTTGGCTACGTCCAGGATAAAATTAGGAGGCCATGTGTGGAGCCCCAAGGGCCAAATCATAAACACCCCAAGGGCCAAATCTTCTCCCCATCGGCTCTACGGTCCCAGTGCTCACAAGGCAGCTAAAAGCTGCACCAACCGCTTTGTCCTGGAAACCCCAGACATAGGAATGAGGGCTCCTTCTGCCAGATTGCTTCCAAGGGCTCTTGCCACAGAGAATTACTTCTCCTGTCAGCCAACCAGCCAGTCTTTGACAAAAGCCTTCTCAGCACCTGCAAAAATTGCCAAGGCCAACAGGATTAATACTGCCAAATGCTGTGGAAGGATAGCAAAGAGCCTGCCTCAGAAATAAAGCCAATCCTGTGGTGGGGGTAAAGGTGGGAGGTAGTGCCATGAATCATTTTACAGCAGCAAGTGCATCTCAGACTGAATTTTCCAAGTAACAACAGAGCTGATCAGTAGAAAATTAACATGCTAAATGGCTACGTTTGAGACCTGCGTTCTAGTCCTCATTGTGGTACCGTGTAACCTGTCAGCTCATTTGCAACAAGAGAAAACAGTGCCTTGAGGTTTGTATTGTGGTAACGCAAGAGTGAGAAAGGAAAAGGGAATGCAAAAAAGAAAGAACAGAAGCGCAATCACCTGAAATAGTGTAACTAAGCAGATTTTTTTTTATTTTATTTTTTGCACAATGCTACGAATGAGGTTACAATTGAATTTGGTGGGTCTCTCCCCTCAGTGTGTATCAAGTTAACTATTTCTATAAATGAGTAGAACAGAACTGAAAGTTCTCTTATGAGAACATTTGGCTTGGATTTCTGGGGTGGGGTGGGTGAAAGGGCAGTGAACATCCTTCCATTTTTAAGGAGAGGGGTCTATGTAAATTACAGGGCAGAAGCTTATTGAGTAGAAGCAGTACCGTTTCCTTTTTAAAATAAACAAACGTGTTTTGTTGCTGTGGAGTAAAGCTTCTATCAGCAGCTGCCATTGTCCTCCACAATGCCCCCCCACCTCCACCCTTGGAACAATGCTAAAACTATGTCCAATGTTGTGGATCCGCAAACACATGCTACAGAAAACAACAATAAGATGAAACTTTTGTCTTGTATCACAAAAGTTTTCCCCCTTGGATTTCCTTAGAGTTGCAAGCAGATTTTGTGTGTGTTGGGGTGGGTGGGTAGTTGCCTCATTCCTACTAGCGATTTGTAAGCAGAGGAGTTAGTATATAAGTCAGTCTTTTCACCTATTCATTTTGCACGAAGTGCTCCAAGATGTGCCAATAAGAAGTATCACCTCTTCCGTTTTGAATCTCTCTTCTCTTTGAGATGAATATTGCAAGCTTACAGTTCTCCCTATTTTTATTTCTTTTTCTTTTTTTCTAACATCCGACTCCTGCTTTGGTGGCTCTTTCCATGTTGGCCCTTGTTGATAGAATAATCTCTCACACAAGCCAGCGCAGCCGACTTACAAATCCGTCCATAAGAAGCATGTTTTTCAAGAAGCTTTTTCTGGCTATCAGACAATGGGCAATATTAACTAGTTCTTTCCGCTTCCTTCCCAAACATACCCACCCTTTCTTTCTTTAGGGTGGTGTTTTGCATTGCGCTGATTTAAATATATTATATATCCTGTGCAGACATTTCTTAATAAAATGCCAATTAATAACTCCACCAAACAGCTCCAAAAGTAGGTCAATACCCATATAAGAACATTTCGTAAGAATACATCTGTGCGCAATGGCTCCTTTGTCATGTTGGGAACTATGCACTCTTAAAATCAAATTACTGACCTGGGGCGCATCTACGGGTGTAGAGGGCTGGAGAGGGGGCTATCCCAGGCTTACCTACTTCCGGGATTGTCACCGTGTGTCTACACATGGCGCGCGACATCCCGGGAGGAAGAGGACGTTGCGCCCACCATTTTGTTTTGTTTTTTATCGAAAAAGAGTGCATGAGTGCTTGAACGCAAAAGGTAATGTGTAAAAAAAAAGCTCCCCCCCCAGCCTACCCCCAATGGGCACAGAGCTCCTGAGGAGCTCCATGCCTGGCTCCTCACAGTTACTCGTGAGGAGCCGGAACAAACCGGGACAGTGGCCCACACCTCCCATGGTGTAGGGCCATATCCTGGGAAAAGGAAGGGATCATCGCTCCCTGCTCCCAGGATCCCCTGTGCATCACAGGGACAATACTTGGGATATCGCCCCATCTAGACATACCCCTGGATAAGACTATAAGGTGGATTCCTTAACACCAGAGCTTTGCAAGATAGGGACCAAGGCCTCCTGAAGAACCAGAGAAAGAGTAGGCAGGGGAAATACAACTTCCTTTCCATAACCTTCAAAGGACATGGCGCATTTCTCATACGGCAGCTGGACATGAGAAACCGCTCAACACATGGCATTTCCACACCAGCACTGCACATGCCTAGTGACGGATGAGTTGGAGTCCCCATGCTCCTGCTTCTGCATAAAGCCACCCGCCCTACAGCGGTTTCTAGTGGCCTCTTGGGTGGAGGTTATGATGCAAGGCCATTTTGTATGGGTGCATTCCCCTTCCTCCTGGCCCCACATTATGCCACATAAGATTATTCCAAAGGAATATCTCTGGTCAACTCATTGGTTCCGCACACAGGGCGACTATTGCTATAATCAAATAAACAGGACTGCGTACTAGGTATGCATGACAAAGGTGTAAACCGGTTTGCTTTTTTTAAAAAGGGCCCCCCTGTTTTATCCATGTGAACGTATTTCTTTATTTGATTTATTCTACCAAGGAAATGGCACTCAAGGCAGCTAAGTAAATAAATATTATAGTTATTTATGAGGTATAAAACCAACTGCAATCACAACAAACATTCTTAATATACCCTGTTGTTTTTCCTTTTTGCAATTTTATTTTGGATATATCCAAGAGGACCTTTCAATCTCACAGAGACCTTCCCCAGCCCCCTACAAACACAGAAATCTGAAAATGCATTTTGGCACAAGAATGTGCCATTGGTCTGGCAAGGAGGAGCAAATGAGATTGAAGAAGGGTGCAAAAGAAAGAGGCAAAAACCTTCTGACATAACACACACAACCTCCCCCCCCCACACACAAATCCCCTAGAACTCCACTCTGCTACTGGCAACCTAGAGAAATCAAAGGTGGTAGCCCAGTGCAGTTCGAAACCTGAAATGAATCTGTAGGTATGGGATAGGATGTTTTACCAGTTTGGTTGTTTTGTAAGTGACAAACTAGATACAGTGGGCGGGGGGAAGAGAAAGCCTGTACTCACCTGTTGGTTTCACTTGTGGAAGCTCAAAATGACTTTGACAATGTTTACAAACTTCATGCTAAAGTAAGCGTAATGTTATTGTTATGGAGTAACAACTGAAACTGCCTTTTCAAGTCCTGCATCCATTACCAGTGCCCAGATCTTTCCTTGCTGTTGCAGAGTGCTTACCATTCTGCTTCATTTCAACCCCTCATCTGCTCCTTTTAGAACCACAGTTTTCAGTGGGGGGTAGGAGGAAACAGAGTAGGAGATTTCAGTATTGCTCATGAAATAAATAAAAGACCCCAGCAGGGTAGAAAAGGTAGCAGGGCCCCTGTGGTCATCACTGGCCAATTAGCTCTTGGACCTTATGCTTAAAAAGGTCACTTGAGAAATCCAAGCCAACTTTTATAAACAGGGTCTAAACAACATTTCATTGCAAAATAGATACATACGCACAGACATTAGTTCCCATTACAACCCACACAGACACTACTTTTTAAACGTCTACTGTCTCTACATATATTTACTGCCTTAAAATTTAAACTACTTTCTAGGGTTTCAACATGGAATCACAGCTCAGTGTGCTGTGACAGTCTTCTTCATTGCAGACATCATTAGTGATTTCCTCGTGTTGCTGACTATCCACCAGAATATAATCTAGAAAAGCCTTCCCCAATCGAATGTTTTGGACTCCAATTCCCATCAGCTTTAGCCAGCCTGGGCAAAAGGCAGGAATTCTGGGAGTTGTAGTCCAAGACATCAGGAGGGCACCAGGTTGGGAAAAGCTGATCTAGAAAGTGCACAGGCGACGTGTACATTCAGTACAACCCTGGAACAAAGTTTTCCCTGCCTCAAAGCTGCCTATTCACTGGGCTGGAAAAGCAGATCCATCTGATCTGACCAAAACACTTCTTGAAGTGCCAAAAGCTGAGCCATGAAGTCCATTAAGAAGAAGAGCCTCTGAACATGCTCAAAGTGCTTTTTCATTCATATCGTCAGCCCCTTTCTGCTAGAAAGAAGAACATTTAAGGAGAGCTGAGCCCAGATACTACGTTTGGCATCAAGGGTTGGCATGGTCAGGAATTGCAGAGGGCTCGCATCTCATCCTCTGGACTTGCTCTTCATCTTCACCATTGCAATCTTCTTGCTCACCAGCCTCTCACTCTGGCCCAGAGGGGTTTGAGCAAGCAAGCAAGCAAGCAAGCAAGCAAAGAAACTGCAGTGCTGAGGAGGCGGCATAGTAGGAGCCACTTCCTGCTTGGCTCTCTGTTTGGTGAGCAAGCAGGGGGTAGAAATGATGAGGAAGAGCAACAGCAGCAACTGGCGATAACGGGGGTGTGGGGGTAGCGTGAGTGAAGGAACCCAATTAAGGGTGTGTTGCCCAAGGGCCCCGCAAACCAAGAGCCAACACAGTCTGGTAGATCTAGAAAGGAAGGAAGATCAGACAGCATCAACTCAAAGGGAAGAGCTGGAAAAGAGATATTTTTCCAAGCTTATACATTCCTATATCCAACACAGTTAATGCTGCAAGGATAGATGTGTCACCAGTTGACACAGAGGCTCAGTTTTCTGGTGTCCTGAGAGATTGAAACCAGTTTATTAAAGCAGTGCTTGAAGTTTAAAGATTGCCTCGGGTAAATTTGAAAGATCTTGGGAGGTCTGGAAATGGCATAAACCACAAATATACTCCTAAAGATTCTATTATCTCTTATGTCCATAATGGAGCCAGTTTTCTTCCCTCTGTCACTGTCTGCTCATGTGACCCCTGGATCACCTGATCCTACTAAAGCACATCCGTTCCTCTGCTCATCATCCCTTGAGATCCGACATTTATTTTAATGGATCTCTTTTATGACAATGGAAATTACAGCTGCAGATCAGAACCACAGCAGAAGGCAATGGGTTAAAGCCCCCCTACCCGTCACCCTAGGGCCCAGGTCTGCCTCAGGCCCTGCACTTCAAAATAAAATAAAAAAAAGAAGCTACACCTTCAAAGTAATGTGTAGTTTGGGTCCAAGGGAAGAGATACTCTGTGTAAGCACAGGTAGCAGCAGCACCGCAGAAAGGACAGACACTGCCCAGTGACAAAGCAAAGGACTGAGCAGCAAAGAAGCATTTGTGAATAGTGTGAGAACGCAACACTGGCACTTGAAGAGGGTGTCTGCACATATATAGAAAAACACACCCTTCTACCACACATGGTCTCTCTAAATAGCTGTTATGGGGACCGGATGCATGTGTTCTCTGTTGGGCAAGCCTGAGAATCAGGACCCCACCTCAACCTTCTTTCAAAGCGCAAGACTTTGCTCTGACTGGAGTGAAGGTAGGGTCGATTCAAGCCACAGGGAAGCATCTTCTCTAGCAGTAGAAGTATGAAAATGCCTAACCCTGGAGCAAGGACAGAGGATCATAGGAGGACAGCACAGGCTGGGTTTTGCTACTTGCAAACACTACAGTCAGACACGCTTAGTCCAGAATGCGAGGCAAGCTGTGGTGAAGAAGACACTGGCAATGGGTTAAAGCCCCCTCCCCCTAAAGAGCCCCCTCCCCCTTGTTCTTCTTCTGCTTAGCTTCAGCAAAACCTTACTTCTCCATCCAGCAGGCCTTCCTTTTTCTCTTTCTTTTCTTTTGTTCTAAATCTTTTCCATTGCTTATACTTGAGAACAGTGCAGGATTGAAAAAGGGGGAAAGAACAGCACCCATTGCAAATCACTAGTCAAGGGCTTTTTAAACCTAAAAGAGTAAAAAGTAAACTTTGATTATGATGATGATGATGATGATGATAGGGTGATCAAATGGTAAAGAGGACAGGGTTCCTGTATCTTCATCACAACAGTTAAAGATGCAGGAACCCTGCCCTTTTTCTATCTGGTCAAGAGGGCAGAGCGCCTGCAGCTTTAACTGTTGTGATAAAGAAGGAATTTCACCAGGTGCTACATGCATACAAATGACACCTGGTGAAATTCCCTTTTCTCTACAACTGTTAAAGAGACAGAAGCCCTGTCCTCCTTTTCATATGGTCACCCAATAATAATAATAATAATAATAATAATAATAATAATAATAATAATAATAATAATAATAAATAATAATAATAATAATGTGATAGTGGGGGGGAAGAGATAGAAAAATCAAGTCTGCTGTCACCACTCCCAACATCCACATAGGGTTGAAGCCACTTCCACCCCATGTGTACAAGTTGTACATAGTTGCTGTACATGTGAC
The DNA here is from genome assembly GCF_023053635.1 of Elgaria multicarinata webbii. Taxonomy (NCBI): domain Eukaryota; kingdom Metazoa; phylum Chordata; class Lepidosauria; order Squamata; family Anguidae; genus Elgaria; species Elgaria multicarinata. The sequence goes on along the minus strand of NC_086173.1, from coordinate 47,617,277 downwards.
CTTTGACAGGGTTCCCAAGCATGCAAAGAGAGCCTATGTACAGAGAACTTGACCAGACCTTTGGCCGATTGTGTGGAGGACAGAAGCAGTGACTGCAAGCACAATCCTGATCTTCCCCCTCGCACACACGTTCACTACACATCTGCACAAGGCTTACGATTGATATAGAAAGCAAAAGAATCTCACTCCTTGCTATTTTAGAACTCCTTGATAAACAGGATATGGCCTTTTTGCTTTCTGCAATAGGGCTACATGAATCTCAGCCCATAAAGACTTACAGAATCAGAACCTGAGCTTGCAGATCCTTGAGGCAGGGCTGGCTGCATTTCTCTCTCTTTGTATCTAGTTCACACATCCCATATGTTCTTACCTAGGGGATGCCCTTATTACCCTGATAAATAACCAAGGCAATAGCCTGTACTTTCTTCCTCAGCTGCCAATGGGGAGAGGAAGAAGTCAGTTTCATCTCTGTTCCCTTGTCAGTTTCCACTCAATTTCCTTTGCTGGTTCTCAGGCATTAGCTCAATACTGCAGAGTTTGTTCAGGCTGCAAACCCTGCAGGAGGAAGCACTGCTTGTTGGGTGTGTGTGTGTGTTTGTATGTGTGTGTGTGCGTGCGTGCGGTTGTCGCTACTGCTGCTGGTGGTTTTGCTTTGTTTTAAAGCACTGGAAATGAGTTTTAATTCCTATTGATCTTTAGTTCAGAAAACGCCATGAAGCCCAGAATGGTATCTACACCCCCTTAGCCATGCCAGCAGCTACGTTTAAAAACAGGGTGCGTGTAATTTACGCAAACAAGGAGCTCTGCCATGTACTCCCTACTGGGGAAACCGGTGCTGTGCTTTGAGCAAACCATTGATTTATTGCAAAAGCTTCCACTGTTCTGCTGAGTTGCAGCACACTCTAGTGGTTCCAACTTGGTCTGCAGTCTGCTATAGCCGCAGTGGGAAAGAAAGAAAGAAAGAAAGAAAGAAAGAAAGAAAGAAAGAAAGAAATTCCAATGCTGCTCCAGACCCCCATCCCACCAGGGCTTTATATCTAAGGACCTAGTGACTTTCTTATCCAGAAGGTGGTCATGGTCATCGTCGTCGTCGTCGTCATCATCATCATCATCCTCCAGCAACAGTAGTTCACCTGGCTCGGATGCCCAAAGTACAGGGCCACACTGATTACCTGGGTGAAAGCAACACCTGAAGATTTACAAGTGCCGGCTTTGTGCTGTTATTTTGGTCACTGCTGGGCAACTGAACAAGTGAGAGCATTAACAGCTGCAGTGCTCTCCCTCTCCCTACCCCAGACTCTGTATAAAGATAGGTAAAAAGAAACAGCAGTACAACACTATCAACTTGCGATTGCTCCCTACTGCAAGACGGAAAGCAGGAGGGCTATGCGTTGCCAAAATCAATCCCATTAAATCTCACTATTCGTATTAATGCAGCTTTCATCTTGTTTGGTTTTGGTAGGAAAGTTAACAAAAGGGTGCAAAAAGGAATAAACTCTAGCAGCTGAAGTATAGGGAACAGAATAGCTTGGAGGTGAACTATTTGTGCATGGGTGTTGTTTTTTAAAACTCTGATCTGGCTCCATTTTCAATTAATGGCAAAGCCCAAGCCTTGCATGAACACAGATAAGGGCCTTGCCATGGTAGAAGGAGAGGCTTGGTCTAAGGATAAACAAGTGCTTAGTCCTGCAGATGAGAAGCAAAGAACAGAGAAAGAAATAAACCAATATTTTCCAGATCAGCCTTCCCCAACCTGATATCCTCCAGATGTTTTGAACTACAACTCCCAGGATTCCTGATCATTGGCCAGACTGGCTGGGGTTGATGGGGGCGGTTGAAGACCTAGAAGGCACCAGTTAGGGGAAAGCTGGTCTATATGATGAGCCTTGTTAACAAGACTTAAGAGCTGTACATGGTATGAAGTCAAAACTAGATGTTTTCACAAAGGGATGGCCAAAAAATAAAAATTATCGTAGGGCCCTCTGGCCTAGAAATGCCAAGCCCCCAGGAAGCTGTCCTTGGCTGCTCCCAATGCCTATTGTTTCATTCCCTCCTGACCCCAGCTGTGATCTGATCCAGTATTCCAACCTCCCATGGAGGCATCAAAGCCTGCAGTAGAGCTACCACATGCCCATCCCTTCCTTGGGCTTATCACTGCCAGAACTATTCCTTTTGGCTGCTGCACTGCCAACTGGAGTCTAACCTACTTGGGTCGATTCACGGGAGCCTCCCCTGCCTCTCGTCTGTATATACTTTGCTGCCATCTGCTGGGGAAATTGCACATTCGAATGGGAAAGTTGTGCTGCTCAAGGGCACTTGACAAAAAATCTAGTCCCTTCTGCCCCAGCTCCCATGCATGAGCAGCAAACACCTCTCACCAGCCACAATGGTACCAACTACCTAGCTAGCTATCATTCTTAGTAAAATTGCACATCTTAGAAGAATTATGAAGAGAACCTGACTTCCAAAGGGATGTCGCAGTGTTAGTCTGTTGCAGTAAACATAATAAGAGTCCTGTGCCACCTTAAAGACTGAAGGATTTATTTAGCTTTTGTGGGGGTGACTAGTAAATCTGCTGCAGTGAGCCTGGCTAAATTATCTCTAAACAATCTCTGGTATCTGCAATAAATCTGGAAATGGCAGGGACTCCAGAACCTATTACCACAGCTAGAAGATTTGCCTGAATAAATGAAGCAGGGGAGGAATATGTACTCTGACTCACAACCAGGCCTTAACTCTGACATGACTGGCTACCAACTGGCAACCTGTGTACCAATATGGAGGCAAAAGACCTACTGGGTGCAGGATGTAAGAAGTCTAAGGGCTACCTCTTCTAGGCTGCAGCAAAGCCCATGTTCTTCTCCTTTTACCTCTCCATACACATGGTTTACAATGCAAAACCAGAAAGATTTAATCAAGAGATGCTTATTAGGAAACAGTTCACTACCTATGTGATTGCATTCTTCTGCTGCTGTTTTTTTTTCCCAAAAGAGAAAAATAAACAAAAGGATTTATCTTGTATATCCTAAGCCAGAGACTGGTTGCTAAGAACTGATAGAGAATACTGGCTCAAAGTTAGGTTTTAGTTCAGGGGAAGGCAATCTGGTCCCCCCCCACCCCCGGTACAAGATGTTTTGAACTATAACTCCCATAATCCCTGTCCATCAACCATGCTGACTGGGGCTTATGGGTGGCTGCTCCTGTTTTAACTTCACCTTGTTGATTGTAGCATAACATACACATTCTGGGGTCAGAGTCCAACCAGACTGATCTCAGCAAAATTTCCAATATTGAAAGGACCCACATGCAAGGAGTAGGGATGATTGATATCACCTAGCTGGGTTTACCTAGTTCTTCCTCTTCCAGTTTTCTCAGGGGCATTTTAGTATTCGAATTTTAAATGCACAGGATCCAAAACTATGTGTTTTTTCCAGGAACTCAATGGGATTCACAAAGGGAAAGTTTAAGCATCTAAGAACACAGTTTCTTCTAGCAGTTTGCATGTGCCAAGGCTTGCCAATCAGAAGAAGTACAGCTCCGAACTATTGAGTGTGGAGAAATAACACATCTATTGATTAAGGTAATCTGGGTATTTACAGGACAACACGTTTCTCCACATACTTATTTTGCAGTGAAAGAGAAATTTCCATTTTTTAAACTGATTCAAATAAAGGTTTACTGGCCACATCCAACATAGAAGCTCTTAAGACATGTGCACGCACAACGTAAAGAAGAATTGCATAACTGGTAACATACTTCTCCATTTTCACATCTCAAAATTATTTCTTTTTCTCCCTCTAGGTGGGATTTATCCTCTTTAAAACATTCTACATATCTGAAACTATCTGAGTGTCTTTCTTAGCCATCCCATCTTAGAATTCATCATGCTTGTTTCTTGTAGTCTTCTCTTCCCCCTCTAAACCTTCTCGGCTTCTATATCATTTATTATCACTCTTTGATGGAAAGGAAGAGGCATTTTACAGGATACTAAAAGCACAAAGCACTAAAACTGGCAGAAAGGACAACAGTGCCTGGACATAACTTATGTGTAGAGCAGAACTGGTGTGTTCCTGGAGACATGCTGGCAAATACAAGATCATGGCTGTTTAACAATTCTTTCCCTGTTTTGTTCAGAGTGTACCTCCAAATCAGAGTGATTTCACACATTACCTATTATATTTGGGGATATCCAAATAGAAAATCCACATATACTGCATCAGCTGTGAAGGGCACAATGTGTGTAAATGTTGCTCTGCCTTTTCAAGAAGCAGCTAATAGGAAAAGGCCAGGTCTCTTTATCCATGAATTTTATAAGGGGAAGCCATGGTTTACACACACTTGTATTTTGTCCCTTGGCATCTATATGTAGCATGAAAAGCTGTTCTTCAGAAACCTAGAAGTATTGTCTCATTGCTTGTTTTAAATATTCCATTGTACCCATCATCCAGGGGACTACAGGGTGGTGTCCTAATGTGAATGAGATTACAAGTGATCCTGAATTAATCTGATGATGTAATTTTGGGTAGTTAGAATACCTGGAAACCATAGGCCAGTACTACTCTTCCTCCTCATTACAGAGCATTTCTGTTACTTTCCCATAGCCTATGCTAGGGAGGAGCTGAAGGTAGATCTCCAGTTGTTCTGGACTTCAATTCCTAGCATTTCTGACCATTGGTCATGCTGGCAGAGCCTTCTGGGAGTTGAAGTCCAAAACATCTAGAGATCTAGATGTGCAGACTTTATACTGTTAGTTTTACCCTACCCTGTGCCTGCTTACCCTACCCTGTGCCTGTTTGCCTTCTCTTCCCCTCCTTATTGTTTTACTATGATTTTATTAGATTGTAAGCCTATGCGGCAGAGTCTTGCTATTTACTGTTTTACTCTGTACAGCACCATGTACATTGATGGTGCTATATAAATAAATAAATAATAATAATAATAATAATCTACCTTCTGCCCACCCCTGGCTGGAGGAGAGTTGTGTAGGTAAGAGCCACATGCCTTTGCATTCAGATACGTTTCTCCACGTTGAAGAATTTCTTGATTGGCCATAGTGTTCTTCAAAGAACTCTCACACCCCTTGTCTTCCTCTTAACATTTGTGATTGACTAGGTCTGGGGGGAGGGGATCCAGGTTCAAATCATCATTCAACCATGATGCTTATTGGGTGTCCTCTTTCTCAGACTAACCTTTCTAACAAGATTGTTGTAAGGATACAATAGGGGTGGAGAGAAAAGCCATGTAGGCCACATTGAGTTCCTTAGAAAATAGGTGAGATGTATATGTAATTAATAAATAAATCTGGGATCACTCGGTCTGAAACATGTTGTCTTGATCTTGTCTGGAACTCCTGACAGTTCAGTCGCAAGGGCTATGTCACCAATCACAAGGAGGCTGCTGAGGTTACTTTTTTCCTCTCTTTTAGGGGGAGTTTTTGTTTTGTTTTTCACCACTAGAGGTCTCCCTGTGAGAGCACTCTGTTCCAAAAAAGAATGAAAGAAAGAAAGAAACTCCAAGATACAGCAATCTAACAAATATTCTCATTAGAAGAGTTGGTTAGCCATGGCAATGCCCATCCTCCCACTAAGGAACTTTGCTTTCCAAAGAATCTTCCAGATTTTGCAAACCTTTTCACCTGCCATCGCCTTTTGGATCATGTAGAAACAGGGGCAATTTTGCTTCACCTACTCTAAAGTGGCAATTGGCACAGTGTAATCTGCTGCATATCTCTTCCCTCATTTGCGAAAAGAGGAGAAAGGATCACACTATGTCCTGTTTGGTATTAAAACTTACATGTCCATGGGTGTGAGGCATGTCTTGCCTGTGTGCACCAGTTGCTGGGGAACATGGGTGGGAGGCTGCTGTGGCACCATGTCCTGCCTCATTGGTCCCTGGCCGATGGCTGGTTGGCCACTGTGTGAACAGAGTGATGGACTACATGGACCCTTGGTCTGATCCAGCAGGGCACTTATGTTCTTATGCCTTTTGGCAGAACAATCACCACTTCTGCATAGGTGACTTTCATGCTAGAAATAGGACCTTATGAAAGGATGGCACAGCACTGTAAAATACGCTTTCAAGCCTAGAAGCTACATTTTCTTTCATCTGTCTTTGAAGCCCAAATAATTTCTCAATTAATTTTAATCCCTGAACATTTGGGGCGGCTAAAGATAGATTTTAGGGATTCCATGATCATTATGATTTGTGCTACGAACATCACTGACACCATCTGCTGGACTTTGGTCAGTCAGGCATAAACAGGGGAACCTCCCCTAATAAGAACTTTAGCAATATGTGGGTAACATAAATATATCAGACCACCCATTTCAACAAACTCTGTTATCCCCAAACCCCTAGGACACCCTAACCCATAATAGCCCAGGAAGGGGTACATATGCGACATTATCATTAATCCACATCCTTTGCCATCAGAATATTTGAAACAATGAGGTAGTGCTGGATGCACAACACAAAACTCTAAAATGTCGGTTTTTCAGTCCAAATCACAGCAACTCACATGCTGTGTCTCTGCAGCTGCCGAATTCTCTGCACAATGCTAATAAAATAGTATGCTTGATCCAGCTAAAAAAGAAAAAAAAAGTTACAAGGGAAATTACTCGGAGTGTTTGAGCAGTGGAGCAGTAGGGGATTATGGCACCACTTTGTAGCGATGTAGGAAGGGTAACTGCTTTTCAGCACCCAGGCTGGGAGAGAGATAAAACACCACTAGGAACGCACAAACAAACTCAGCAGGGGGATACAAAATACTTCCGGGCGGGAATGATGGGACACTGCAAAGAAATGAATAATTGATAGGAGAAGACAGAACCAAAACCTAGCTATGTTTCAACAAACCTTTCTCCAAACAACATCAGAACAGTTGAAACATGGCATGCAACATGCAGAGATATGTTGTATTCAGTAGAGCCTGGGCTGGCAAAAAGAGATATCTTTGATGAAAGATACAAGGAAGTTCTGTTCAGCCATCATTTGATGATGATTTCTGGAAGGTCTCTCACTGGTAGCATGTATGTTTTAATTGCATCCTATACAGAATTTGTTCCTAATTGTTTATTAAGTACCTTGCACTTTTAAAGTCCTAAACACCTGAAGAATGTCTGAAGAGGCACCTCTTCTCATAGCAGCCTGCCCTTGACCTAAGATTTCTACAGAGACCCTTCTCTGAGTGCTTTCCTTAGGGGTGGAGATGTTGGAGGAATCCAGTTGGATGGGGTTGAATTCGACTAAATATTATTGGCTCGGGCTGTTTTTCGCTAGCTAACCTGACTTGGCCTGCATCAAGTTGGGCCAACTAGCAGATTTTTGGTGTGTGTTTTTTAATTTGCACAAATTGCAGCTGCCATTTGCACAAAGGACATAAATTTGAACAAATGTCAACTATAAGTTGTGTAAATTATGTGAATTCACACAAATTACTACTATTTGCACAAATTTGTATAATTTGCACAAATTTGTGACCATCATTTGCACAAATATCCATTTACACAAATTACAGCTGACAAACACAAAACCAACAACACAAAAAGCCCCTGGAGTTTGGGGGAAATCAATTGCAGCTCAGGTCACAATTGATGCGGAGTTGGGCCTGCAGCAGAACTCCATGAGCCCCCAAAGGTCCAGAATTCCTGGCAATGTTCATTCCTACTTAAGGGGAGATACATTACATATGGCCTTTTCTGTAGTGGCACCCTACTCAAAAAGTACATCAGCCACTGACTCTTTTTGGCATTAGCTGAAGACATTTTTGTTCTTTACCTAGGCATTTCAAATTGTAATATTGCCTATGTCTTCATTGTAGGTTTTATAATTTTATCTGCCTTTTGTTTGTTCTAATCATTGCTGGTGTTTTATTTATTTTATTTATATTAGCATGATTAATTTTATTCACACCTTTGTACATTGCCCTGGAATCTATCTGGGTGAAAGGCAGTATAGAAATATTTTAAATAAATACCATACATAAAAATACTTCTACCAGGTCAATAGAGGCTACTGTTTCTTGAGTGAGCAAATGAACAGAGAACCATATCATTTTACCATGTCCAATCTCCAGGATGTTCATGGCAGCACAGGGGTGGAATTTGGGAGGGGGAGCTTATCTAGTTATTTTAAAGGGTATGCCCAACCTACCTAAGTTATAATTACTTTGGGTCTCAGTATTTAATCTTTTACTTGTGTTCAGTTAATAGAGAACAACAATATTTAGAAAATTAAACTTCACCACTGTACTCCATCTGTAAAATGGGTGCACGTTTCTAGCCTGCCTATAGATGACAGGCTAGAAATACATCCTCATTTTACCAATGCTTAATTCCTTGAGACTGTGCTACATAAATGCAAGTTATACATTTGAGACTTGATATATAGTCAGTGGATGAGATCGTGTGTTTCAGCTACTGGCTCTATGCATATCTGCAGTCCTTGTTTTGTACTTGTGGCACACAGTGTACTGGTCTGGATTATGGTAGATTTGATAGTGGTAGCCTCATATCATTTACCTTCTTCTTGAGATAATTCTACATCTCTGGAGCAGCAAACATTGGGGTTACCCCATTTTATCTTCACAGTCACAGAAAGCCATCATTAGGCGACAGTGGCCCTTTCTACACCTAAGAATTATCCCAGGGAAATGAAGCGATCATCCCTGCCTGCTCCCGGGATCCCCTGTGTGTCATTTGGATGCACAGGGATGATCCCAGGACAATCCCAGGAAAAAAGGCAGGTGTAGAAATGGCTAGTAACCCAGTGTGTTTCATGGCCAAGTACAGATCTTGCAGTGTAGAGGCTATGGAACCTAGGAGCATGCACTGGACATAGCAAAATCAGTAGAATCCTGAGAGAGACTGCATAGGTGACAGCAGTGGTGACAGCAAATGGAACTCTCAATTGACCAGATTAGGTTGAAAGGTGTCCTGTTTCACAAAACCTCCTGCCTTCTTGGGAGACAATAATGAAGCCTGCTATTGCTTGAAAAAAGCTTTAACACAAAGCTTTGTTCAAGCAATAAACATCTCTTCCCACCTGAAGAGAGTCTAAGCTCTAGGAACTTTCCTCTAGGCAAAACTATGTAAACTAAGTGAGACAATTGTCCTTTCAAGAAGAATGGAAAGCACTTTCCAAAGATGTGTTAACTTCAGAAAGACTAGTTCTGAGGCAGCTTCTGACAGGACACTAGTTGGGCCAACTTTCTCTCACCTTCCTTCAGCTCCGTCCATTTTAGTCTGTGGCGTACTCTAGAATTGGCTGACCTCTCCATGCTCTCCCCCTTGGAAGAATGTTGGCTTCCCACTGACTGTGTATTATTTGCCCTTGACGAGATAAGCTCTGGAGAGAATTCACTCCCAGCTGTTGAAAAGCTTGTGAGAACTTTCTCTCCCACTGGTACAGGCTGGCCTGTTTCTGGCACCAACTCCTCTAGCAGGGCTAGACATGACACCAGGTAATTCAGCAATAACTTAGGAACATAGGAAGCTGCCTTTTACTGAGTCAGAACTTTGGTCCAAGTAGCCCAGTATTGTTGACACTGACTTGCAGTGGTAGGGTTTGAAACAGGATTCTTTCTCATCTCTACCTGGAGATACCAGGGATTGAACCTAGGACTATCTGCATGCCAAGCATGTACTCAGCCATTGAGTGACAGACCTTCCTATTGCTGAATAATGGCAAATGACAAACAAAACAGCCCCCAAACCATGTGAACCTACGTTTCTCAAAGAACTGGATACGGAAGAGAACAAGAAAAACAGACCCTCTTGTTTGTTTGTATAAAGTCAAATACAGTTCAGAACTTTTCTTGCCCAACAAAAACACAAGATAGGTCTGGAGAGGAAAAGACTTGGCACCCTCTTGCTCTTTTACATCTCCATTATCATTAGGAGAATAACCAAGAATGCAGCAGCAGCAATTCCTTATTGCTGGTGACCCTCATTTCTTTACTCTGCTACTACCGACCCTTTTTCTCCAACAGCAGGTGCAAATTAATTCGCCACCTCCTTCCAAGTGCAATTGTCAAGGAAAACATACAAAACCAGAACGAGTTCATTTTGTGTGGTACCAATGATTCCCAGCTGGAGCTTTCTGTTAGGGGAAGAGGAAATTAGGTAAAGATGACAGTCAGACGGGGCCTTGCTAAGTTCTCCTTTCCCAGTCCCAAACAAGGTGTTTCCATAGGAAATCCCACTATGGAAATTCCAAACCCACCTTCTATGTGCCCTTCTTGGCACAGAACGTGGATGTTACATGATTGGGCAAGACTAAAAGGAGCACAAAAAAGGGTTAAAATATGAACCCAGGATGCTCACTGTCATGATAGGGAAGAGAGAGTTGCAGGGAGTGGGGAGAAAGTCATCTAAGAAATTCAAATAACAATAACAACAAATGACAGATTTGTTAAAAGCAGTGCCTGAATATTCCTAATAGAATTGCAGGATTCAGCCCAATTTCTGCTACTGGTGAATTTCAGCAACAGACACCTTCCCCCTTCCCTCCCAATCACAACCTACAGCAACAAAAACACAAAATCTGGTAGAATTATTTGACACACAGAGACATGCATACATATGCAAAAACGGCATGATTGATTCTGATTGCAACATGCACCACATTTCTAAACTTGTCTCTGCAACAGATCTTTTGAAGGAATGTCTGCCATAAGAGTCTCAGACAGAAATGCAGGCAAGCGCTCTTGACATAAATAATATGGACTCCCCAAGATGTCCCCACAGCAGCTATACTGTTGAGGCTTCCATGCAGGTATAGGGGATCTGGGGTGGGGGGGAGACAGGCTGATTCAGTGCAGCTGACAGAACTGCGCCAATCCCCATGGTGCTGGTGTGAACGACAGAGTCACCCAAGGTGTCCCAGTCCAAACAAGGGATTGCCCAGAGATTTTTATAGATTACTTTCTTCACCATCCCCAAGGGCTGCTTCCCACAAACCCTCCTAAGGAATTCCCTGCCTCTGGAGGTCAGGCAGGCGCCAACTTTGTAGTCCTTCCGGCACCTCCTGAAAACATAGTTGTTCCAGGAAGCCTTCCCTAAATGACCAGCCGCGGTTTATTTTGCACTTTGTTTCTTTTAAAAATGTACTTTTAATGTATTTTTATTGTGTTTTCTTCTATTTTATTTTGTCCACGGCTCCGAAATTCTAAATGGGGAGCGGGATATAAATATTGTAAATAAATAAATAAAATATTTGGCCCTGGATGTGGCCACAGTTGTGCATGGAGTTCCAATGCCTGTTGAATCCAAGAGTCCAAGCTTGTTGAATCTGCTGAATGAGGCTCCTTGGTTCCCCACTGCTTGAGCGTTGTGAGTCTGCTTGTGGTAGCAACAGGACAACTTTGGGGAAGGGACTCTTCTCTGACTCTCCCCACCTCTGCTGCTCTCCCCTTTTCCTGTTTTTGATAAACTTTCTGGTTCTCAAGTCTCTCAATCTAGGATCCAGGTTGAAATATCTGTAGAGCTCAGGTGCAATCGCCCATGAGCAGCTAGGAGGCTCCAGCCGTCTATCACAGATCATCCCCAGCTGCCCCATGTCATTGCTTAGCCAGCCTTAAAGCCAGGGAGAATATGCACAGCCCTCAACATTTGCGTGGGAAGAGTCAGCCAAGGCCATGGAGGAAGAGACTCTGCTATTCTCAGCCACGCGTGCCTGTCACTGTGGCAACAGGAAAGGCAAGTTACTGGACAGAGGCAGCTGCCACCGGGCTCAGATGATACAGAGCAAAGGCAGGCAGACAGGCAAGAGGTATAGATCAACAGGAGGTTAAACAGGGGTGCCCCCCCCGCCCCACAATTCTCTTTCTATAATCCCATGCTCAGGGATCTCCACTTTCCCCTGCTTTGCCACTTAAGCTTGCCTTCCAGCCACAGAGAGCCCTGTCTATGGTTGCTGCTCAGTCTCCCATTCCTGCTTTTCTCTTAAAATGCACCTGCTTTGCTGTAAAGTGTTTCTGCCCATGCCCTGCACCCCCAGCAAAAGCTAACGCAGGGAAAGAATGGATGTCCAGGTTGCACTTTGTTTCCTTGTTTCTCTCATCATTAAAGCCAGCCCTTTTGGTTTTTAATAGCGTACAACTGTGCAAAAGGTTAATATGTTTTCAGTTCAGTAGAAGGGCAGCTAATTAGCTAATGGCTTCCCCCTTCTCTCCAGTCCCAACCTTGATTCCTTTCAACAGAGCTTCGGCTATTGGGTGGTATAAAAATGTAATAAATAAATAAATAAATAAATAAACAAACAAACATGTGTAAAGGGATTGCTGCAATTACTTGCTTCCCAAAGCTTTTACACGGCACTGAAAATTATCCCCGGGCAGGTTAGAAAAAGTTTCATAAAGTCAGCTGGAAGAAGGGGAGCCAACTGCTTCCACCCTGAGGCAAGGGAAGGTCTTCACTAACAAGAAAAATCCAGTACTTGGGAGTTACTTTGGTGTTTTCTGCCTAAACTAGGAGGGGTGGCAGCATATATGGCACACTAAGGCGATCCTATTATTGTTATCTACTCCAATCCTTTCAGGGAATAGGACTGCCTGCTAATGGATAAATAATGAGAGTGGATATTAAATGCCCATCCCAGAATGACCCAAATTCTTGTTATAATATTGATAAGTTTAGGCAAAAGGCTGGTCCCGGCTTCAGATACGAGCATGACAACTTGCAAGGTTCCCATTTTAGGTATCATATTCTAAGCCAATTGGACACTGCTAACCATTTACCAATCATGTGGCAGGTTGTTCTAATTCCCAGACTATGTCCAAGGGCCATTTCCAAAGGAGTTTTAAGGAACAACCTGGAAATTTAAGATCAGTGGCAGATTTAGATTCAGTTATTTCTGTCATGATCCTATCATGCCCAGATTCAGCACCTTCTTCTATGAAGCAAATTTTGCATGCAAGTCAGAGCAGAGAAAATGAAATAGAAGACAGAGAAACTTCATCCATATAGGAATCAAGTACTACGTTGAGACCCAACTGGCTTTCAGAGTCAGCAGAGAGTAGGGCAAAGCCGTTCCTGGGACAGAATTTCATTTATACCATGCAAATCATAGGCAGTGAGAAGAAACTAACTGCTACATGGAATGAGAGTGCTGGGAGACAATGCTGATTTTGTGATATGCCGTAAAGATGTGTGTGACCATCATGCCACCCGTTCCGGCAGAATGAGACAAGTCTGCCCAGCATGAGATACCAGGCACTGGCAAGCCAGCTGTGAAGAGCTCTTTTGGAATTAGATCCCCTACTCAACTTCCTCCCCAAAGGTACAGCCACCTGCTGCTCTTGCTGTGAAACAACCCTGAAAGATACTGGCATCTGATGCACTTGGCAGATGTGATGCTAATCTCAGCAGGGCGCAGGAGGATGGAGATGAACGAGTTTGGGAGGAGAAGGAAGGCCAAGAGGTTCACATGCTACCAGCTGAGGGCCTGCATTCAGTTTCTGGACAAGGTGAATTCAAGGCCAATCCTTAGGAGATGTTTAGCTTTATTGCCCAGTCAAGGTATTGTTCACAAAGCGCCATCCCAGCCCAAGAATAGAAGCAGTGCCAGGAGGTCAAGACAGAGCTAGGCTGGCAGAAGCAGTCAAAGGCAGATGCCACCACAGCTGCTGCCTTGCTTCAGGTAGTACTCTTAGCAGTTCTGTTTCACAAGCACCAGTGACTGCTTCAGTGTTCAATGGCTCCTGAGTTGTGGGCAATATCCTCATGACCCGTTACAGGACAAGGAGGGGACGTCCACCATCTCCCCTTTAATGCACATATGAGTGTCTCTCAAATGCAGCATCAGAATGGCCTCATCACGCAGGATGAAATTTACTGTAAGCAAAATCTTCTGTTGCTGTGGAAACTATTAAAAATAGATTCTCCCGTGTTCCCTCACCCCCTACACACACACACACACACACACACACACACACACACACACACACACACAGTATGATACAGCTGGGTTCCTTCACTCTGTGTTATTATTGCTTTTTAATTATGAATAATTTCCTTCCTTGCATGGGAAGATGGATTTCTAAAAAAGCACAAAAACTTTCCAAACTGAGTCCCTTCAGGATACATATCAATATGCAAACGAAGGCCGGCATGCATTTCAGAATGTTTATGCCACAGGGTAAACACAACAACAAATCGCTCTAGATTAACTCTTTCTACACCACCAACCTTAGCCTGGGAAAAACAGTCACTGCAGCTCTGATAAAAAAAAAATTTAGTGGGGAGGGGAGTATTTTCTCTGTGGGTCAAGAACTGCTGCAAGTCTACTACATTAGTGCAAGATATCATGATGCAGTTATGCCCTTGAGTCATTCTACTTTCCATCTGTACACTTTCCAGGGCAGAGACAACACTATACAGGATTTTACAAGACAGCTGGCCCAGTTCATAGTGTTAAATGTTAGAAGAGACCAACAATTCATTGAGCCCCAGAGTCTCATGTGTGACAGTGGCCAATTCATTATCTGAAAATCTGTAGCCGTTTCCCATTTCTGACCATCATCCAGTCATTTGGCTTCATGCTTGTCTCAATTACTGAATACATACAAATCTGTAATGTGCTACTTTAGCAACATGATAATACATGCGCAGTCCAATCTTCTGCAAATTCATTAGTTCTAAGTTCAATGAGACCTACTCCCAAGTGTGCATCAGACTGCAACCTAAGTTTCAGCCATCACAGTCAGAAATCGAACAGGTGAACTGCTCCATCCATATGTTGATTTCTGAAATTCCAGACACTTCGAATAAATATGAAGGTGCATCTTGGTCTCCTTAGCCAAGTGCCATTAAATGGATGCTCTCTCCATGAGTCTTTTTAATCTTCACTTAGGCACGGCTATCACAATATTGACCGGCAGTGTTCAATCATCACAGTCATGCCAATCATTGTGATCACTCTTGTCTGGCCTCCTGCAAACACAAAGTGCCAGATTTATGCTGCAATTAAGACATCTCTCCTGTAAGAAGAAGGATTCAACCCTCCCCCTTCCCATTTCAATGCTAACTTTACTACCTCCTTTGGTAAATGAGTTCAAATAACCCCAGCACAAATTTGATTCAAGGTGAAAATTGCCTGCTCTTCTTTATCTTTTCTTCTCACAGATGTATGGCAGCAATACAACAAGAGATGGTTAGAGAATCATCTAAGTCTTCTTCTCCTTCTCCTTCTCCTCCTCCTTTGTTTTAACTATGTTCAGTACTGCCAACCCAAGAGGGATCTTGGTTTCTTGTAGGCTTATTGTTACATGATGAACCACTCAAGAATCTCACAGGATCCCATGGGCCTTTTTAAAACCATATGAAGTGGCACCCACCTTATGGAATGCCACCCCCCACCCCCCAGCACTTGAGAGATGCCAATTGTGACATGCTTTAAGGGCCAATTAAAGAACCAACTCTTTCCCCAAGCCTTCCCTAATTGACTGTGCTGCCCAGTCTGTTTGTTAATTATGGGACTGTGAGTACATGGTTTTAATGTTTAATTAATCATAGAATAGTAGAGTTGGAAGGGGCCTACAAGGCCATTGAGTCCAACCCCCTGTTCAATGCAGGAATCCACCCTAAAGCATCCCTGATTTGAATTTATTTGAAACTGCTTTGTAAACTGCTTAGAGATTTTTTTGTGAACCGCCCAGAGAGCTCTGGCTATTGGGCAGTATAGAAATGTAATTAATTAATAAATAAATACAGAAAATATGGTGATATATAAATATACTAAAATAAATAAATAAATGAACAAACACAAAAATAAAAACACCTCTCCAGACCATGAGCTCAAGGAAATGTTGGTACAAAGGCCAAAATGTGCATGGATAGGGATGGTCCCCTTTTGTAAAAAAAGCGCACATAATTAAAGTCAGACCAGTGCCTTCTTAGCAAGTTTATGGTAAGAACTACCCCTTGGATTGTAGTTATTAACAGGGGAGGGATGTACTCACAGCTCTCCCAGGCCTGGACTGCAAATTCACTCCGTTCAGACCTGCCTCTCGGAGAGAAGAGGAGAGAAAGATGTTTAAGGGAGAGAAACAACATCTACGAAGCAACTCGGCCTTCCCCTCCTCTGGTTGCAGAAGGAAGTGGGAAGGAAGCCTTTCCAGGGTGTACTTGGAAAAATCTAAGCGAGGGTAGTAGCTAAGGAACTTTCTGTATACCCTGTCAGATTGGGTCATGACCCATCCAGATTAAATTTGCAGCAATTATACTTACATTCAGCTAGACAAATAGATTCCACAAACTCTAGCTTAAATGTGGATAATTACAACTGTGTGCATCAGGGGAGACAACTCAGCACAGGCTTGGGTGTATGAACATCCCGTGCACACCTCCGCCATCCAAATATGGTGAAATGGCAGGGTGCTCCCCACTGGCAAGGGCAGAGCAATTACCAGTGATTTCACTTTCTCTCCTTTTCTGTTCCTGCCCACTGAGGCCTTCGCCCCATTCCCACCCTCTTTGCTGAATATGTGTGTTTTCAGGCATGTGCTGTTGTTAATGGTGCTTCTGTCACTTCATCTGCTGGCAGAGATTATGCTATCAGGAGAACCCTCTCGGCATCAGAGCCGAGACTTCCGGCTCCAAATCACCAACAGGGTGAATCAAGCTGCTGTAGAGGGGAAACCTGGAAGTCATCAACTTTCTGCTCAGTGGGTTGTATAATAACACCTCTGGCAATTGCAATCCAGGGGTGGACCCCAGAAACATCTGCACTGAGCTGATATATTGCTCAGTGTACAGGTGATGGAGTGAGCAGCCTCATCTGAAGCGAAGTTTTAAAAAGCCGTTGAATTGGCCGATTATTAAATTCACAGGACATTATATTTACTTTTTATAAAAAAAGAGAAGAGTGAAAAAGGAGGGCTGTGGGTTACAGAGTACAGTAAGGATGGATGACATTCTTAGGATGTTTGACAAAGGCTATTGAAGGAAGGAAAATTGGCAGGTAGCAGTTCTCGTATTGCTCATCCTAATGTGGTCATTGTTATTCATTGTTGCTAGTTTGAAGTGCCAATCATGAAGAAGGGGAGCTCCAAAATGAACAAGATGGAGACAGAGTCCACCTCTCTGGCACAGGTATGGCCATCACTGAGCTTGACAGCCTCTCTGTTAGACTCCTTTCACACTCACCATCCCTTTTGAGTCTGAACTCATTTCTTCCTGAAACTCTTCGTTTTGTTTCAGTAATTGTTCATGCCAGTCTTTATTCTGTATTCTTCCACAATCTCCATCCACATAATTTCAAAAATTATATTCACACAAATATATACACACAAACGCCAAAACCAGCCCTTAGCATTTGTGCCAAAGGTACCTTTTTGCCAAAAAGCAGCTAAGTGAACATACGTTCTTCAAGTGCTCTGATGTAATGCTGCTTTCAGACTACAGTGTTCCAGATTTTTTAAAAAATGAGTAAAGGAAGGTAAACATGAAAACATCATGGCCTCATCCCCCCTCCACTTTATAGGGAAAGTGGAACTGAAGGCAGTTCAATAGCACGTAGCCATGAGCACACACTGAGGTGAAAAGGCAGAGAGTATATAATGGGGTTTACACTAGGCACATAGCATCACACCAACCTTTGTTTAGATAGGGACTACTGGTGTCATGCCCTCACTAGAGGAATCCTCCTCAGATGTAGAAGAAGAGCCTCCAGAAACCAAGGGCACACTACATCGGTTGCTGGCATCAGACCAGGAAGAGCCTGGGTGTTTAGGGGAGATGGCTCCAAGTCCTTCCCTGTCATGGGGAGGGGGCTCTGACTCTGGAGCAGAGGCTGAGCAACCCCCTTACCCCCAGGAGCATTGTTGCCTCAAGTGACAAGCCAGCAGGCCTCCTGTTAGGAGTGTTCTCTTATAAAGATGGGCTGAGCTCAGATGACATATTAGGCAACGGAGGAGGGAATAGCACACTCACCGTGCATTATTCTTCTGGTACTCCTCACATGACATGTTGCCCCTCCCCCCGTTGTGTGACTGAAAGTCTCCCTGTCCTTTGGGGCTGCTCCTCCCACCCTCCTCCCTCAGTCTTCCCGGCCACATCCCATCAGCCATTGTGTGTTATGACGGCTGTATAGGAGCAGCCAGGGTGATTTTGACCACTCCTGCTGAAGAACTCTATGGCCAATGGAATAGTGCACTCAACAGAGGGGGAGAGCCTTCCACATGACATTTTAATTGATTGATTATTTGAGCAGCCCGTTGTTTTTCTGCATTGTTTAATTAAAAAACAAACATATTGTGTGTTGTGTGCATTGTGTGTGTGTGTCCCCCATGACATAATAATCAACTCAACTGACAGTTCTCTCCCACCCACCCCCGCCCCGCTTGATTATCGTGTCATCCAAACCCAGCCATGGTCTCTTCAGGTGAAAGCAACTCTTCTTGAGTTGGGCTCTGGCCAGAGAGCTCTAATAGACTGCAGCTGAGTCTGGGTGGGGCTCAGCAGCCTTTGTGATTAAAAGCCTTCAGTTAGAGCTGGGTAGTTGTTGGAAACAATGTTTTACCAACTTTTCCTGCCTTGTGTTTGAACCACTGTGTAATGACCTTGAACGCCTGTTTGGCTCTACTGTTTTATGCCCGTTGTTGTTCCTCACCTCAATCCAATCAGAGAGGTGGGTAAGAAATTTATTATTATTATTGGATTGTGTATGTATTGGACTTCCAAACTATGCCTTGACCCTTTGCCTGTTTGACCACGCCTGCTTTGCCTGAACTCCCTTAAACAGACACCTGTGTGCTGGAACATTGGCCTTGTGGTCAACACTATAACTGAGACTACTACAGCTACTGCAGTACAACAGGTCACATAACACTTTTGGAAGTATAAAGGTAATCAAGGCAGGATACACTATATAATGTGAATAGCTAAAGCTAATTAAGTTAGTGGCCAGCTTTGAATAATAATAATAAAAATAATAATAATGATGATGATGGTCAGTGCAAGCAAACCCCCTGAGATGGAAGGAGGAAGACACCTATACAATAAAAAAGCAATCTGCAAATAATGTATTTGAATAAAAAGGAGTGGACAAGGAACAAGAAAAAGGACAAGGGACATCACACACCCATAGTCTACCACTGCAATGTGCAACTGATTGAGCTCACTTGGACCAAAAGCGCTGAGGTTCAGCCCAGGCCAGAAGACCAGGAGGCAGATTAGGAGGAGCCTGGGCCATTGAGGGAGATGGCTGCATGACAAATCCCCACAAGAAGAGGGGAACTCAGGCTGAACGACCACCTAGCCCTTGAGAGTGGGGACATCTCAAGAGGCAGGCCAGAACAACCCCTGTGAATAGGAGTGCCTGTTTGCAAAGAATGGCTTCTCATAAGTAAAGTGGGACTTCTTTCAGAACTCTGATGAGCTATAGTCAAGTCCTGGGTTGGGCTCTGAAAGCTCTAGTTTATAAACTCTCAGTCGAGACTTGTTGAAAGTATACAAGTGGAGACCTTGCAACCTAGCTTTCCTTACCTTGCTTCTTCTTTGGACTGATCTCTTGTGCTGCTGACCCCTGGAGTGCTGATAAGACCATGTTTTTTGGATTGTGCTCGATTTAGACCACTTGCCTATGCTTGACTTTAGCCTTAAACCCTGCTTTTGGATTGTATTTCTTCTTGACCAGTAATAATGTGCATCTAGTCTCTGCCTGCCTTCCAACTTTGCTGAACGGGTTTGACCCAAGACTGAGCTTGACCCAACTAGAGCAGGACAGGTGCCCTATGCAGCAGGAGCATGTAGAAGGTCTCAGGTTCAATTTCTGACATCTCCCGGGGGGGGGGGGGGTTAGTAAGGAATCCTAACTGGAACCCTGGAAAGCCACAGCCAATCAATGAGGACAATACTGGGCTAGATGGATCAAGGGTGTGACTGACTCTGTATAAGGCCGGCAACCTACATACACTCATTTATGGATGTTGCTGGTGCACAGAATACAGTTCAGAGGCATATCACAGTTGGCACACAGACAAGGCAGGCATCACATTGACCTAGTCTCTGGTGATCCGCTGAAGCTCTCTATTTGGCTGGTGAATTAAGAATCCCGTTAAATGATTCCTTCACTTTTGGAGCAAGCTTCTTCAGCAGGAGTCCTGTGGGAATATTCCAGGTCAGTCTCAGTACACTGTGGCCCAACGAAGAAAGGCACAAATAAGGCCCTGTTATAAGTTTCTGTATTCCATTCCTGATGAGCCCATTAGTTTTGCTGTGTTCCCTTAAGAGGCCCCCTTCTCTCTTCTGAAGTCAACCATTGTCAACAGGGGTTGACAAGATGCAGCCCAGACTCTCCGTGTCACGAGATGTCAAGCCACACTGGGCACTATCTGCCTAGCATCTTCATAAGCAGCAGAGTTTCCCCCCATCCTTGCCCTGGAACGAATGGAAACACTTCAGAGGGCAGCCGTGGGTCACCCTCTTTCCCAAATCACCAATGCTTCCTGCAATTTGGATTCCTTCATTGGCAAGGGAAAGGTTGCTCCCCCGCCCACAGCAGCTAGCCCAGAATAATGATAAATAAGAGAAACAGAATGAAAATGCCACATTTTTCAAAACGATCTGTCAAAGTGAAACCATGTAATCTAGTTTCATTAGGCCCTGTTGTCCCAGAGATGACTGTGTTGTCAAATAGCAAGTAGAGGAATCTCTCACCAACTCCCTGTCTGTCTTCTAATCCCCCCCTCCACAAAAACACCGCAACTCCCTAGCAGAGGGGAGAGGAAGATTTGCTGCACTGATACAATTTCAGCCAAGTCCAGCATTTCCACTGTATCTATCACTGGAGCCGTGAGCCGTCAGGAGACTACAAGAGTGATACAGCATCCCGGATGTTATCCTCTATGATTTATTAAAATATCAGCCAGAGAAAATTTGGAAGGTTGGGGAGCACCAGTTCACAACAGGTGGGCCACAAGAACTAACTAGTATGGTGCTGATTGGAAGGAAGGAGGGTTATTGCTCATATACGGAGAGAGTTAGATAAGAGAATGAAGTAGCCCCAGGGGCACATACAGCTAAGTTTCTGAAAGGAAACAACAAGCTCCAAGTAGGATCATAAAATCATAAAGTAGCAGAGTTGGAAGGGGCCTATAAAGCCGTCAGGTCCAACCCCCTGCTCAATGCAGGAATCCACCTTAAAGCATACCTGACAGATGGCTGTCCAGCTGCCTCTTGAATGCCTCTAGTGTGGGAGAGCCCATGACCTCCCTAGGTAATTGGTTCCATTGTCACACTGCTCTAACGAGTCAGGAAGTTTTTCCTGATGTCCAGCCAGAATCTGGCTTTCTGTAACTTGAACCCATTATTCTGTGTCCTGCAGACTGGGATGATAGTTGGCCATTCTCTGTGTGACAGCCTTTCAAATACTCGAAGATTGCTATCATGTCTCCCCTCAGTCTTCTCTTCTGAAGCCTAAACATATCCAGTTCTTTCAGCTTCTCCTTGTAGGGTTTTGTTTCAAGATCCCTCCACATCCTCATTGCCCTCCTCTGAACCCCCTCCAGCTTATCTGCATCCTTCTTGAAGTGTTGTGCCTAGAACTGGACACAGTACTCAAGATGAGGCCTAATCAGAGCAGAATACAGGGGAACCAGTACCTCACACAATTTGAGGCACAATTTTGGAAGCTATATATCCCCCCCCCCCAGTTTTAGAAGGTACTATTGATAAGTACTCTTTGACTCTGATTCTGTAGCCAACTATGGTTTCAACTAGCTATGGATGCACCTAATAGTTGTTCCATCTAGCTCACTTTTAGCTAGTTTACTAATCAGAATGTCATGGGGCACTTTGTCAAAAGCTTTCACACACTCTACAAAGACGATTACCCTATCAAAAAATGAGATCAGATTAGTCTGGGAGGATTTGTTCTTGACAAATCCATGTGGGCTTCTAATAATCACTGCATTGTTTTCAAGGTGCTTACAGGTTGACTTCTTTAGAAGCTGCTCCAAAATTTTCTCAGGCATTTATGTCAGCCTGGATGGTCTGTGGTTCCTAGGTTCCTCCTTTTGCCCTTTTTGAAGATCGGGACAACACTAGCCCTCCTTCATTTGTCTGGCACTTCACCTATCCTCCATGATTTCACAAATATAATAGACAGTGGTTCTGAAAGTTCTTCTGCCAGTTGCTTTTTTCCCTCTAGGATGCAGTTCTTCAGGCCCTGGAGATTTGAACTCGTTCAAAGAAATTAGGTGTTCCTTGACCATTTGTTCATCAATCTCAAGCTGCAATCCTGCCCCATGCGCTTGTACTTCACATTTGCCAGGGAGGTCATAGACCCTCTTTCAGGAGAAGACTGAGTCAAAGTAGGAATTGAGCACTTCTGCCTTTTCTTTGTCATCTGTTATCATTTTGATATCCTCATTGAGTAGTTGAACCACCATTTCTTTCTTTCCTTTACTATGCATGTACCTGAAGTTAGCTTTTTTGTCGCTTTTAGCATCTCTTGCTAGCCTCAGCTCATTCTCAGCTTTAGCCTTCCTGATGCCATTCCTGCACTTCTGTGCTACCTGTCTGTACTTTTCTTTTGTAACCTGGCATTCCTTCCACTTCCTAGGTCATTTCTAAGCTTTTTGTGAAGCCACATTGGCTTATTCTGTTGTCTTCTACTTTCTTTTCCCTTGTTGGGATTGTTAGTAATTGTGCCTTTAATTTTTCCTTTTTTAGAAACTCACACCCATCTCGGACTCCTTTTCTCATTAGCGCCACTTACCGTGGGACCTTATTCATCATCGTTCTTAGTTTATTAAAATCGGCTTTCCTAAAATCCAGGCTGCACTCAGCATTTGCTTCCTTCAAAATCAAGAACTCAAGGTATGTCAGTTCCTGTAACTGCCACTTTATCCACTAAGTCTTCTCTATTGGTCTTCTCTATTGGATATTTTAATAGCTGCTGTGCACAGATAATCTTCATGAAGAAAAATGTGCATACATTGTCATGTCTGGATCCCAAAATGTGTTCTTTCCATGTAGCAAGGGGACTGCTCTGGCAGTCAATATGAGCAGTGACTCTTTAATCCAAGTACTCATGGCAGAATCCATCTCAAATGTCACAGTGACATGCCCGTTTATGATCTTTGTGTAGGAAAAAGAAAGTAAAGTTTAAAGAAGTGGCCATTATTATCTTCCTAAGGTGATTCTGGAAACCTCCCCAGTTAGCTGGTCAATGGCCCTTGAAGCAATTGGGAAACATCTGATGGGCAAAGTCCCACCATACCTCCACCCAGCCCTCAACTTCTGACCTTCTTTCACAACCAGCAGCATGGGAAGAAGGGATGAGAAGTCGATTTGTGGAGCACCCTAGCAATGTCGAATTGTCTGCTATTTCTGGGGGTGAGTGCCAAACTCCAAGTCCTGGGAGTACTGCATCCATGTGCTGGAGTGCTCCAAACACAGGCTCCTTTGTTTGGTGCTAGGAAGAAGCCAGAGGAGAAGCCCATGAGCATCCTTTGCATCATTTAAGATGCCATTTTGGAGAAGCAGAATAGCTAAGTCCTAAGGAGCCTAACTGCAGAGTAATTTCTCTCAAGGGCAAGACTTGGCTGCTTGAAGTAAAGGAGCCTACCAGCCCCGCAGCACCCTTTTTGGGCAGGGCACCTGGTACTTATGATGTATACTGACAGGGCTGGCCTGCGAGCTAGGGCTGGGAGGGATGGCTCGACAGATACTCACTCCCCCATGTAGCAGCCTTGTCAGACTCTGTTGGGAGTTTAGTTTCCTTCGGGCCTTTCGTGGCACTGCTAATAAGCTGCTTAAGAGCCTCAGCGGCTGTGTGTGCCCAGGCAGAGTTGCCAGAGGAGGCATGCAGAGTGCCTCATTAAAATAATTAGTTTAACATCTACAGGATAGCAAAGAAGGGAAGTGAAAGAGCCTGCCCCTCACTATGTACCAACTGCCTAAGCCCTTAGTACAAAGGCCCATGTGAGGCTCAGAGTGAACACATTTATTAACGAATGCTCTCTTTGCTCCACTCAACTGAACGTGCCCCATGCAGGCTCCCTGCCATCTCCTGTTCTCCTTTACTTTGTCCCCAAAGAAAAGTGGATCAACCCTCCTCCTATCCCTGAGCATCAGAAAACACAGATATTTCTTAACACTGGCCTACTGCAGCAAATGGGTTGTGGAAAACAGAAGAGAAGGAGGAACCATTTGTTTATTGAAAGCCTTCATAGTTGGCTTTACCACAAGCTCAAATGGTTCATAATTTATAAAATACCACTTAAAATTGACCCAGAACAACCTTTGAAAAGCATTCAAAGCTATTTACATGCAATATCTAGTTGAATTCCTTACCACAAGCATTATTAACCCCTCTGATGACATAGGACAAGGTGGAGGGAATGAATGAAATGGAGAAAGAGGGCTGGCCTATGGGTACCTAGTGAGTTCATTGCAGAGGCAAGGTCCTGTACCTTTTCAGGCCAAGGGTCCAGTCAACAACCTTTGCTGCCTCAGTGCTGGTGAGGGCTTCACATCGCTGGGCATTGCTATAGGTTGGGTTGCAGGGTTTTATTATGCGTTGGGGGATGAATATTCAAAAAGTCTGAGGAATATGCCAGGCACACACTGTGGCAAACTGTGGGTTAATTAATCCACAATTTGTCACTGCTACATACCCACCTGTCTCGTAAAAGGGCCAGGTCTGTTTTAGCAATCTCAAACTGTGATAACGTGGGAGTGACTGTGGCATACTAGTCCTCAGAGTCTGGGTCCTCAGAGTCTGAGGACAATAATGCAGCCCCCTCTCGAGATCTGGGCCCTCGGGAGATGGAAACTTCACGACACCTTTCCTTGACCAAGTCTTGTCTCTGAGCCATTAATTCTTCTGCGGACAAGGGGTCAAGATCCTCTGAGAGTGAGGGTTCAAGGTCCTGGTCCATGACAGATGCAAATTAGGAACTTCCTGATTCATAGCTCAGCGCCTTTAGCTACTACCCCAGCCTGGCACCCTCCAGATGAGTTGGACTGCAGGTCCAACTGGCAGCAAAAATTGAACTGGCTTCAGTTCAGTTCACTCAAAACCATGATGTTTGCACAGAACTATCAACTGCCCCCTACTTCAAAACGGCCCCCACCCTCCTGCCACAGTACTTGGAGGTTTAACTGAGGGGAAAGAACAGCAATGATTGCTACCCTTCTTTCTGATACCACAATAACTCTCCCCCACCCCTCTTATTTAACAAGGGCTGGAGTGTGTATTTTGGCAAGCGAGCTACCAGCATGCAAAATTATTTATTTATTTACATTTGTATACAGCTCCATATCTAAAACAGATTCCAGAGTGGTAAACATAAATAGTAAAACAGTAACTGACAATAACAACAAAACGGTATTAAAATTATACTTTTTAAAAACAGAATGCCAACTACACCACTGTCACACTCCTGCTGCTACCTATTGTGCGACTGGTATGTGGCTGCAATACCTAAGGATAGTGCATGTTCTGCTCCTGTATGCCTGGTGTTTGCAGCTTTCAAAGAGACAAAATGGTGATTCCTCTGTGGTTTTCCCAAAAGGTCCTTAGGGCCAACGCTACTTGCCGCTTTCTCCTGGCCTGCACAAAGACAGGCTTGCACAGCCAACTCCTCCTCCTTTTCCTATGCCTTATAAGAACAGCATGCCAATAGTATCTGCAGGCTTGGAAGACTCCACTGTGTTTAACTGGCAGCTGTCTGTCTAAATACTTCTCAGTCAGAGGCTATTCCCCCTCTCCCTGCCCCCTCCCCAACTCTAAAGCATTCCCCCCAGTCCAGTTCCTGCTGCTGTCCCAGAGATACAGAGAGGCTGTTAAATAAATAATGTTAGATAGGAAGGACAGCTGAGGGACAGGAAAGCCTGCGGCTCCTGCAAGCAGCAGCTGCCAATCAGTGTCACCCTTAATAACGTGTGCACTGCACTCTCGCTCAGGACCATCGTCCCAAGGATGCTGAAGAAGGCTGCTGTTTCCTGCACCAAAGTGTGTGATGAACTGAAGCAAGCAAAAAGGCCAGTCAGGACTGTATTCTCCCGGCATATGTGACCCATTCTCCCAACTCCCTCAATCCAGTGCCAAGGATAAATGTCAGACGGTCAGTCTGTATCATCTGTTCTGGTTGCAGGAATGCCAGCGCCTGTTGGAAACAGTCTGGGGAATGGGGACAGAATCCAGGCAGGTACTCAAGCAATTGTAGATACTCAAGCCATCTTCTCTGCCATATGAACATGGCAGCTCCGGCTGTGAAACCCAAATAGATAACGGGAAATGCATGGCCCCAATTTGTATTTCCAAGTTGTATTTGGAAAGCAAGGGTGACTTCTAGGAAGTGGTTATAATCGTCGTGGTGGTGTCCTGCCTATGTTACTTCCCTTTTCCCATTAATTGATTGTGACCATCTGTGCATGTGTGTGATATTTTCAGACATCAAAAAGTCAACACTAGTCACCTTCCCTTCACTAAGCTGAAGGCTGCTTTGGATCCTCACCTGCCAGTTCAGTTCTCCCCCAGTACACTTAGACCTGCCCAACTGTGATACTTGGCAATGCTTTGCAAGGAGCTATGAAGGATTGACATAAAAGCTTTCAGGACATTGAAGGAAATTTGGGGTGTTGGGTAGTGATGCAATGCACCGGCATTTCCTTCCTTCAACTTGTTTTAATGGATTGTACTTCCCTTTGATGGAAACAGACAGCTTGGTGTCATATTTTACAAGGGTCTAATGCAGTGGTTCTCAACCTTCGTAATGCTGCGACCCTTTAATACAGTTCCTCATGTTGTGGTGACCCCCAACCATAAAATTATTTTCGTTCTTCTCTACATGATCCATTGTCATGGGATGGTTTGCTAATGAAAATAATACATAACAATAGCTTTAATAATACAAAAGATGATACATGACATAGTTCAGTCAATACAGTTTCCTAAGACCATCGGAAATATGTGTTTTCCAATGGTCTTAGGTGACCCCTGTGAAAGGGTCATTCAACCCCCAAAGGGGTCCCGACCCACAGGTTGAGAACTGCTGGTCTAATGCAAAAGGTTACAGCTGGATGACCCCAATAGCTCCAAAATGGAAAGGAAACGGGGTTGTCCGTAGGCTCAGATAAGCCTGTCTTAGACTCTGTGTATTTACCATGCCTCTAGTCTCTCCTGTGTAGCACCACTTTGGGGCAGGCAGAGTAACCCCCCTCGAACCAACAGGCTGAAGCTCTGGGTAGTACCCAGTGGTGGTGCAGCACTATCGCTAGCAGACGCCAATGCTAGCGCAATGCCCTTAGAGCTTGTAAGTGCAAAGGAAAAAAGCAGTGACTGCACCCTTTCCCCCTTTGAACTAGCATGTGAGCTTGTTGCTAGCATTGGCTTATATTGGTGCACTGGGCTGATTTGAGTTGTTTATGCAACACACAACAGTAGTCATATTGCAGACGTTTGAGTGCCTAGGCTGTGAAAGGAAGTAGGAACACAGAGAGAATGTTTTGTTTGTCCATGTGGGCGGTTGTGAAATATATTTCAGTAGGACAAAAGGGAGTGGGCAGAAGGACATTTGTTTGGGAATTAGTCTTCATTTTTCTTTAAAATTAGTCTGAGGGAGGAAAGGATATATTATAAGCCATATTGGCAGTAGATGGCATACAGTGGCCTTCCCCAACCTGGTGCCCTCCAGATGTTTTGGACTACAACTCCCTTCAGCCCCATCCAGCTGGCCAATGGGCAGGGCTGATGGATGTTGTAGTCCAAAACCACTGGAAGGCACTAGGTTGGAGAAGACTTATCTACTTATTTACATTTCTATATCACACAATAGCCAAAACTCTCTGGGTGGTTCATAGCTGGTATACAAATAGATTTAAACACACACACACACACACACACAGAGTGAACTGGTGAAGTTGCAGTTAATTACTTCAGAGTTCCTTCCCCATAGACTAGAGTGGTGCCGTCCTCCTTACCACTTGTTCCCTCCCCACCAATAAATAAAAGAGATGGCTCCCCTCCTGGGGGCGGGGACGGAGAGAGAGCTCAGCCTCATTTGTTCTTGAGTTTCCCCACTACCTCCTTCCCCAAGTCCTGTTCTACCATTATTCTAACATTCTGTATTACAGAGGCCGTTTCCTCTTCCCGCTCCCTCTCTCCCCAAAGAAGCAGAGAATGACAAGGTGGAAGTTCTGTCTGATGAAGTGTCCCTGTGGTGGCGAGGCAAAGGCGCCCGGAGTGATCTATGACAGGGATAAAGCCGGGAGAAGGGTGAGGCAGCAATTGGCAGGGGCTGAGTATAAATCCTGGAGCTGACAGGGCCACAGATGAGCTGCTTAGTTTATTGGGGTGAGAGGAAAGAAGCCGAAATCTGATTCTGCCAGCAGGTATGAGCTCCTCCGAGAGGTAGCAAAAAGACAGAGGAGGCCAACCAGCAGAACTACTGAGGATTCAGTGGAAATGGGGAGGTGCACACGGACAATATAGGCTGCCAGTTAGTGCTCTTTTCCCTTGAATATTCTCTCCACCTTAGGGCCTCAACAGAAGAGGCTCTGAAAAGGAACGGGCACTTTTTCCCTTTCTGAGATTCTACACACAGAGAGACGCAAAGTAAGTTATATGGACTCACTGGTAGACACACATGCCCTGTCCTGTCACAGTGAGTGAGGTGACTGGTGGGAGATTCAGGACAGATAAAAATAAGTCCTCCTTCATACAAGGCATATTTAAACTAGGGAATTCACTACCACAAGATGTAGTAATGGCTACCAATTTGGATGGCTTTCAAAGGGTGGTGGTGGTGGATAAATTCCTGGAGAAAGCCATCAATAGCTACTAGTCCTGATGGCTATGTGCTACCTCCAGCATCAGAGGCAGTATGCTGGGGAATATGCAAGGGTGTTACTGCACTCATGTCCTACTTGTGGGTTTCTCACAGGTGGCTGGTTGGCTATTGCATGAACAGAATGCTGGATGAGATGGACCCATGGTCTGATCCAGGAGGGCTCTTCTTATCTTCTTAGATGTGAGTCAACCTGTAGCCTGAATAGCCTTCAAGGAAGTGGGTTAGCTCCATCCCCACATAAAGCTTCTCACATGATCACTGTCTTCTGAAGACCTGTTCATGGAGGATGGTCATGGCCAAAACATAATTACCTCTTCCTAGTCTTGGAGCTAGAGGAAGTCATAGAATCATAGAATAGTAGAGTTGGAAGGGGCCTATAAGGCCATCAAGTCCAACCCCCCGCTCAAGTTCTAAAGCTTGACTCAATGTCACAACCTGGTGTCCTCAAAGCAAGTCACTTGGACATATCATCTACCCCCGAGAGCCAGAGACCATGAGATTCAGACAAGGATTGTAAAGGACCATTGTATTAAGTTTCACCCGGGCTGGTGAGACATGGGTTTCTAACCATGAAGGGAGTACTACTGCATTTCTCTTACATCATATCTGAAGGTCAGGAAGAAAAGAGAGAAAATCTTGTCTGCTCGTTCTAGAACTAGGAGATGATAGCTCATGAATTTGGGCACATCAGACATCCTAATTGCTTGGCAAGGCAGCAACTGAAGGAACTGGGGGAAAGAAACTTCTTCCATCATCACCACCCAAAAGCACTTCCCACAGAAACATGATTCAGCCCCATTCCTATGAAGAAGCCTCATAAAGGAACAGGGAACATAAGGATAATTTTGTACAAATTATTCTACCTGCTTGCTTGCTGGAGGTGTGCACATGCCTATTTACACATACACACACAGAGCGAACATGACTATTGTCATTGCAGTCAAAACAGGAATAGGTTTTGTAGTTCATGTAATAATGTCTTTCTGATTCCATTCTGCTCCTAATATTTTAGAGACTTCTTGCCCAATATGGAGTGGAATTACTGCTCGTGACAAGCCCAATATTGATATCATATTTGATGACTTCAAGAAACCCTATTCACTGATCCTTATGCCATTCAGAGGCTCAGTTCAGATAACATGTTAGTCAACGCAGTGAGAAAACTCCACTCAACAGTTGAGTTTTTAGGGGGTACTCCCCATACAAGATGTTCTAATTCCACTGTTGTGTGACTGTGGACTACTGTGGAGTTGAGCAAAATCCATCATGATGTTTGATTGACAGTTCCTCTGCCCTCCCGATGGTATCCCATCAGCCATTGCTGCAAAAATACAATCCCAGCGGCTCTCCTAGAGCAGCACTCACTCCTTTTGCCACTCTTGCCAGGGAACTCTGTAGCCAGTGGGAAAAGTCAACACAACGCAATGGAAAACTTCACAGAGCCTGCCACACAACACAACGATTGTGCAGGAACTCTCCTCTGCACAGCGTGGATATTCTGCATGGAGCATTTTTTTAAAAAAACCTCCACTGTTGTATGGAGTTTTCCCGCTAGACAACATGTTTCTCAATGGTGATGTAAAAACTCCATCGTGGAGTTCTAAAACTACCGTTGACTAATGTGTTGTTTGATCTGAGCCAGAGTCTCTCTTGAAGCAGTGAATCTGGCTACTCCTGCATATGCAAACTGATTTCCAACTAGTTTCAGGCACTCATGGTATCCATCAACCTGTGAAATCTAGGGCAAAGGCTGAGGGAAAAGAGAAGCAGAGAGTTGAGGAAGGGAGTAATGTGAAGAAACTTCAAAACAGTGTGCCTAGGGACAGCTGGGGGTGTTGCATTTTTCAGGAATAGAGAGCAGAGGAGCAAGAAAGCTGAGAATTTGAAAGTGGGAAAAGCAACTAGGAAATAGGAAAGTTAACTCAGAAGACACAGCAGTGGTGGAGAACCAAGCACTTTCAGGAAGGATGAGACTGAAGGAAAGGTCCACAGAGAAAGTTGAGGAAAGGGGCCCTTCATACATAATCTAGAGCAGTCTTCCGCAACCTCCAGAACTTGGACTACAACTCCCACGAACCCCAGCCAGCAGGGCCATTGGCCAACTGGAGCCATGCTGGCTAGGGATGATGGGAGGGGGTACATCTGGAGGGCACCAGGTTGAGGAATTCTGAACCAAGGAAAAGGAGGAGCTCTGTATTGTCACAGGGAAGGAAGCAGAGAGGCAAGGTAACTGGAAAGACAAAGGCTCAATGGTCCACCTATATCTATATAGCATTGCCCCAAAAAGCCTACCTTTCAGTTAATATTGTGGTGTGTGCTCTGGCAATCTCTCACTTTCTCTACTTCTATCTTCTTGCTCGCATCTCCCCATTTATGCATGTGTTTTCAAACACAGGTTTGTCCTGGAATCCTCTAGCTTGAGACATTCCACAGGACAGAAAAAAACAGCTTTCCTCGTA
Organism: Elgaria multicarinata webbii; assembly: GCF_023053635.1. Classification (NCBI taxonomy): domain Eukaryota; kingdom Metazoa; phylum Chordata; class Lepidosauria; order Squamata; family Anguidae; genus Elgaria; species Elgaria multicarinata. The sequence continues at coordinate 47,586,017 of NC_086173.1, read as the reverse complement.
ACTATTACTATACACGGCTACAATCGTAACAAGCATGTTACATAACACAGGATTAGAAGGAGTCATCTTTTGTTGGCAGCAGAGCTTCAGGAGCTGGAGGAGTAAAAATCCAAATAAATAAATAAATAAATAAGATGAGATGAAATCACCCATTACTATTCCTGGCCCGATAATTACTCAGTCTTTGCAATGGGAAAATTGACTGTGCATTTGAATCCATCCCACTTTAACTTCCAGCATGCCGTTTTGGACAGAAAGCAGCATCACCTGATCCAATAAGACATATGCCAGAGCAAGAAAAATGATTAACTTTGCCAACAACCATATCTGGGTGAGTGCTACCCGCACAGATGGAGTAAACAACAAGCCTTTCTGAGGACAGTGCTATATGTTACGATTGCTGTGGTGTGGAAAACATCAGTGTTATACTGGTGGTTTTGAAAGGAAAGGAAGTATGAAAGTAATGGGGCAACTGCTACACGTTACACAGGAAATCCATGCCCAGATTTCCTGATGTCTGAAAAGGCGCTGCTGTGGGGAGCACACAATCAGCTCAGACTAGCAGTGCCAGGGGAGTGTTAACCACCCCACTTCAAAACTGCTATTAGTGATGTTTGTGGGGGAAGATAGGCACCCATAAGAATGGCTAGTGTTACTCTTTAAAGCTCTCTACAATTTAGGACCAGGGGACCTAAATAATTGCCTTCTTCCCATAAGAACCAGCCCAAAGGTGAAGATCGGCTTTAGATATGACAGCTCACTGTCTTATCATTACGTGAGATCAGATGAGCCAGAAGAAGACACAGAGCCTTTTCAGTGGTGGCTCCAGAACTCTGAAGATCTGCGAAGCTCCTCCTTTACATGTTGTTAGTCATTTATTGAAAACTGATACATAATTTTAATACTGTGGTTTTAATAGTGTTAGTTTTTATCTTGTATTTTGTTTATACTGCTTATTTTACATAAGCCAGTTTAGGTGTATAAAGAATAAAAAAAATAAAGAACAAGAAGAATCTGTGATCTTTCTTCTCCAATGGGACTAATAGCAACTTGTGAGAATTCTCACTGGCAGGGAAACAAGGTAGGGCTTTTCAAATTAAAAAAAAAAGTATTTATTTGTTAAATTATTGCCCCCTTCTTCCTAGAAATTTCTCCCCCTTCCATCATTTTATTCTCACAACAAACCTTTGAGGCAGGTTAGGGCAGGAGATAAGGGACCACTGTCCATGCCGGCTGGGGTTTATTGGAGTTGTGATCCAAAACAACTGGAGGGTACCCCGGGTGAGCTTAAGCTGGGATAATTACTGGCCCAAGGCCACCCGATGGGCGTCATGGCCAAAGTGAAGATCTGAATCCAGGACTTGTAGGTTCAAGTATGATGCTATTACCACTACATCATACTGGTTCAGCACAGATTTCCTGCGTAACATCTAGTTGTGCCCAAAAATATGCATATGAACATGCATCTAGGAAACCTGTTTGTCCCATGAACACTGGGTACCTTTAAGTTTCCAACAACAATTAACTGATAGTGCTTGACATGGGTCTAAGGTTCAGGATGGGTGATGCTGGGAGTTGTGGTCCGGCACATCTGTGGCGGCACCACATTGGAGGAAACTTGTTGAATATTTAATATTGTATTATTTTGATACTTTTACTGCTGTACTTTTTGCTGTTGTTGTTGTTTGGTTTTTATGATTGCAAACCATACTGGCAGCATTTACCAGTTGAGCAATATACAAATCTAATCAATCAATCAACTAACCAATAATCAAACAATGATCAGCAGATTGGATCGATTCTTTAAAAAAAGCAGCAAAGCCCCCTAGATGTCTACCACGTTTGTACAAACGCTTCCATCCTTCTCTACATGGATGAAAGTCAGGAACAGAGCACGCACACATGCCTCTTATGTCAGAGAAAGAGAGACTGGATCATGTACAGGAGCAGCAGCTGAGTTCTGTCAAGCACCTCCCTTTGACCCCTGGCTTCCCTATCATGGAAATCAGACAACAGATTGTTGCCCAGGCATGGAAGTTGAGGATGGAGGTGGCAGAGGTGGGCCCTTGCTACTGAGTATTAGCAGGTAGGAGCAGACTGCCTGGAGGTGAGCACTGACTGCCAGCTTCCTATGACAGGCAAGGGTGGAGAGTAACAGTAAAAGGAAACAGGGGCAATGGGAAATAGAAAGGGACAGAATGTGGCCCAGATTGCCTGAAGGGATGCTCACTAGCTCTCTCTCTCTGTGTGTGTACACGCACACGTCTGCGCGTGCATGTCCTGCCCACGCCTCCCCCACTGATGTGTCACAATGATCGAGTACGGGATGCATGCACTGTAATGGTTTCATCAACTTAGCTCCTTTTTATGAGAAATTTGTTCCGATCGCCCTGCTCTCCCCGGCTGCTGTCACTGTAACGGATGCCAGAGCAGAAAGAATAATCATCGCAGTAAGAAAACTTAGAAGCTGAGCAAGAGACTCCCTTGGGAGGGCTGAGCAGTGGAGAAATACGCAGGGGTTGGGGGGGTGGGGCTGGCGGAGGCAGCACAAGATTAAACTACTTTTGCAGCAACCTCAGAGCTATCCTAAGCCCCCTAAGTACCCAGCAGCTTCCCTACCATGAAACTGCCTGGGGTTAAAGAAAACAAGGTCAGTCTCTTCTCCTTAGCATAAAGACCCTGATATACGGCACGTGCCGGAAGCTTGTCAGACTAGCGGCAACATGAAGAACATCTTACAACACTGGTGCTGCTGGTGGTGATACTGCTGCCACCCCAGCATTGCAACAGGGCAATACTGACAAGAACTGGGAAGCAATCTTGTGGCAATGGTGATCCTCCAACTTCTTATCTTCCTTTTCTTGTACTCTTCAATGCCAACTCTTTCAAAGCCCTGCCTGCTCTGCCCAGTCTGCAGTTCACCTCTCCAAGCAATCACAGTTTCCCTTAGTCTCTCTGTCCGGCCTAGGTTTACCAGGTCTTGAGCATCCCAAAGCCTGGGACTCAAGAAGGAAGGTCTGAATGCTATCACAGGTTTGTCAACTCTTGGAAGACAGAAGTCTCGTAGCCAGGCTGGGCCAAGAGTTTTTATTTACTCAGGCATTTTAATTTGAATAATCCCTGCAGTTTCACTTCTGTTTTTAAATAGCACTTTGGTGAGTTTTTTTGGAGTAAAAAAATGCAGTATTATTCTAAAACTAAAGCAAACTCTGTTTCCACTTGCGTAATCGGGCTATTTCATGCGGAAAGGAACCGTTCCTCGTGTAGTGCTTGGATCTCAATTCTGCAACAAAACTGAAATAGATACAACAGATCAACAGCCTCCTGTAGAAAGGTTCTTTAGGACTGTCATGACCCGGAGTCTGGGAGTGACCTGGATAGGGTCTCAGAGTCTGAGGAACCAGTGGTGTCAACAAAAGAGCCGTTGGGGCTGAGCACCACTGAGGAACCCCGAGCCTGAGATGCCAGTGCCCTTGGGAACAACTGTGGCTCCCAAGCTCAGCTCCTGCACAAAGCCAGAACTCCACAATCCATGGAGCTGTGTGGCAACACAGGAAGCACATTTGGCACAAACTCCTGGAGAGAGGGAGGAGTGCTAGGCTCCAGATCACAGGGCTGTCCCTTTAAGGCTTTCCACTTTGTAGGAAGGGGTGAGGGGGCTTCTGAACTGAAGCATAAAAGGCTTCAGTCTCTGGCCTCAGACTTTGTCAAGGCAAATAGGAGCTGTCCTGGGTGCTTCACCATCAGGCCTGCCTTGCTGTTCTGAGCCCTGTGGGGCTCCTGCTTCATACCAGAACATGGCATCTGCCCCAATCTCATCTTCCCCCTCCCCAGTTGCTTAAAACCAAATATAGAAATGTCCACCTCATATTGGCCCTCAAGCATATGCGATGGCCCTCTTCTCCAACTTATTTGCTGCCTCTGTGATGCAGATCAGGTTTCCTCCTCCTCCTCTTGGCTCAGCTGTACTAGCCAGGAGCTGCTAGGCTGCTACCACTTCCACAACTTCAAGCTTCACAGCAACAGCAGTTGCCTGGGATAGGACGATGCACAGTGTCTGAGTTGGCAGGATGTCTGGGTGGTTGCTCCTGGACTGCCTGGACCAAGCCAGCCTACCTGGAATTACAGTGCCCATGTGCTGCCACTGCTGCTGTCATCACCACTCATGCCCACCATGCACAGTTATAATCTGCCCTCTCTAGGCAGGCAGATGGCTTCAGAGGGAAAGTCAAATGCACTGGCATGCAACTGGACTAGCTGAAAGCCCAGAAGTTTAAACAGTTGGCCCAGAGAAGGAGCTTCAAAGCCTGAGCCTTCAGATCAAGAGCTGGTAACCCTCATCCAGCCTTGATGTCTTAGCCTTGATCTTCCCAGTTTAGCCTGATCAACAGGTCACATGAATTTGGCTTCTTTGCAGATTGCTGCTGCCTGGTAGACCCTGGATATGACAAGTGACTCAGAGTCCCAGTTCTGATTTCCAAACTCACTTCTAATTCAAGAATGGTTTGACTGTTGCCACCACTGGCTGACAGCACTGATGAGAAAGCAGCAGGGGCTTCGGGGTTCTTGGCACTCCAGAAAATAAAGGCAGGAGACCACATTCCTCCATAGGCCACCTTGTTGTGATTGTTGGCTTCCCCAAGATTCAGCATATGGGAAATCTGCCGACTCTGTCCTCCCCAAGAGGGACTCAGGATTTTTATTTTTAAACTCCACCCTCCTGGGCATCTGATGCTTTGGCAAGACCTCCACAAGCCATGGCTTTCAATGAGAATGCACGTATCTCTGCCAGCAAAATGTTAAGGCAGAACAGCAATGCAAGAGGAATGGGACAGGACGAACAAACCTCCCCAGCCCTGGGCTGCTTGCACATTTCATGCCACATTTCACACTTCTTTGCGGGCATCAGATAGTGCAGACATTATGCATCTTGGGCTGCCCAACACGTACTTGCTTTTCCGTGTCAGTGCCCAGTGTTCCTCAGAGCAGAGGGGAAACATACTGGAAGAGTTCTGTGCACAAGCTTAAAGCTTCACAAATAAAGGATGGGTATGCATGGAAGAATTCTTTTTCTTTTCTTTTCTGTATTTGTATGTAACAGGTGCACACCAAAACCTTTATGTCAGGGTTGGGGATCTTGTGCCCCTGCTGATGTTGTTGGATTCTGATTCCCATCAGCATGGCCAATAGTCAGGAAACGTAGGAGTTGTAGACCGATAACATCTGGAGGGCCACAGGTTCCTCACCGCTGCTCCACGTAGTCTGTGTCCAGCATGCAGAGTCTTGACATGCACTCATGTAATGGACACATGGAATGCTAGCACACCCAGTCCACCAGAAAGCTGTAGGCTCACACCAAACAAACCCTCTCAGGCTATCAGAGGTTTCCCATAAGCAAGTGCACACACTCCTCATGTGGTGAAAAGAGGAAAAACCTCTCCGGTATTTGTCCTGAGCTAGGAACCCATCCAAAAGCCAGGCAAAGAAATGTATCACCATACAGCACACACAGGCACTCTCCCTCCTGAGAAGCATGGTGCTGACCTTCCTCTTCATTGGAAATGAGCTCTTGACCAGCAGGGCTATCCCATGGTTTCCCACATGCTTCTCCAAATTTCCATATCCCTCAAACAAATCTGCATGTTTCGCCCAATTTAGGCTCAAACTTCATTTCAGCCTAGAATTCATTTCAGCGAGCCTGCATGTTTTTGCCACTTCCATTTTCACATACAGTTCTTTCTCTATAGATATATCCCAACCAATGGGGAAGGGAGTTATGCTGACTCTGGGGTAGCATGACACAGTCAGAAGCAATACCAACCTCTTGCTTAGGAACATCTAGGGTGGCAGTGATAGGGGAGAAAAATGGCAGTCAAAAATAATAAATAAACCTGGCACACGTACAGAACACATAGGCATGCGTGCACCAACCCACACCAGGGGTCCAAGGCATCCAAACTGATATGGCAAGTCTCACAGGTGTGATTAAAAATAGCTCAACCATCTGGGAAGCAGCTTCATACAAACAGCTTCCTGCATGAAAAGGCTCCCACTCTTTCTTTCCTTCTTTTTTAAAAATGTAACATTCAGCCCTTTGTATTGTGTCAGGAGGTGGTAAGTCAGGAACCAGAGATATGCCTTAAACATGTTGGAAAATTCTCAAGACCAGTCACTGCCTAAAGTTATTTATTTGTTGTTCGTTGCTATTTGAAAAATAGAATAAAAAGTAATTATTTAAAAGATGACTCACCATACTAAAAATGTTAATTTTTGTTGCTTGTACCATATAAGTATCATATAAAAACAATGGAATAAGTTAGTTCTATAATAAGTTTCAAGTGCATCTGCCAGGTATGTTTTCTAGGAAATACTGCTGATCTACAAGACTGACTAAATAAAAGCATCCAAGGGACTCATGAAATACCTTCTGATTCTATCACTCTATCAGCACCCTGATCATAGCAGAGAATAAGCACCTTGTATTAGGCTATTGCCTTCCAGTGGAAGGATAAGAAACTGAGCTGAGATATCCCATACCTGTACAGTCCCCAGTCTCTGACACTACAGGCTCTGTTGAAACACTTTCTTCCCTAGGTGAGATATGTTCAGGTCAGCTCCCCATCAAAACCCACAGCTCTTATCAATGTCGTCATCATCCTTTTGTTAAAAGAAAGGTTTGGGAGGTTCAACAGCAAAGCTAGATGAAAGAAGCAAATACTGTTTACATAGCCCTTAGCTAGACCTAAGGATTATCCCAGGCAAATGGAGGGGTCGTCCCTGCCTGCTCCTGGGAACCCCTGTATGTGACATTTGGATGTACAGGGATGATCCCGGGACAATCCCGGGATATAGGCCTGGTCTAGCCATGGTCATAGAGAGAAGGTATTCAATGCAAACTCAGGCTGAGGTTGCTAAAACTTGTTGCAAGATAAGGGCATCTTGGCTTTTTGCATTTACTCCATTAGTAGAGTTGAAATCAGACTTAATAAATGAAACACTGACCAAGTGGCCTTAGAATCCCAGGATTTATTTGAAGCATCCATCTTGATGGATATTGCATTTTATAGTCCTGGGATTACACCAACATTTTATTATACAGTCACAGACCCAATAAGAAACAATAGCAGTCAATCCTGGGACTACAGAATCTGGTATTCATTCCCCAGTACAGATTGTTCTCTAGATTGTTCTTCACCAGATACCCACCAAGCTGTAGTCCATTACACACACCTAAGTGTTTATTTATTTATTAAATTTATTTACCGCCCCACAGCCGAAGCTCTCTGGGCGGTTTACAAAAGTTAAAAACAGTGAACATTAAAAAGTATACAAAATTTAAAACCATCAAAAATATAAAAACAACAGTATAAAGCAGTATCCATTTTAAACAACAACAGTCTTACCAATACCCTAGCTAACCAACATAGGTAATTTGAATAATGTACAGCTATATTGCTCATTCCCTCAAGTCACTCATTAAGCAAATCATAATTCTCATCTTGCGCTGGTCACAGCGGTGACAATGGGGAAGGTGAGATGGGAAGATGTAAACAATGTGTTATAGAAAACACAATTGAGGGAGGTGAAAAGAGATGCACGCCCATGCCCAAGCTAGGCTTAAAGCACATGGCAAAAACGTGGTTGCCTAATTCAAATCAAACCAATAAATACTGAACATGGACTAACTGAATTCTACTTTTGTTAGTAATCAAGCCACATGGATGATTAAGAGAGTCACATTTTGTGCACGCATTTTCAGGATGTTCAGATGGAAATGAGTTTTAAAAAGTAAATAATGAACCAGACAAACCCATTTAAATTAAGCTTCAGTTGCAAGAATATGTATGTGGGCGGTGTTGAAGTAGCCTTATGGAAACCATGTGAATATCCAATATAACTGTAACTCATCTCAAGCCCTCTGGATGGAACACTGTAGGCATTCAAATAAGCAAACTAACAGAGGCTATGCAAAAGTATTAGACACCTGGCTTAGATATAAATATCTTGCCCCAAACCAAAGTCATTCAGCAAAGCACTACAGGATTGGACAGAACAGAACAGAACAGCTCTCTAATCTATGGAACGCATATGGCCTGCCTGAGTTCTTCTGTTTTGAAAAATCAAATGCAGAGGCCTGGCTTAATGCTCCCTCCTTCTGGGATATAAAATCAGCAGCTAGCATAGGAGGCAAAGAAGCAGAACCTTTTCAGTGGTAGCACTTAAAATTATCCAATCTACTATTCAGGAACACCTGGCCTCAACTCCAAGAGGCTATACCCATGTGATATTCTTTGATATAAAGATCTGTACATTGGTTTTACCACACTTATATTAGTTGATAATATATTTTGCTGGTTAAACTGCAGTGATGCCATAGAGGCACAGAACACAAAACATACAAAAACATAGTTCAAATTGAAAGAAGAGCCATTATACAGCCAGTGAGACCAAGGGAAGAGACTGGAACAGACACTTTGTTCTCCAATGTCACAAACCTGAAGAAACACAAGAAAATACCCATCCATTTCACAGAAGCTTGTCAATTATATCACAATGCATCATTTGCCATGCCAATAAAGTATCACTGAACTCTTTTATCCCCACATTTTGCCCTTCCCTACTCCCAGGACAGCAAAGAAAGAAAAAAAAAGGGACTGCTCAGCCAATTTCCAGACCGCACTAGAATGTGTAATAATTAGCACTTGGGGTGCAGGCAGCTCATGCCAGCTCCTGCTGCCACTAATGTTCAAGGCTGACGGAGAGGGGAAAAAACAGAGAGCACGCTGAAGATTGGCGTATCGATCTTGGAGCACACTGGCTAAATTGGAAGCTCGGCTCTATCTTGATGGGGGTGGGGAGGTGCAGTGGTGGCACTGCCTGACTATTGAGCAGAAAAAACAATTGATTGGTGTTCCAAGCCTCTTGGCAGGCAGAGTGGTGGAAGGAAGCAGAGAGGGAATTAGTAAGAAGGTGGAAGTATAAATTCGGAATCCATGAGCAGGGCGTTTTACACACACACACACACACACACACACACACAGAGCACTTGCCTCCTTCTTGGGACATTAAAACGTATTCATCCTGTAGAAGCTTGAACAGCCTTGAATAGCAAAACTGAATTAGAGCAAGGAGGACAAGATATTAAACTAGAGAGAGGGAGAGAGAACATTGCTTGCCCTTCAGACCCAATCTTCAAAAGGTCTCCATGAGCTTGCACCACTCTGTCTTTCTGCTCTTATCTCAGATACAGCCCTCCCCATGACCTTTGCTCCTGCAATTCCATTGTCCTCAGTCACCTGAAGGTCTCTTGTCATCTTAAACCTTTCTGTTCATTCTCTCTTGTTGTTCCCATCCAGAACACATATATGATACCCCCTTACCTTGTTCAAATCCTTCCTCAAAACAGACCATTTCCAGGAAGACTTTGGCTTCCCCCCTTAATCCTGAAGGGGACCCAAGTTCAAGTAGAACTAATAGTATTTTCCCGCATGATTGCCTTATTTAACCCTTGTCCCTCCCTTGGTTGTTTTCCCAACAGTCAATTTCAGATTGCACACTTGTTGAGGCAGGGACCTGTCATTTTTGCTTATAAAACTATAAGGCACTATATGTTGCTGCGTAACTAATAAATAATACTCACCTAAACCCATGGGTGCCAAAAAAATAGGACATGTCCTCCATCTCCATTTCATCTCCCAAGCAATCCAAATATCTCTCTGTAGCACTAGGAGTACTGCACGTGGGATAGTCACCAGAAAGGTTATGCATTTCTGCCATCATTTCCCCACTCACACTATCGCTTTAAGGGAAGCAGCATTCCACAGGCAGACAACAGCCCAGTTTGGATGCACAATTCCCAGCTTCCTAAACCATATTTAAGTATAGTTGGAAATGAGTGAGGGAATCATACAGCCCCTCTTCACCTCCTCCCTTCCTCAGTGCTTTAAACAAACCATTCCCACTACAAGGAACTGTGGTTTAAGGAACTGTAGCTTAAGATCTTGTATTAAACTGATATCACAGTTCTCTATTTCCAGTGTAACAACTCACTGTGGTTCAATTAAACCATAATGTAATGGCAGAGGAAGAGAGGGGTGGGGAGAAAATAGGCAGTTTTGTCACTCATTCCTGGCTGCTAAGCTATGGGTTAGGAAAGTGGGAATCTATATGTCTACGGCTTTAGCTAGACCTAAGGATTATCCCAGGCAAATGGAGGGGTCGTCCCTGCCTGCTCCCGCGATCCCCTGTGTGTCATTTGGATGCACAGGGATGATCCCAGGACGACCCCAGGATATAGGCCTGGTCTAGCCATGGCCTATGTTGCACTAGGATAAACCCTCAGAAAATCCAGCCACCCAACTATAACTGGGAGTCATGCTACCATTCACTAGGACACCCAACACACCTCATTCAAGCTATAAACTCTAATTCACTGCAAAACAAACAAACAAACCCACCGTAATGCAGGCCCTTGATGAGAGAATGAAATTCTAAGAAAACAAATAGCCTTTCTGTTCTGTGGGCCCAATTCATTGTTAGAAACAATATGCACAGCAGGATGAGAAATCTGCCCAAGAAATTATTAGGAGCTGAATAAGTAGACAGTAGACAGTAGACAGGCCAGAACAGAAGGGCACTGGCGGAACAGGAAGGGGTAGTGATCAACAAATATCATTATTCAAAGTGCTGAAGACCTGGAATTTCAATTACCCATCCAATAGAGAATGGGTGGTTTGCATTGAAAAGCATCAGAGGAACTGAAAACCAGGTTGGGAATTTCCCTGGCATTCCTCAAACAACATCCAGAGCTGTATTACTCCATGATAAAAGAAACAGTATTGCATGTTTAAGAAAATAAAGAAAACCGGGGGGGGGGGGGGAGCTTTTAAAAGTAACAGCAGAACAGAAGAGTGAGTCAAGGAAGAAGAATCTGCAGAAGATGGCCAACATTTCTTGGCCCATGACCATATCCCGCTGCTCAGTGCCAACGGACAAGATAATCTGTACTGGTGGATCATAGGCTGTGAAGTGCCTCTCAGACAGGATGAGTTCTCTTTTTACTATATGATGCTCTCAAAAGCAGTGACTTGCCACTACATTTTGGTAGCAAATCATCAATTTACCCCTTGGGCTAGCAAGAACCAATGATGTTGCACTACCATTGGTTTATGCTAGCGCAATATCATTAGCGCTAGCATTGTGACAGTTTTAGATACTACCCAATATAATACAAAATACTTTAGTCAACCACTTTAAACCTAAAACTACCAGTAGTCCTTACTCAGTAAAAGGGGGTTTCAGAAATAATTGTCAATCTCCTAAAAGTTGATTTCCTTTATATCTGTTGCATTCATACATTTTGATATATTACCATATGATGAACACCTCACTACATCTGACAATAAATGTGATACATACAGAAGCAATTGAACTTTCACATATATACAGATTTCTATGTGAAAAATGAGAATAAAAAAAGACTGAAAAACCTCAGCCTGTGTTTGTTCGTTGTACTAATGGAATTAACTTTTAGATGACTATGCTTTGACAAGACTATTTCTGAAAAAAACCTTTACTGTGCATGAACTATAAATATCAGTTTTAAATTAAGCTAGTCGTTTAAATCAGGAGGGCAGCTTTTTTATTTACGAAGTTGGTTTATTATGCCTTAGTTAATGAACTAGAGACAACAAGTGAATTGGTTTCCGTCTTACTAGGACTGAGTTCCTCCAGAGTTGTTTGTGAAAGACACGACAACAGGCATTTCGTTTTATTTGTAACCTGATGGATGTTTTCAGGGGTGCATACAATGTTTCTGCAGCAGTTTAACCATAAAGCATACTAATATATGTGTATATATAATTGAAACTTCGGGTATCCATGTTTATAGACTAACCATTTAGAATTGCAATTAGACTCATTTTTGTCCAGATTTAGAGAGTTTGGAGAGAGGAAGATTTCCTATAATAACTTTGTTTATCTAAAAAACACACATGGAGGTATTGCAAGTAAAATATGCTTATGGAGTAACTGAAATGTAGTTTGTGTGAGTGATTGAGCGAGTGAGTGTATATATGTGAGCATATTTTAAGAACATTACTCTCAATCCGTGCAAGCCTGAATTGTCCTATCATACTCCTGAGTACTTCGTCTACTATTTGCAACATTCATGCTACTGAGGACAATGACAGGGTTGAAACAGGTCTGGCAACTGGAATTACAAGTGGGACCTGCAACAAACCCTTTTCAAGGTTCCAGAGAGACAGCTAGCTAGGTCCTTCCTCTTCCAGGATATTTCATTACATTCCTCTAGCCCCTCTCTCCCTCCTTGACTGATATTGCTATTTTAAACCACTGTTTTGTTTTGAAGAGGGATGGAAATTTTGAAAATAATAACCTTTTCTTTACACAGACTAAAGTGTGCGACAAGGCGAGACAACATAAGCCATCCCGAAGGGTTACTCCAACCACTGAGCAAACTATCAGGACTACTGTAGAGTGGTTTATTTCCTGCCTAAGATGAAAAACCCTAGGGAAGCCTCAGCACAGAGCATCAGCCTGTCAGAAGCCCAAGGGGGCAACACCCCTTTGCAGTCTAGACATGTGTTAGCTGTCCATGGTACGCTTTGTATTCAATACCAAATTCTGCTGTGACAAAAGCCAGAGTGAGATTGTGCTGAAAGCAGAATATTATGCAAATAGCACAAGGTATGGCACAAGTTAATTTGTCTGCAGGGGACTTTCAGCCAATTTACAAACACACACAAAATATTCTGCTAACTGACCTGCCCATGTCCACGTCTGCATCAGAGATGACTTGAGTGAGGGGAGGTCTTACAAACCATTTGACCAGAAGGAAGTGAGCCCAGAGCTAAATGCCAGGCTGTGGTCAGCACTTTGCCTTTTATGAGGGTAGGGCACTGCATTGTGTACAAATAAGAGCAGTAAATAGTTCATATGACTCAGAAACCCATCTCCCACAGAGGCTAGACCAGGGAGCTTTAACACACATCTGCATATGTGCATACACATGTGTGCACACACAGATAGATTTGGACATAGTCCTCCTTTTGCTGTCATTCATTCTGTCTCAAAGTAAGTATATGCATCACCACCATCCATCTTAATAGTGAAATCAGATGGTGAATGCCAACAAAAATGGGAACCAAACAGGGCTGCTGAAAAGCAAGAGGCAAGCATCAGTATTCTTGGGGAACTACAGGGTTTGTGGAAGTACGAAAAAGGGGTAACAAACCCTGAAAACAGGGCAGTGATGAAAAGGAAAATGGAAAATTGGAGTGAGGCGAGTGGAATTTCCTGCTTGCATTCATGGAAGAGGGCAGAGCTGGTTGGCTGAAACAGTGAATATTTATTTATTTATTTATTTATTTATTACATTTCTATACCGCCCAATAGCCGGAGCTCTCTGGGCAGTTCACAAAAATTAAAAACATTCAAAGTATAAAACAACAGTATAAAACCATAATATAAAATGCAATATAAAAGTTCAACCAGATAAAAACAGCAGCAATGCAAAATTACAAATTTAAAACACCAAGTTAAAATTTATTTATAGACTGTTAAAATGCTGGGAGAATAAAAAGGTCTTCACCTGGCGTCTAAGAGCATATAATGTAGGTGCCAAGCGAACCTCCTTAGGTTCCTTAGAAGCATCCCTAGTAGGAAGTGAGGCTAAACAGCCCACAGGAACCTATGAGCTTTGGGGATGTACAGAACAGAATCTCTACTGAGCCTACACAGATACTAAAGTAAGTCACCCTATTGTCTGTAGATGGAAATTACAGGTTTATACTGAATGCATAAGACTGGGGCCAGAGCTAGACCTAAGGTTTATCCCTGGATCGTCCAGGGGTCAAACCTGTTCATGTACGTGACACACAGGGGATCCAGTGCTCAGTCAGGGGTGAATCCTGGATGATCCCAGGATAAACCCTAGGTCTAGCTGTGGCCTGGGACTCCTTTCTTGGCTGCTACCTTTTGTGAAAGGGAGCATGATGCTGCCCAATCTTGCTTGTGCCTCGGGAGTGTGTGTGTGTATGTCTAAACCCTGGAGGGGAGGGTAACTTCCAGCCAGTCCATTTCATGGCCCATCCCTCTTTCCATGATTCCACCCCCCACCCCTTTTCCACAGGCTGTTCAGCTGTTTCCCCACTACTCAGCTGGGCAGGACAGGGGGAGATTGCAGGGAAGAGAGTTTTAAACTTGACCCCCCCCCATGCTCTCCCCTCCGTAATACTGCTCAGCTCATAGGTGGGAAACAGCTGAGAAACCCAGGGAAGGGGGACTGCAGAGGGGGGTGAGACTGCAGGAGAAGCTGGTGGACCAGATGGGGAGGATGTTCCCACTACAAGGTTTAGACCTTTAAACCGGCTGCTCAGCTAATCACCAGAAAACAGCTAAGCAGGGGTCTTGTGTATTTAAATATAGCTTTGGCTCTGCCTGTTGCCAGCTCCAGATCCATCCACCACCGCTACACAGCCCCCAACCACATTCAGCCAAGGGAATGGGCCCTTGGAGCAGGAAGCTCCCTATCCCTGGTCCAAAAGAACCAGAAGTCAGACAGACTGAATTAATGGAGATTTAGCTGGGGCTGGTTGTTTTTTATCTCTGTGGTCGGTGGAATATTGGGATGAAAATATAGGAGGGGGGAGAGGAAGCTTAAATCTCCCCAGCCAGTATGCCATGGTCCTGATCCAAATGGAGCCACATGCACGCTTACACAGTGGTAAATAAATCCATTTGAAGAAAGTGTATTTTGGCCATTAAGGCAGGCTATGGTTGACATACAAAACATTAGGGTGGAGAGAGAGAGAGAGAGAGAGAGAGAGAGAATGTCCTTTATTCCTTTGTTCCCCTTTTAAACTTCCCTCTGCCCCAAGAGGCCTGAACAGGAGGTCCTGTTCAGGACCAACAAAGGTCCTGTCTAGAGTCCTGAACAGGAGTACTTCTCTTAGGGGTGGGAGGTGGGGAGAAACATGTCAGCTTTTTGCTGCTGGTCCTACCTGTTCCACCTAACAGCTTCTCATTGTTCCATTGTCCATGATTTTGCTTGGCCTTCTTCACTACATTTCTGATTCAGCTGTATTGTTGGCCATCAGCACGTCTGATGGCAGACTTCCAAAGGTCAGATGTGGTATATGAGAAAATGTTTCCTCTCTTGTTTGTTTTTAAGCTACCTGCTTGTTCCTTTCATTGGGCACCTTCCAACTCAAGTATTGTATGACCGGGGGTGGGAGGAACAGTGCTCCCTATTCACTTCTTCTGGTCTCCTCATGGGTTTTATAACATTTAACACTTCTGCCTTGTTCAGTGCTGTAATATTTCTTTGGAAATGGCATGATTACAATCATACACACACGTTTTAAGAGGTGGACACACAACTGTGAACCGCCCAGAGAGCTCCGGCTATTGGGCGGTATAGAAATGTAATTAATTAATAAATAATAATAAAACTAGTTTATACAGAGCAAGATATTCTCGGTGTCCTTGCTTATATCTTGAAAACGTAAGCAGAGCCCTGATGGATCAGACCAAGGGTCCATCTAGTCCAGCATTCTCTTCCCACAATGGCCAAACAACAGCCCCATTGGGAAGCTCACAAACAGCACACAAGCACAACAGCACACTCCCACTCATGTTTCCCAGCAACTGACTCAGAGGCATGTTGCCTTTGAATCCGGGGGGGGGGGGGGGAATATATAGCCACCATATCTAGTAGCCGTCTTTACTAGCAATCCTTAATAGGATTTCAACTTTATCCCTCCCCCTTTTTGGCCTTTTTGGGTTGCTTCAGCATATTGAGCCAATATTTCCTGGAAAACATTGACGACAATGGCAAGATTTTCCTTGAAGTGCACAATGCTAAATTTGTTGCTCAATCCTGCATGTGTATAACGAGAATAATCCCACCCCCATCCTGTTTCATGTGCATCAGTTTGCATTTATCAACACACCGCTAAAGCTATAAGACCTTTCTGTAATCCTTCACAGGATAATTTGGATGTAACCCTCTTAAATAATTTACCATTCGCAAATTAATAAAATAAATAAGAAAGAACTGGAGGGAAAGCCTTTAAATTAAAAGCCAAGATTTCCCTGGCTTTTTATTTAAAGACAAATTAAGGGTGCAATTTGACTGATGGAGGCTAGTGAAATATCATGGATTGCTGGTCTTGGGGGCATGAATTGTTGCTTGCAATCTGTACTGCGTAATCGTTCAGCCCAGCATGTTTCTTACTCAACAGGGGAGACAGGGCTCTAATACTTTTCAGTTATGACAGCTGGACTCCCTTCATGTTATAAATGTACAAGAAAAAAATCCCCAAGAGACAGCAGCAGAAGTAGTTTGGGTTGGGGGTGGAGAGAGTGTTACATCCACCACCCTGCGCATGCAAAATTAGGAGTCAAATTCACCTGCTCTGTCCACAGAAGACAGAAGTCAGCAGTCTGTATTCTATGCAAACCTCTTACTGCTTTCTCAATATGGGACTGAAAATCATGGCTTCCCAGATGGAATACGTCCATCTCATAATAAGCCATGGCAAACATTTATGTAGCAGAGATTATCTTTACTGTTGTTGTCATGATTCTTCCCCACCCTCTGTTAAAAAACACACACATTCACTTTGGACTATTCAATACATCCCAACAAGGATTCCTCAGACACATTTCAGCATTGATAACACCGATTCCTGTGGCAGTGCCCAGTGGAACAGATGGTGGCGTGGGCATTAGGTACCAGCCTCCTGGCAATCTGAACATCTGTTCCCGTTAGAAAATGCTAATTGCCATCAATCAGGACAGCACCTACCCACATTTACATGCGAATGTGCATGCTCGTGCGCGTACACACACACACACACACACACACACACACACACACACAATTACATCTATATTTCTCTGGGCACAACACTTGCTGCATATTAACTAACTGCCTTTTCTCAGATGCTGCAAACTTGTCTCCTGCCAGAGATGTATCACCTCAGCAAGCTCACAGCAAAGCATTAGCTGAAGAGACCAGGTATCCCCCCATTCTCTTTTCTAAGCATGAAAAACATACACTCTGGAATGGGGGAGGGGGAAGGGAAGAGCTTATAGAGTTAAATTGTCCAACTGATTTCTATAAACAAGATCTAGAGTTAAACCACACAGGACCTAGCTGTTCTGCAACAAAAGCATTCATCTGGCATCTTTGTTTCCATAATCTGGAATAGTATCTGTAAGCGTTCCATTTCCCCAGTCCCACAGGGGTGGGCACCATGGGGGCTGTGGGCCACATGAAGTGCCCCCACCCCGGTCTCTAGTGCAGTCCACCCTGCCACTGCTGAAATTTGGTAGTGCATCAGCATCAAAGAAATTGAAACACAATGGAGGCTTAGAAGGCAAAAATTGATGCGAGAATAAACTAAATGTGTCTCAGAATAAGCTAAATGTGTCCCTCTTAAGCCTCTGTTGCCGCCATGCTGCTGAATTTCATCAGCATGCAGCCACAGAAGAAGAGCCCAAGGGAGGTCCAAGGGGGGGAAAGTAACTCCCTGGGGTTTCCCACCCCTGCAGTACTGCCAGGTATGCATCTCCCACATCACACACAGAGAGAAGCAGGGAAAAGAGGAGCCCGGTACTGAATTGTTTGCTGGTGCCCAGAAATGTTGCTTTGAGATATGCTTTATTTCCAAAATAAAATATGGGTGGGAAGTTTTACCCTCTCCTTCAGTAACAAAATAGATGCAGGTTGTTCACACAATTCAAGTGGGGAGGGGGATTATAACTGCCCGTTCGTTACATACGAATAGTTAAGCGTCTGGCTCCCTCTGACAGTTTTCCCTGAAGTTGCCTCCCACACCCTGATCTTGGCACAGGCTTGTTGGTGAATTTCAGGCAGGAGGCATCGATTGTGATTCCATGGCTAGCTTCCAGCAACAGTCCACCTGCCTTTACTCAGCAACTGAGGAAATTGCTTAGCACAACAACAAGGTCATTAAAAAAATGCATGCACACCATCTGTCTGAGTGTCATAGGCCTTGCCTCTAGGGAGCATTTCAGAAGTTTTGAATCAGAGCAGCTTGAATGACCAAACCATCAGTATTCATGAGGGAAGGCCCATTTCCTAGCTCTTTAATAAGGAGAACCGGCTGTCCCAGAAAGTTGCTTACAGGTGGTGCAAACCAGAATGGTGTCGTAATGGACTAAATGGTGGACTTGGACTGGGTAGACCTGGGATGAAATCCTTGTTCAGAAGGTATGGCGCTCACTGAGCAACATTTGGGCCAGGCACTCAGCAAGTAGATTATTGTGACAATAAAACAGGATGATCAGATGGTAAAACTATGCGCATTTATTGCAGATTACAAGTAGTATTCTTAAACGAGAATCTATGTTTTAAAGACATATTCATTAACCTCATTAAAAAAAAGTTACCTGTGCCAGGCCATCAGTGCACATTGCTAGACTCACAAGCAAAATTGTATCTGGACAAAAAATTCCTAAACGCTGTATTGGCACCAACTGCTAGGTACTGGGACTCTTGTGGATGGGTCATCAGAGTGTCATCAGGGCACAACAGAATAAGATTAAGGAAATTTCTTGTCTACATCAGGGGCCTGAAACTGACAGCTGGATTCCACACAAAATTCTGTTCCCCATAGTAAAAATCTGTGAGCTACAGATGTATAAACCTTAAATTTGAATTCAACTTGAATAAATTATGAAAAAAAGAATGACAGAAGGGATGTTACAATCAAAGCATTGTATTTAGCTTTCCCATATGGCACAAATAAGTTGGCACTATGATCCAAAACACCATCAAGTAAGTATTTAGATGGAGTTTAACATGAGCTAATATTTGGCAAATGAACTATTACAACAGGTTTGCAACTGGACTGCTCAAAGTGGAAGGCACCTGCCCCCTTGCCTTCGGCAGGATGGTGCTGCAGATGCACAGGGCTTTATATTTCCTAGAGGCTATGAATATTTTTTTTAGGACTGAGTGACCAGCAGTGAAAATGCTACACATTATATACCTGATCTAAGGATCAGCCTAGGCAACCTATCTGGGCATCAAAGTAAGGTTGCCAACCTAAGGCAGTTGAGTCGAGTCTAATAATTGCTCTAAATGTTCATTAATACTATTCAGGCCCTATTCTGGAGTATCACCAACTGGAAGTAAAAAGGTTGTGGCATGGAGTCGGAATACTCCCTGCTGTGGTCTCTCTTTAACTTTCCAACAACTCATGCCACATGGGTTTGGATGACACAACAAGCTGAGGCCAGGTGGTGATTATGCAAATCACAACTGACACATTCCGGGGCTCATAACAAGCCACCATGGCTTACACACAGGCTTGTTTTGATTGTGCAAACCAAGTCACTGTCTAAGATGTAGTGGGTGATTAGCAAGGAAAAGGCCTTTTCAGAAGTGACACCCCAATTGAAGAATGCTCTCCCCAGAGACATTCACCAGGTCCTTAAGTGCATGTCATTGTCACAGTCGAAGAGCTGTTTGTTTTTCTAGGCCTTTTAATCTATCTTTATCTCCAAGAGGTTCTTAAGCTGTTCTTTTACAATTTTAGTTCCTGCTACTTTTAGTCTGAAAGATTTTGCATTTTTCAACTGGTTTTATTTTTCCTTTGTTTTTGTATTGTCAGCTAGCTTGGAAAAGTTTATTAATAAATTCTTATAATAAATCAAAATTTAAATTTAAAATGAAAACTTTAAATGGTTATAGTTTTAGATGTTTCTAGTATTTTTTATATTATCTTATAAAATAAACCGATAGATATGGTTCTTCTTTGTGGAGCAGATCTTCTAGTTAGATCTTTTTCTGTTATTCTGTATTGCTTTGGCCTTTTGCCAGTGCAATAAATAAATCCCGAGTTCCCTGCGTAAAATGCGGAACTGACCTCAATAAACTATCCAAAGGCCAATGGCTTTTGCCCACCATGGTCTAAGGTGGCAGCAGCACTAATGAGTTTTAGAGCATTTCCATTCTGTGAACATCCAGACCCATCATTCCACGGCTGCTGTGGTTGTGACTGCTGCTCCGTCCCCTTCTCCTCTCCAACGGCTTGCATATGGGATCAGACAGCAGCCTGCCAGCTCCTGTGCTTAACGCTGCATCTGGAAACTCTTTGCACCCTTAATTGTTCTTAATGCTTTAACACACTGAGTGACTAATAGGCACTAATTGGACAGATTTAAAAGCAGCAGCAAGATGTAGGGGAATTTAGCAGGGGTGGGGGGAAAGAAATGCTGATATCTCCCCACCCTGTCCAATCTTTATCATAGCAATAGTTTCCAAAGAAGGCTAATGTTTAAATAAAGGCAGTCATTTGTGGTGGAGGGGGTGTCAGGCTAAAATGATAATTTCTTAGGGTGGTGCTAGAGGGAGTTGATAGATGAGGATTTTACTAGGTGGCAACATGCGTAGTTAATAGAAACATTCCCTACAGCAGGGGGTGGGGAGTCTCTAGTCCTGCAGATGTTGTCAAGCAACAGCTCCCATCATCTCTGACCATTGACCCAGCTGGCTGAGGGTGATGGGAATTGGAGTTCATCAACCTCTGGAGTGCTTCAGCCCTGTTCTATAGTCATGATAGCAATAATTTTGCAAACGTTCCATCAGATCAAAAAGCTTTTCAGCACCATTCTGTCTTTTCTTCCCACTACATAAAGTATCTTGAATATTCTTCTGCTTTGTAAATTCCCATTATTAGAAAACAGGTTGTCTTGATGATGTGGTTTCCTCCTACATCTGTCTTGGAAGGGTTTGCTAATAACTATGAGAAGATACAAAATACCTTTCTAGATGACCCACTAACCAGTGTCTCAACTCTTTTGAGTTGTGACACATGCATTGGGGAAGAAGTCTTGTCCGAATCAGCTCCCTGTGAGTAGCCACCCGTGTCGACAAAAGAAACATTCCAGTGGTGGTTTGAAAGAAACTTTACTTTAGGAATAAGCAACTTTCCATCCTAGAGTAATATGGCTCAGTTCAGCCATGTGGTCAGCAACCCATGAGGCAGGGAACAACAAGAAGAAGCAAGTAGAGGGGAGGAGACAAGAAAGGGAAAAAGGAACATCCCAGCAATCTCCTCCCACTTTGTTCAGGTACACATTAACTCTTTAGCTCCAGGTTCAGTAACCTGTAGCCCGAGTTCTGCTAACAAGAAGGACCCTTGGAAACAAGCAAATGTTGATTGTCAGCTCTGTAACGGACTTGCGAGCTGCAACTAGGTGAATAATAGTACCCACCTCCCTTCTTCCTCCCTCCTTCTCTCTCACTTATCTCCTTCCCCTGGATTGGTGCTTTTCTTTACAAAAAGATTGATCCTGGGCAGAGGATATTCTGGCAGTACCCTAGACAGCACTTGCACTTCACCGAATAGCTGAAGGACAGAGCTGGCTGCCTCTTTTATCCCATCCTAGCCTTGCTATAGGCCCCTGGGAACATACGGTTGTTTATTGAAAGCATACTACCATAGGAAATAGACACAAATCTTGTTACACAGCAGCTAAGCCTCGCTGGGCATGTTTCCTAAAAATCGCCTGGCATTTATGATACGATAACTAGTCTGCAAGAGCTAAAATTAAATCCACAGCGAGGAAACTCGCTTTCAAGTCTGACCCAATTTATTTCCTGGGGGTGGGAAAGGGGGGAGTAGAGAAGTGCCCCTCCTGGTTTCTAGCCACTTTATTTATAACCTCCCTTCCTTTGCAGGCGCAGTCCCCCCTCCCTCTCCCCTCCCCTCCCTCTCCCCTCCCCTCCCTCAGCTGAGACTTTGGGAATGGAACTGTGCCAGCTTTTATGTCTAAGCGGATCTAAAGACTTCTACTCACTGGAACAAAAGTACCTTGAGGGCTCCCCTCTCAGATGTTTCTCTGCTGCTGTTCTTCAACTCTTCCCCTAAAAAGTGCTTCCTTCCCCAGGAGGATTTTGGGATGACAGGGGGCGTGTTTGCAATGTCTTCACCCTGCCCTTGCAGGTTTCTCAGGCCCCCATTCCCCACCAACTATGCAAAAATCACCCCAAATTCTTGGAGCGAGTCCAGTTGACATCCTGGGGCCCAATAAATCTTATTGGCAGAAGCTTCGGTGGCGGCGGCACTGACAGAGGAAGGCAACAGCAGAGGAAGTATCTACCTCATCACCAAGGTTTGACAATGAAGGAAAAGTTCTTAAGACCAACCTATTGTTCTATTGAGAGTAGGCAAAGTTTTATCTTCTTGCCCTTTCCACCTCTTGTGTTATTCATCGTTTACACATGGGCAGAGGACTTTGGGCATATTTTAGAAACACAAACGAAACAAAAGGGGAAGCAACAGCAAGAGAGGCAGGACATTGCCATATGCTTAATCAACAAACGATAAAGGGTGAGCCCTTATCACAACGGTGAGCACATATAGGATGTTTTTAACAGTATATGCTCTGTTTTTAATCAGTATTTTGTGTGTTTTATGCTTGTTGTTGTTCCCCACCTCCATCCAATTGGAGAGGTGGGTAAGAAATAATAATAATTATTATTATTATTATTATTATTATTATTATTATTATTATTATTATTATTATTCAACCTACCCGAAGCCACCATACCTTGGCCCAGTTTCATAAAGTTATGGCAATTCCCAAGAGGCAGAGTCAAGCTGATAAGGGTACATGATGTCATGCAGTACAGCATTACTCTGCAGGCAAAACACATCAGCCAGGAGTAGAGCTCATCGTTTTCCAGGGACAAAGCTCCATTCCTAGAAAAGCAAGTTGTGGCCACTTTGGTTACTGTGTCTCTGCCATGCCAGCCTGGCTGTCACTGCATGTGGCTGAAGTCAGATAACTGGTCTACCTCAGAAGTTCTTTAACCAAGCAAGCCTGTTCCCATAACTAATACTCATCCACTGTGTAAGCACTAGGATTCTCAAACTGGGGATTCTGGCAGCTGCTTTACTCCCTGTGTCACTGCAATTTACAAGTGAATGGCTAGCCTGATCACCACTATGCTGAAAGGCCATTCGTGCAGGTGCCCAGAAAGAGATTCATTTCCCAACCAGCAGGGGACACAAGGAGCAAAAAGGGTCCCATCTGGCCTTGTGGACCTGCTGAGTCTAGTCTAGCTCTTCAGAGTGCACAGCCTGTTGATCATGAGCAGACTGAGCTATAATTCCAGTTGCCCAACTACCTGCTTCTCCGGCTGCGTGGCCCACTGATAAACCAGGGGGCAGAATCTCCATCCAGCCTGCAGAGCCATGTCCTCCAAGGAGCCCTCCAAACGCCATCCCCTGGAGGAATCCCCACTGTTGGCCGAGATCAGAGCTAACCATGAGGATGTCAGTGGCAGGGGACTTCACCGGCACTGGGAAGAGTGTGTGCTCTTCCCAGTGCCAGCTGAGTTGCTCTGTGTGGCACCCCCTCAGGCACTGCGCAAAGCCAGGAACTCTGCCAGCACTGGGAAGCATTTTCTGATTATCATCATCATCATCTGTATCCCACC
Organism: Elgaria multicarinata webbii; assembly: GCF_023053635.1. Classification (NCBI taxonomy): domain Eukaryota; kingdom Metazoa; phylum Chordata; class Lepidosauria; order Squamata; family Anguidae; genus Elgaria; species Elgaria multicarinata. The sequence continues at coordinate 47,562,514 of NC_086173.1, read as the reverse complement.
TTTTGCCCAATGCTGGGCGTCAAGGCGGCTTTACAGAATTAAAACATATACAGTTAAAACCTATGAACAGAAATATACAAAAGTTTAAAAATAATAATACAATATTTATTTATTTATTGCATTTATATACCGCCCCATAGCTGAAGCTCTCTGGGGTTTTTACAAAAATACACTTCAATACTAAAAATTCTAAAATATATAACAATTTTAAGAGTCCTGTGCATAGACGGAGGTCCACACCATTTGCCAAAAGGTTTTTGCCTGCCTCCGAAAACACATCACGGAAGGAGCTAGTCTAGCTTCCCTGGGAAGTGAGTTCCAGAGCAGCCACCAAGTAGGCCTTCTCCCATGTTTCCACCAGGCTCGCCTGTGATGGGGGTGCCTCCCCTGAACAACTCAAAGCATGGGCAGGCTTGTAAGGGAGAATACGGTCTTTCGGATAGCCTGGACACAAGCCGTCTAGGGCTTTATAGGTCATAACCAGCACTTTGAATTGTGCCTGGAAACAGACCGGAAGCTAGTAGAGCTGTTTTAACAGGGGAGTTGTATGCTCCCTGTAACCAGCCCCGGTTAACACTCTGGCTGCAGCTCCTTGAACCAGTTGAAATTTCCGAACACTCTTTAAAGGCAGCCTCATGTAGAGTTTGCTACAGTAATCCAATCGGGATGTAACTAAGGCATGTTTCACTGTGGCCAGGTCAGACGTCTCTAGGAACAGGCACAGCTGGTGCACTAGCTTTAACTGTGCAAATACACTCCTGGCCACTACTGAAACCTGGGCATCCAGGCTCAGGGCTGAATCCAGAAGTACACCCATGCTGCGGACCTCTGTCTTCAGGGGGAGTGTAACCCCATCCAGCACAAGCTGAATCCCTATTCCCTGATCTGCCTTTTGACTGATGAGGAGAACCTCTGTCTTGTCTGGATCAAGCTTCAATTTGTTTCCTTTCATCCAGTCCATTACTGCCGACAGACACCAGTTTAGCACTGAAACAGCTTCCTTGGAATTGGGTGGAAATGAGTAGTAGAGTTGGGTGTCATCAGCATACTGGTGGCACCGCATCCCAAAACTGTGGACAACCTCTCCAGTTAAATAACATGGGGGACAAAACAGAACCCTGAGGGACTCCACAGGCCAATGGCAAAGGAGTTGAACAGGAGTCCCCCAGCACCACATCCTGGGTCCACCCCTCCAAGAAGGAATCCATAGCTCTGGAACTATCTTCCCTCCAAGTCCCATTCTAGCAAGGCACTAAAGAAGGAAACCATGGTCAAATGCCACTGAGAGGTCCAGCAGAACCAACAGGGACACACTCCCGTTGTCCAGTTCCCGGTGTAGGTCATCCACCAAGGTAACCAAAGTTGTTTCTGTCCCATAACCAGATCTGAAGCCAGACTGAAATGGATCTAGATAATCCATCTCATCCAGGAATCTCTGGAGTTTGGAAGCCACCACATGTTCCAATAGGGTCCCATAGCTGCTCTTCCCAGTGCCCTCTGAGTCCCTTTCCCCATGCTGAGAGGGGCACAGAGAAAAGCTAAAACATGTAGGGAGGCAAGGATGTCAGTAGCTGTGGCCATGTCCACTGACACCATCTGGCCCACTGAGCACCTGGTGCGGGCCAATCTGTCCTCCTCCCCCAGCCATATATATTTCTGCAGCCCTATGATCAACCATCTGCTGGCCTCTAGGCCACTATTTCTGACACACAGAGCAATGTGCTTCTGTCACCCCAAGGACATCAGGCAATAGTTAGAATGAGCAAGGGTTAGGACCCAGGGTTGGAGGGTGATACATCCAATATATGCTGTGTCAGCAATCATGCTGGCCTATAATTAGATGGGCATCTGAAATAACATTTAGAAAATGAACCACACTCCTTTAATCTCCACAAAGGTGGCATAAAACATTTCAAAAGGGGCAGAGGTGGGAGAGAATAGTTCCCACCACCCCCGGTATTGCCCAGAAAGTTAACTCCATCTGTTCACCTCTGCAGAATGGCACTAACTGCCCAGAGAGCTTCGGCTATTGGGCGGTATAAAAATGTAATAAATAAAAAAATAAAACTAAAAAAGCTGTGTATGATGTGAGCTCAACTAGCTTAGCTTAGATCACCGACATATCCTATTGGGCAGAGTTAAGTGTCATGCTATTCTGCCAGGTCCCATTTAGTGTTCTCCAATCCAACTGCATTGACATGCCCATAAAGCAACATTTCCTAAACTCCAAAGTGTAGTCTTGTTGCTACTGGGAATCCTAGAGAGTCATTTCATCAGCTGTCCTTGAAAACGAAATCCACCCTTGCACCAAGTCAGCGAGATGGAACTTAGGCTGATCCTGGCGCTCCATTCTTCAAATGCAAGGTGCATGATCTCGACACATCCACAGCTGCAGAGAAGCAATCATAACTGTATCTCCCGTACAGACCTTTCACCTGGATTCCAACACATTCAAGAGACATGGAAATATGAGAACATGCACTGGGCCACCATCCCAGTACGTGACAGGTGCACCTATAAGGACCCCACTCCAGAGGTGAAGGAAGAAAAATTATCTTCTATTGCGGAAAAATTAAAACAACAACAACAACAACAACAACAGTAGTTATGTAAATGGAAGCTACAAGCTTTAAGGAAAGGAAACACGTTTCAAATATGTAACCTAAAGGAGAAATGGCAGGTGAAGAATGGGCAGAAGTGCTAAATCTGGTCATTAAGAGATACATACAGCACAAAAAGTGACTCAGCAAATCAGGTGAGAGATTTGGAGAAGAACACAATATGGAAAAATCCGGGGACCGCTGATGTTATGGATTACGATGCATTGGCAAATGTGTGGGAAGCTTACATAATGCCTGCCCACACTACCCCTGCCTGAAATCAGCATGATTGGTCCCTTCAAAACCACCTTCCCCCTCCCTCCCTTACAAAGAGCAGTATAATCCACCCAAAGTTTTTCAAAGGACTCTGAAGAAGCTTCAAGGTGAGACAGTGAGCCGGGCTTCCTTGAGACTGATTAATGCAGCTGGGGAAATACGGCCGTGCCGCCTCTTCAGAAAGACGAGGCTTCTCTTTAATCCTTCTCTCAGGACGACCTCTGCCCCCAGCGGAGAAATGAAGGTTCTCAGGGAAAAGAAAAAAAGGAAGGGGGGGGGGGGAAACCCAGTTCCTTATTTTACAATTTCAGAGCATGCACTTGGGAACAACAAAAGAATAGAGCAGAAAGCAGCCGCTGCTTGGTGGGAGGGGGAAAGTGCTACATCCAGCAGCCAGAGCCTTTTTAACTATCGCGATGCAGCTGCAGGCTACAGGTTTGGTCCTACTTCGTAAAGACAAACATAATCACTAACCTCTCGCTGTTGCCCCAAGGGTGAAAAGCTGCGATGGAGCAGAGATGCAAGCTGCACCGCACAGTCCCACATGCGGCTCTCAGAGCAGATGCTTTGTATTCTGTACATCCAGGCTTCAGAGTACAGAATCACAGTTTCACAATTTTATTTTATTTTTTTAAAAAATGAAAGTATGTTTCTAGCCTTCATGGCTGTCAAGAAAAAGATTGAGGAAACGAGAGCACTGTTTGCTACAGCTTCAGAAACCAGAGTACACCTAGTTATTGATTACGGCCTCTGTGCAATGCACACGTGCACACACACACACACACACACACTTCATTTTTTTCATTATTTTTAAAAACTGTCTGATCAAGAATACAATATTAATAATTACACATCTATATAGTTTTCTATCCCTTTCCATCCTCCTTTTTTATTTCCCCATTGTTCTTAGTTATTAGTGCCTACCAACCCTTCTGCCTAATATATTGTTTTTAGTTGTTATTGTTATTCTTATTGTTATTAATTATAAGCTGACTTTTTGGCCCTGTTGGGACTCTGCACTATGCTTTTCCAGTTATCCAAGATCTTTACAGAATGAGAGAAAAAGACAAATGCATGGCTACATTTCAGAATTAGAATAATCATAAGAACATAAGAAGAGCCTTGCTGGATCAGACCAAGGGTCCATCTAGTCCAGAATTCTCTTCCCAGCTGTCAACTGGGAACTCACAAGCAGAACATGAGTGCAACTCATTGATATAGGCATACTGCTACCTCTGATAATGGAGGTATGGAAGTATGACAATTTATGCTAATCTGCTTGACAATCATAAGGTAATTCTCAAATACCCCTCAACTACCCAAGGTCCACTGCTCCCAAAATTAGTATTACTGAGCTAACACTTGCTCTCTCCTGGGCATCAGGACTTTTATTCCAAACACTTTTGAGCCACAAACCATCTTCTCTCTAACAGCCTTGACTTTACCTCCTTGGGAACCAAAGCACTGTCTTCCTTGAATTCATGCCACCATATTGAGATGCATTAAACCAATTTTTAAAAGATCACTTCCCAATTTTAAAAAAACCAGATTTTAAAAATCTTAATTTAATACAAATGTCTTAACATCTGCATCCATCTCTTTAACCTGAATCATACTCATCTATGATTTAGTTAAAGGCTGCTTTTCCATGTTGGAAAAGAATAATGGGTGAAAATATCCTGAGGTTAAGCCTTATAAATGACACTGTAAATCATGTACTGTATTTATTGTTGTGAGCTTCCTACGGGACTCAGGGACTGGTAAGTAATCATAGAAGCTAGGATCCAGGAGATACCATCCTTTATATCACTAGGATTATTTACTTAGCTCATAAGGGTGAGCTCATATTCTGACTTTATGCTCTTTACCTCCTGAGCTCTGCAATTTATTCAGTTTTCAAGTAATGAATACTTTGGACCTTATTAACCAAAAAGCATAGGCATTTACTTTCTTTTTCACTGAGAAACACTACTTTGCCAAGTAAGAACTATCCTTTGCTTACAGGAAGATCAGGACACTTGCAGCCCAATGGCCAAGTGTCAAACGGCTTATTTCTGGAAATTAAGCCTTACTTTGTTCAACAGAACTCACTTTCAAATAAGTGTGCCTAGAATTGCAGCCTTGACTTTTCAAGTACGTGATCTCACTTAGTAGCCTTGCATGTGTGTGGACAAAACCAAATAGAAACTTGTTTGTTGTCTGCAGTACAGTCTAGACTCAATGACCAAAGGTTTTATATTAGGCTTCTAGGTTGCATAAAGTCTCCATTTAGTTAAAAAAACAGTATGTTTTTATTTTGTTTTGTTATAAGAACGTAAATATGCATAGTTCAAGAAATATGCGCATTTCAAATTGGGAAATTTGACTTTAAATTAATACTTGAATTCAGTCTTTTAGTTAAAAGGGGGGAGCAGTGGTGGGACTCATGCTTCACACACATAAGATCCAAGGTTCAGTCCCTGGAATCTCCAGTTAAACGGGTCCAGAAGTAGGTGAAGTGAAAGACCTCTGTCTGAGACCCTGGAGGGACAGCCACTTCCACAATATTGTGCTAAACAGTCTGACCAGGTACAAGGCAGATTTCTATGTTCCTAAAACTGGAGGCATGTGCCATGCTTTCAGCCCCCAAAGATGCTTTTAGAGTCTGTAAGATGGTACATGGCAGCCTCCTCTGGAGGCAAGTGGTTCTCTCCAAAACTCTGTGGTCTGGAAAGGACTGAATGCTCCAACCACACCTAATGCAGAGTTGGGGCAGAATGGCCAACTTTCAGCAGAGGATGAAGATCCCAGAGAGAAGAAGCAACTTCACAATCTTTTAGCCCTGTTCTCAGGAATTTCCTCTGATCAGAACTGTAATAGTGCAGCCCTTCTGTTGCTATAGCCAAATATGCATCTTGGCCCACTGCTAAACACAGTCATCAATGTTGCCTTTTCAAATACAGACTTGTGCTGCCCTGGGCTAACAGAATGCATTGGGGCAGGGGGGATTCCTCCTATTGTCAACAGCAAGTGCGAGGGGGCAGATTTTGACTGGGACCATGGCAGGGGCAAAGAATTAAAAACCCCTCTCCCCTGTCCCAGTCCACCAACATCCCAACACCCACATACCAGCTGTTTTGTTTTTAAAAGTCATCTATGCAACAACAAACTATGTAACAAATGTCACATCTAGTTTTGTCATGCTAATCCAGCCTGTGGAGGTTCCCACCCAGCCCACAGAAGATTAGACTCCCTCCCCTCCCCTTCCACAAACCCTGCCCCTGGAGGCTAATGAGGGCTTGAAGAGGAGGTGGGGAGAGGAATCTCTGCTGTCCTCTTCATAGGTCAGAGCAGTTCTCTTCCATCAGTGATCATAGGTAACAACAGGGATGCCCCTGCATGCCCCGCCCCATTGGGAGGGCAAGTGGCACACTGGAGAATCTCCACCTCCCCTTACTTAGCACGCCGCTTGCCCTCCCAACTGGGAGGTAGAGCAGCATGCCAAGAGCTTCAACTGCCCCATATCCTCCTCAATGGGGGAAGGCATGGGCGCAGATGAAGTCATCCTGACCAAGTCATGGGGCAGAGGAGCGCTCCTCCACCCAGCACCTTCGTCAAGGCAGCTTCGACACACATGGACTTTCCTCAGCTGGGAGGAAAGCCTGGCCCCTGGCTGTGGAAAGCAACAGCCACAGTACTGGCTGGAGATGCTCCAGCTGCCACTCTGGACAGGGACCAAATGACATCAGGGAGCACGGCTATATATGCCTGAGATCATCCAGCCATGGCAGAGGCATACCCGGGGAAATGGTAGACACTGGGTTCCGCAATGATACAAGCATAGAATTTTGGTGCAGAAATTAGTTACGTGTACAAAGTACACAGCACTCTAGCTGAGGGAGGTTTTGCAGTTTACTTCTCCACAGCTTTTGCAAGACTCTGGGTATGCAATTTAGACAGCATGGAGCCAGACCAAATACAGCATAAAGTGGACCTAGTTACTATTCATCTGACACCCCTTCTGCCAATAAAAACACGAAAAGCAAAAATGGAAAGAAATACTTCTTGGTTAGCACCATCTTTTCCATGAGACATGAGCTGGTGGGAAAAGTCTTTGAATCTTCCATAAGTCATGCTCTTATAAATGTTTAGATTACTGGTATAATTAGATTACTTGTTTTAGTCCAGGCTAGAACAGATGGACATGACCCCATTGCAGTGATAATAACTCTGCCATTTACTCATCTGCTTCAACGCAGAAATATAATGTTGAATTGGAAGTTACAAAAGAAATGCATTTCCCAACACTACTGAATAATCAGCACAGTATGGATGTGAGCTCTCAAAGAGCTGTTAATGGTGCTTTAAGGTGGATTCCTGCACTGAGCAGGGGGTTGGACTCGATGGCCTTATAGGCCCCTTCCAACTCTGCTATTCTATGATTCTATATGGTAAAGGACAATTGTGTGACTAAATCCAAGAAAGGATTGGAGATTATTCTGGAAGACAGAACCATCACCTTTGGTTAACCAAGTTGATCTGTTGAAAAGAACTGCAATCCTGTGCTCAAACTCTAAAGTTACCACACCATATAGCAAAATCTACATATGGCGAAAAGCCAGAAGATGCCCATCACTTTATTTTGCCTTTATTTTTGCCATCTTCCCTTCCTCACAGCTCTTCCTCCCCACCGTAGTCACTATGGTCTAGGTTTTCCTGCCTTCATTCTTTATAGAGTCCTACGGATCATGATGGTGCTGTCACAGGAAGAGGGCAGGTAGAAAACTAGTCTGCATTGTGCCCAGGCATGTACACTCTCTCTCTCTCTCTCTGATTCTTCTGATTTCTATTCTTGAATTGCCCAAGAAACACACATTAATTTCTTAAGAGCTTCACTTTGGGTACTCTTGAACTACACTTTTCTCAGCAGCATCTAGTGCTGAATGATTTCAGAAGATAGGGTAGCAGGCAAGATGAACCAGTCATGTGACACTGGGAGGAACTTCCTCAGACAGAAATAAAAGCAATTACACAGAAGACTGGGAAAACAAAGAAAAGGGTTGCATGAATAATACCTTGTAAAGGGAACAAGGACAAAAAACAACATACGTGTTACCTGGTCTTAAACATGCACAAGCCTTGGTGTACATAAGCAATTCCTAGTTTTGTCATTTTATAGGAAGCAGACGTTTGCCAGTTAAAAGCCAAAGCCTCACTAAATTTGTGGACTGCACAAGAGAGGCAACAACAGTTTTACTTAGGCTTGATAAGTGTCAAAAATGGATTTTCGTGGCAGATAATTCAAACTTCTGCTCTTCACTCTGGGTCCTTGCTGCCTTTCTGAGATTCCAAATCTTTTGTCAGGATTTGGATGCTAGCCTGCCCTGAAAGTTTCCATGGCATAGGACCATTCATGAAGGCCCGGAGCTCTGTTTAAGCCCCCAGAACACCACTGTCAATTTTCACACCTCTAAAGAATAAAAACCTTACATTCCAGGTGCAACTCTTTCCAAGGGCCTCTTTCTGTCCCGCTGGGGACTCTTACCTGAAATACCGAAGGACGGAGTCACTCCCAGTAGATGTCGAAAGATCTAGTACAGGCTACAAGCACTCTGTGCTGGAAAGGAAAGCCATCAGGGTCCTTGGGCCAGCTCTAGCTCCTCAGCCTGGAAGAAAAGGAGGAAAGAAATTCTAGACCTAGTTTCCATGCACAGATTAAGGAGCACAGAGGAAGGAATTACACAATGGTTTCTAAATGGCACCTTACTCAATGATGACAGGCTTGGGGTGACCAGATGCAAAAGAGGACAGGACTTCTGTACTTTTAATTATTGTGTAGAAGAGGGAAGTTCAGTACATGTAGCTTGGCTTTTACACAACGGCCTGTATCCATCTAGGATAGTCACATGGAAAACAGGACAGACCTCCTGAAGCTTTAATAGTTGTGTAGTACAGGGGAATTTCAATAGTTAGTCTTGCATGCAAGCTGCAACTGTTGAAATTCCCTCTTCTACACACTATTAAAGGTACACAAGCCTTGTCCTCTTTTGCATCTGGCCACCCTAGACAGACTCTAACCCTTTTTTACTTTACTATTAGAAAAATGGGACAACTTGGTGCCCTATGAACCAAGTTAGATCTACACCAAACAGGATATAACATAGGCTCCAATAGTTGTCAATTTAAACTGTTATAAAGCAGTAGTGTAGATCCTGCTCCAGTCTGGAAATGGAACACAAATATTAGATTAAGCATGTTCATTGATGCTATCTAGCCTGGATTGCCAACAAAGCATTAGGTCACAAGTTTCCCCTGTTACTAGGTTGTTATGTTAAGTCAGCAACTTTTTATTGAAGCAGGTCTGGAATATTACTATCCCTCAAATAGACATATACACACACACACTTCCGTTTCAAAGTGTTATTTAAATCTCTAAACCTGACATGCAAAATTTAAGTTGCATAAAGCAAACTCATAATAACTGATATATTCAGACCTTTATAGTCCATAACATTTTCATAGCGCAATCTCTAAAAATGTGCATAGCTCATTTAAATTTGAATGAATTAGGGGACTGCAACCCAAGATTTGGCTGGTTATTTTAAAAACAATGTATGACTCCTCACTTTTACAATTCTTGGCCATGTACAGCATTTCCTTGTGCCCACTGTCTCTCCCCCAGTTTCTCTTCTCCACATCCTTCAGTCTTTTGGATCACTTTTGCCCCGTTTTATTTCCTAAGCCCCGCCCCCACCACAAACCTCTACTAGTCTCTCAGGCCATTGGTGCCTTCTTTCCCAAGGCATGTGCTTTTTTTCTAAACCTGATTAACCATTCTTCTTGCCCACCCCCTCTAAATTCTGTGCAGCTCAGCCAATGGCAGCTAGACCCTTCTGCCTGCCTTTGCCTGCCTGTGACAATAGCGGAACCCAGCAGTCATTGCCAGAGGCTTCAACACTACCACTGCGGACTCTTACTATAGTACAATATAGATCGACCCATTCAGAATTCTACAAGAGATCAATCATCACCTCCCAGCGCAAACTTACAATTAACACGCATTACCCAACTAGTAGTATTAGATATGGGCTGAACTTTAGACAGTACATGAATAAATGTTTTATTTGTATGTTTGCTTGAGAATGTGCAAGCTGTCACTACTGATATAATTATTCATAACAACGTTTTCTTAGTATATTTTATCAATAAATGCAACCGAAATGCATAAGCAAAGTGAGATGTTTATCTATTGCTATTTATGCCTTTTAGAGAAGAATCAAGAATTCTTTGAGAAAATTCTTTGAGCCTAGGTGGTGTATCCTTGAAGCCACCATTCTGTTGGACTCATTGTGAGACTTAACTTACTTGATACCTCATGACCTTGGACATTTTCTGAGGCCTCTTTCAAGTCATCTGATGGTTTGGAATTTCAAATAAGTCTGTTTTGGGGAATAACAAACTTGTATATATACTGTACTTGATCTGATCAATTGGACACCTTTATTATTCAGCCTGTAGTTTTCTCAGGAACGAAATGGATTGAACCTGGGACCTTCTCCATGCAAAGCACGTGCTCTGCCACTGAGCCATGGACCCTCCGTTTTATATGCACACACGCATATACTTCACTGCATGTATACATGGTGGAACTTGAAATTTGCTGCAGTTTCCCATTAGGTATACATTGCATATACATGCAGTGGAACAAAAACCATGCAATCATCACATGTGATTGTCTATACATAGGTTGCATGTTAGTCCTTGCATAGAAGGAATTGTATCACATTTGAAAAGGCACTCAGAAAAACAGGCAGAAGAAGAAAGGCTTGCTACCAATGGGGTGAGATGTTCTGCTTCATGCCCATGCTACCACTGGAATTCAAGCCTGCTTTTATCTCAACTACAGAACTGAGCCTAGACCACCAAACATGATTCCACTGTGAAAATGCTTATAATACTATCAAGTTATCATTTCACTTTGTTTTTCAGAAGCTCTTTTGGACTCTCATTAAAAGCTTTATCTCCCTCAACCCTCAAATTATTCTTGCAGTGACTTTGTAAAGAGAAGCACATTTTAAAATACCATTTAAGAACAATAGCAAAGGCCATCCAAGGCATCAAAACTGGCATAGCACCTAACAAGGGTCTGATCTGTCCCCATCCCCCACCCTCCCTGTCTGCAGCATAGATCAGACTGATGCCATTGCTGCAGCACCCTACAAGGCAGCCACAACCAGTTAAATTACATACCATGAGGATCCAGTCAGCCCTGCTTTCCAGGACACAGCTGACTGTTCTATAGCTCTGGCTGATAACTCTTTATTCCTAGAGATATGACCTTGCATTTGGCTGCATTAAAACGGATGTTGCTGGAACAGGGCCCAGCTGACCAAGCGATCCAAATTGCTCTGTGTATATCTTGCCCTGTCCTCAATGTTATTTACCACTCCAGCAATTTTTGTGCTGTTGATCCAAGGACTTGCCCACCAGCTGAGATCACAGAACTGGAACCTGTTTATTCTGAACTTGGAAGGAGTGGCCCAGACAAACCCCTTATCCTTGTCCATCAGGCACAGAGTACAAAGCTAATGGCCCATGCTGAAAACTCCAGCCCAAAACCCACTGCACAGGAAGAGAGAAGGCCCCGCACTCTGTCTTACCAGCCTGCTTGGACAAAGCCAAATCTCATGCAATTCTGCACAAGCGTGTAAATGTGCATGTATATTTATGCTTCCTTGCTTGTGATTCTTAACAAGATTAACAGCCATTATGCTTGAATAAAGAAGAAAAAACTTCCACTTTTCATTCCCCTGTGTCTCTCAGAAAAAAGTACATGATTTACACCTTGCATTTCCCCCATATTTTAACTGGAGCAAAGGCAAGCCTGAAGGATATTAAGGACGTATAATTTTGAGGCGAAACACCCTGTGAATATACCTTGCTTTTCATCCAACTTGTCTTTGCAAAGCATGGAATATATTATCATTTATAAATAAACATCCTGGATTGTTCTGTTTACGTGGCCCAAAATTCACATTTTGCTAAGAGCATATACTCCTGTGATATCTTCCTCCCTCCCAGCTTCTGCATGGGCTCAATGCTTCCTGTCCCCAGGAACAACTACAGGATAAATCATCATCATCATCCTCAAACAACAACAGCAACCCTCCCTAGAGATGGACACTGTCCAAATGTTGCCATGTCATCACTGATCAATTTCAGTTTGCAGAGGTTGTGGATAGTTTAACAGTTCTACTGTTATGACACTTCCCCAACTTCTTATTGAACTAATGGCACTATTTATTTATTTATTTATTTATTGCATTTCTATACCACCCAATAGCCGAAGCTATCCATCCAGAATCTGAATGGAATGCAGTTTAGACACACTGCATCCATTTTCTCTTTATATGCCCATACAATGTACATATTTTGTGCTTGAACACCTGTACATTTAAATTATACACATATTCATGAATGTGTAATCAAACCTTTTGAGAGAACCGTGACATCCAGAACCCAAGATTTATCCCCATGAAAGAATAAGAGATGGAGACTAGGAGTTCCATAATACAGAAAGTTCATTTAGGTGCTAATCTCAAGGTTTCCCATAAGGTTGAGTTACTTTAAAAATGGGTGGAGGGGATACAAATAAAGAAGGGTCTGCAGTGGATCAACTCCAACTTTACCAACATGCACGGCTCAAAATAAAAAGATATAGGACAAGATCACCTTAGACATTTTGGCACCTGAAATGAAAAATCAAAAATGGTGTCCCCCCACTCACTTCAAACTCCCATGCACACATACAAATATGCACACTGAAGTCTAAGCAGCTAACAATATGCTGTCTTTGAATGCCACCAAGGCAGGATCTACACTACTGCTTTAAAGCGCTTTATAACAGTTTTGACAACTGTTGGAGCCCAGGACACACTGCATATACAGTTGTCAAAACAGTTATACAGCACTTTAAAGCAGTAATGTAGATCCAGCCCAAGTATCTGCTATGACACTCTGCCCCATGCCCAGGCTTAGGGGATCAACTCTATGCTGAAACCCCATTACCATGAGGAACAATATGAATTAATTATGCTTGGTGTTGTTTATTGAAACTTATTTCCCTGTAGGCCAAACTAAATGTTTGGCTAATCAAACATAGAGGAACTATACATGCTCATTTTATTTACCCTTTGCATAAGCACATCTAGCCCTGATTCTGATCAGGGGTGGGGGGACGTCCCCCTGTTTTATCCCTGAAATCCCCTGCCCACAGAGAGTTTTTTTTTTCTTTTTTAACCTCACTGCACAAGGAGGGGATTTCAAGGAAAAAATGGGTGAGAGGGAAAGCTTAATCTCCTCTCCCACACCACCAGGGTCCTGATCAAATCAGGGCTGCACATGCTCACATGGAAGTGCTTATACATAGTATAAACATTATACTATGTTTAGCCAAACATACCATAAAAGTGCTTATACTTCAGCCTGGTATCTATATGGGGAGACCAGATTTTGCAGGATCTTGTGTTTCTACCTATTTGTAATATGCTGTCTGAAAAAAATGACCAGTCCAAGAGTTCCTTCATTTCTTTGGCATTTCCTATGTACAGGCAGGATGAGACAACAGGATCTGGCAGTAGCCAAGAGAGACGTTGAGATCCCAGGAACCACAGAAGCCAGTGCTTCTAATTGGATTTCCAGGCCCCAGAACTTGTGTGAGTAAATGACTTTGGCCTTTGGTCTCCTCCAGAGCACCTGGAAGAACTGACACTAGATCCCAAGGACAGGGCAATTGTTATGGTATAATAAATACACCGACACATGCCATATTACCATGTGTATAAATACAAATCAGTCAGCCAGAAATGTAAGGAGCTTAAACAAAGGGTCCTAATAAAACCAAGGATGCCAATCAATAGTTATTCAAAACAGACTGGGGCAGGGGAGCAGTGTACTTGGCATGGGCTTAAGTGTGGATTCCCAATTGTGCTTCTTGCCTCAGCAAGTTCCCACATGAGCATGTCAACACAGACCTCAAGCTTCCTCTTCAGTCCTATGAAGCTTCCCTAGTTTACCCTGTCCTATTATGTTGACCTGGTTCACACGTACCTACAACCTATAGTTTAATTAACACATGGGTTGCTGCCTTACCCAGAGTTAACCCATGATTTGGCTGCCAGACAATTCAGCAAACCACAGGTTGTTTTTTCAAATTTCTGGGTTGTTTGGTTCCTGCCACCTTTGCCCACTCCCTCCCTGTATTTGACATGTCTTTGTGACACTGTAGTACTAGCATGTAGACAAGCTGTATTTTTTAAATCACTCTTGCCCACCCCATCTGTAGCCTGGTGAAACATCCCATGAACAGCCCACAGTTCTGGGTTCGCATATAACAACAACCCATGGTTTAAACAACCCAGAGTTCATACCCTAACAGCAAAGCATGAGTTCTCCTTGTGGGTTGTTCCATAGTTAACCCATAATTCTGGGTTTGTACATAACAACAACCCAAGATTCAACAAGCCATACTAACATAAACCATGTTTAGCATTATCTGCAAACACAGAAATTGTGGAGACAGGCAGAAAAAAGGACAGACAATTCACCTGTGAAGTGCTTAGGATCATAGGATAAACTTGTGCATGCTAAGGTAAATCCTGCCTTTATTGAGCAAGAATAAATTGGAATAGATTTGTTTTCTCTCTTAAGGGCAACACAGTTTCTAGTGGTTCCCCTGACTCATAACAAGGAACAGAAACGTAGTGTGTTCTAGATTATCATGCCCTTACACAGAAGGTTATCACAGCCCCAGGACACTTAACTTGTCTGCATGGAGCCTTTCCACAATTCATTCTCTGCACTCACTGATAACAGGGAGGTAGGAAGTGTATTAACATAGTTCAAAGGTAGGCAACATGGTGCCCATGGATACCAGTGTGTCCCTGGGCCCTTTTCTTGGCATCCACCAAGGTGCTCTACCCCTCCCACTTTTTTTTTTAATTAACACATTTTATTGGCAGCTGGGATTTCTGCTGGTGCTGAAAATAGGTTTCTGTTGGTGCTGAAAACTGTGGGTTCTTTAGACCCAACTTCTGCCTTTTAGTCAGTTTTTTGGGCAGATTACTTCTCCTTTGCCATACCTTCCATGGCAGCCATTTTGTAGTGATACCCAGGACAGTTTCTCAAATTGCCAAATGAGCTCATAGCCCAAAACAGTTGCCTTTCCTGTAGTTGATACAGAAAAGCAACCATTTAAGATAACCAGGTAGCTTAAATCAACCATCATTCAAGGAGAAGAATTTCTCCTATCCTTCCTATGGAAGCAGGGAGATCCTTATCCTTCCAGGAAGATGGCATCGGTTCACAATGGGCTAATTCCTGGATTCAGTTAATCAAACAACCAACTTTCGAGCAGATAATCTTGGAAATTATAATAGCCCAGTACCAATGACCCAGACAGTAGGCCTCTTGTATGTACTCTCTTGCCTCTTGTATGTACTCTCTACGGGAAAGAGGTTTACTTCTTCATGTTCCCCCCTTCTACAGCCTGCTAAAGGGGGAAGAACCAACGCTCAGGGGCAGCCTACATGGATTGTGCATAGAAGGTCTCAGAATCAATCCCTGACATGTTTAGTAAAAATGATCTGGTAATGTGAAAGGCCTCAGACTGAAATCCTGGAGAATTACTACCAATCAGGGTAGACAAATGGCCATGCTGACTGGGAATGATGGGAGTTGCAATCCAGCACATTTGGAGGGCACCAAGTTGAAGGCTGGAATAGACAATACTGGACTAGATGAGCAAACAGTTTGACTTGCAATAAGATAGATTCCTGCGTTTGTTATTTGACTAGTTGCAGAGGGAAAATGGCAGGGGCCCGAATGGACATTGTACCAAATCATCCTGACCACTGTGGAAGGCACCATAGGCTTCTTGTACTCTGGCACACCTACAGGTAGTAGGCATGTACTCTTGCCATTTGGGTCAAATGCAACTTTGCCAACTTTTTCAAAACTGGAAGTAGATAAAATCCCCTCCCCAAGACACTGGTTGAAAATAAAAGTCAATAAAACAAGTTCAGGCATTTTAAATATTTGCATTAAAATGTAGCGCACACATTCTTCAATAGAAGCTAAAAAGGAAACACGTCCAGATATTTAACAATGAACATTCTATTCATACACATAAAATTGGCAAGGGAGGGAGAATGCAGTAGAAGACAGAGAAGGAGAACTAGGAGGATGAACCTTGTACTTACTGCAAACAGTCCCCCAGCCCACCCCCAACTGGCTGGAATTCCCTTTCCACC
Source organism: Elgaria multicarinata webbii (assembly GCF_023053635.1). Classification (NCBI taxonomy): domain Eukaryota; kingdom Metazoa; phylum Chordata; class Lepidosauria; order Squamata; family Anguidae; genus Elgaria; species Elgaria multicarinata. The sequence goes on along the minus strand of NC_086173.1, from coordinate 47,546,349 downwards.
TAATTATACCCATTCATTAGACTCTATTGATATGCACAGCTGGGTAGCAGCTTAGCATGAGTCAGCTCACTGCCAAAAGGCTTCCTGGCTTCTCAGCCAGCTCTTTCTATCAGTCACCTTTAAAGGCAATGTTTCACAGCCCAATTCCTAAGTACTTTTGCAGAATGTACCACTACTCCCTCCCTTAAAGGATCTGTTTTCAGCCTCTCTCTTTGTGTGTGTGTGTGTGTGTGTATATACACACACACACACACACACACACACACACACACACACACACACACTACAGCCCTTCCTGCTTGCCTGCTCATAGAATAACCCCCCTTTCTCCTTTCTTTTCTAGTATTTAGCTAGCTAAATTCTCCAAAATCAGAAAACACGGAACACGCTGAGAAGAACTTGGTTTCAGGCTTGGACCATGCAGGGACAGATTTGCAAAAGAGTGTACTCACTGCCTGTCTCCCAGAAAAAGAGAAGCAGGGATAGTTGTAGCCCAAGGAGTACCTTTGTCTCTGGGGTGAAAGCTCTAACTTCCTGGTACATGTAATTGGGGATTTCTAGTGCTGTGTTTGTGATGCAAAGTGGCCTCTCAGGGTTCTATATTGTGGGGGAAATCCAATTATATCCAGCCCATAGCACTACTAAGATTGCACAAGTGCTGGTTTCTACTAGCACAATGTCAATAGTGCTTGCTAGTACAATAGGTATTCTGGAAAACCTGGTGAGCTGACAAGCACTACTGGTGCGAAAGCACTGGTTTCTGCTAGCAAAACCTCTATAGCATAGGGGCCTCTATGACATCACTATCACTTTGGTTGTGATACAGTACAACAGAACATTCTAAAATAAACTATATTTCACTCAATTTCTATCATATTGATACTGGCACTTATCACAGGTTAACCCTACACAGGCATATCTACATTTTGCAACCACTCCACCCTTGACAACAACTGCAGGTTTTTATCTTGCCCTAAATACAACGAAGCCTTGGGGAAGACTCCTAATAATCAGCTCTCACACTTGACAAGATAAGCAGTAGTCTTAGGTTACTAACATCTCGAAACATTAAGCAAGAGCCTTGAACTTGACAAAAATCGAATAAGATGATTGAAAGTGAAGCACCGCCTTTAATTAAAATGAGCACATATCCTACAGGAAAGTTGGCAAATGCTGTTGTGCTTGACAGTAGAAAATTCCATTCTCACACCTATCTAGGAAGAATTGCATTCTTTTCTGAAGTTGACTTTAACATGGCTTATGCACAGTTAAACAACAGCAACAAACAGCTCCATGTACTCAGTAATCTTGGTATTCTGCCTTCTTGGGTGTACTCAGTAATCTTGGATTACTGAATACTCATTGCGTTTTATTGTCCATCTTAAAAGAACTGGTATAGTCCTGGGCACAAAGATGTTTGGTTTCTGCTTTTTCTCCAATATATCCATGTTGCCCCCTTTAACAGTGGACATTAGTGCAGCGCTCTGAATGAAATGAAAACGGGGGAGAGCAACAACGAAGAGGAAAACAATGACATTTTCATATTGGCAGCTTCTTACTGACTAGGACTGAGTTTTAACACTGATATATTGTATTTTAGCATTTTAACTTGAGGCATAAGGCTGTTGCAGTGGCTTGTCTTTGGAGCTGCAGCTCTAGAGGAGGGAAGCAAGAAGAGAGGCTGAATCAGCAGCTCCTCTGTAGTGGCAGCAGCTGTGCATTTAAAATTATAAAAGATACCACCATCACACAGAGACTTCTGCAAAATGAAGCTGAGTGCTGATTTCTCGTGCCCACTGTAAAGGCCTGCTTGGAGCAGCCCAAGTCTTGGACATGCCTCACCTCTCTTCATACATCTTTGGTCAACTAGATCCAATTCAATCAGGGCAATTCAAGCTCCCTCGAAGCCATTATCTTTTGGCACTCGCCATCCTTCAGGATTTCTAGCTTCAGACCTTAGAAATAGAGGGCCTCGGTCTATCCCTTTGCATAGAAAAGGAGAACTTCACCAGGTGTGACTTCTTCCCATCCTAGTACTGGAGTGATTACAGAAGCTGCACTTGGAAGACTACTCTCTTCTATGTGACTATGTTAAAGACAAACCTGCATAAATTTGGACCAGCAACCGCCTCCAAAGCAATCCACTATCTTCCTGTCAGCAACTCCTTGCCCCTTGGTGAGGTGTCTAAGCTCTTCCCCACCCCCTCTTTCCTTTATTCAGTTCATTGCCTCCTCTAGTCATTGTTTCCTAAGGACCCCGCTTTCCAGCGGACTCCCTACTCTTTCTTTAATCTTGCTTTCTTTAATCATTCTCCAGTTTTGGCAAGCCCTTGTGCTTGCCCAGAACACACACACACCTTTCTTCCACTACCTGCCAATACCATACAGCCTCTCCTTCTTAGACCTTGTGTGTGAACTTTGCTGACAGTCCCCTTTCATGGACCCATACTTTTCTCCGTTCAGGCCTCCACTTTTCCCTGAAGCTTCTACCTCTCTCTCCTAACTGGTTTCCTTCTTTTAGCCATCCTACCTCTCCTCATCCCTTTCTCTCTTAGCTTTCCAGTCCTCAACCCATTCCATTCAGCCTCTTCTCTTCCTACGACCTGTGTGAGATTTCAGTGCCTGACAAACTGCTTTCTTTTTACTTGAAGAGGCTGGACGTTCCCTGAGCAGAGGGTAAAATGCAACATTGTGTGAGCAGAAGTCCAACTGCGTGATGCGACTTTTCCCTCCCTGCTGCACCCCCCTCACCCCTCCCAGATTACCGTAAAGGATCCCCTTGTACCCCTTCCAATCTGCTCTGGGAGAGGGGGAATGGAAATCACCCTCTCTCTATTCCGCTGATGGAAACAATTCTGTCAGCAGCCGGATTTACTTGAAAACCACCCAGAATGTTTGTAAACATTTAATGATATCACACCTGTTCAGCCAATTGCTAATCACAGTACAGTGCAACAGGACTTTGACGACAGCAGTCAGGAATAGTTATTTAATATTAAATATGTATAGCTTGATAATTGAATCCTAATTCTCCAATCTTAACCAGTTCAAAGATTTTCTACATCTTCCTAGAAAAGCAGCCACAATAAAAGAGTCCATAACGCAGTAGCAGAGCACCTGCCTTGCAGTACAGAAGGTCCCAGGTTCAATCCCTGGCATCTCCAGGTAGGACTGGAAAAACACCTGCCTGAAACCCTGGAGGGCTGCTGCCAATCAGTGACAACAATACTGGCCTAGATGGACTAATGGTCTGATTCACTGTAAGGCAGCTTTCTATGTTCCTCATATAAAGCCCAAACATGGAGCAATTTAGCTTGTAAAAACCCACCTGGATCAGGATACAATTTGTTTAAATGATAAATATGAAGTCAATGGTTATGAAACACAAAAGTGGCATGGGTTTTCAATCTAGTAAAATGAACAAGGGAAATTGTAAACTTTTTGGTAGTAACTTGCCTATGACATAATTTAAGTGGAGAAATTGCAAGTGTATGCTAATTGCAGAAGATCCAAAGCTAAGTTTAATGGCTCCTGATGTTTGAAATCAATCCCATCTCTAACCCCTATCAGAGATCACAGCACTGGGCATTCAGTAAGCAGAAAGCACCAACTGAGGACCAACAATATATAGACAGAGTTCGGCCATTATGGAAAACTTTATTGAACAGCAAGACATTTAGATCAAAAACAAGCAGATAAGTGGGACAAAGAGCTTGGAATCTAGACAGTTCCCCTATTTGCGGGGTGGGGGCGTCGTCGGAGGGGCTAGTTCCATGTTTTAACTTATCAAAGGTTAAGAAACATCAACCCACCACAAGGAGCCTTAAGAGGACTCCTCATGGGAAAGGTTTTCCAAAACTGATGTGCTGTCAGCCTCAAGTAGAACATAGGATAGCATGTCAAGACTTATTCCAGCACAAAGAAACACATTTAAAATTGACTTGCAGGAGATTAGGATTAGCAGGAAAGGAAGCTAATTAGCTAGTACTTTGAAATTCCAATGACCAGAAGCACCAGTTAGGCTCAGAGACAATATATGATATCCCCACCATAAGCTCTCCCAGGTTCATAAAAGCATGCTATGAATTAAAAAGAAGAAACGACGAATTTTATTTTTCCCCCTGAGACAATAATAAATATCAGCTATTATTGCCATGATGGTACACTCATGCACCAAAATGAAGCATTGGGACAGATGTTCAACTGGCCTGTGGCATTCATAGACACCCAGTGACTTTCAAGTGGTGCATCAGAGACCAGAGGAAGAGGCACAGACTGCAACCTCCTTGACCCAAGGAAAGGTTAAGCAAACTTTGCTAAGTATACACCATACGCCCTCCCTAGCCCAGCTGAACCTCCCCAGTTTGCTGATTGACTGGAATTATCTTCACTCACGAGCTTTTGCTGCAGGGTGAATAAAATAAAGAGTTAATAGAGGAAGTAGCAGAAGAGAAGAGGGATTTCAGAATTTGATGCCACTGTGGCAAGGCTGCTGAGGAGCTTCTTTAGGACTGGAGAATCTCTGGAGGGAAGATGTGAAGGGACAGTGAAGCCAAGAACATCTGTAGGTCCTCCATCCCTTTGTAAGGAAAAAGGGCGAGCTGAAATTCTCTGAAAGAAATCAAAAACCATTTCCAACTTTTATCTATTCCAAGAGCAATATCTGCTGCTAGAACATAGACAATAGGAGATGCTGAATAGAGAAGACATATATGCATTTTACTTATATGGAGAAACAACCATGACTTTAAGATAGTCCACATTTAGGTTTATATATTTTATGATCTGCCTCCCTATAATGGTGAGCATTGTTTTGATTTGTGTGTCATAAGAACATAAGAGCCATGATGGATCAGACAAAGGGTCCATCTAGCCCAGTACTTTGTTCACACAGTGGTCAACCAGCTGTCAACTAGGGATCCACAAGCAGGACACAGGGCAACAGTACCCTCCCATCCATGTTCCCTAGCAATTGGTGTATATGGGCTTATTACCTCTGATAAAAAACTTTTCTATACAAGGTTGGTAATTCACCGTATATACTTATGTGTTTGTCACAAAATTGAGATCTGAGCACCACATGAAGAGCATTTCCTTTCCTGTTTTTCTGCTACATAATCTTTGGGTGGTACTGTGGTATAATGCCATAGCACAATTAAAGAAAATAATTTTCTTTTGCTTTAAAAAAATAATGCTGTATTTCCTTGCTATAAAAATACCCATGGAAAGTGTGTACACACCATAAACAACCATGAGTGAGGAATGCTGAGTGCACAGCAAATGTATGGTATAGAAAAGCCCATCATCTGGAAAAGCAAGGGGCCTCTTCAGAAATAGCTACTAATGGGCATATGAACAGAATCCTAGGTAAGGGGAAAGGAGAAAGAGGCAGGGGGTGGAATTACTACTTAATTGCACACTTGGCAGAGTTTAATACTTATGACACTTCTGTTTCATTTCAGAAGATAAAAAGGAAGCCTAAGGAGACTTTGTTCAATGCCAGACTGCTGTAATAGCACCATGGGAGGAGGCAGCCCTGCACACCCCACTGTTCCCTTTCCCAATGCTCCAGCCAGCAACATGCAATGAACATCGCCACATCACATATGAAGGTCCTCTCTCACAGGTTACCTGCCAAAATGTTTCTCCCCCAACAAAAACAGTTATTGCCCTGTTACAAAGTCCTAGAAGACAAGATCCAACAAAGAACTCTGCAAGAACACACGGTGAAATGGGGGAGGCTACCTTGACCTGGTCACTGGGCAGAGGACTAATTGTTGTTGGAAGCTGGACCCCCACCTGCAAAACATTTCCTGGTATAAAGAGAAACCTCCACTCGATTATATTTTCCAACATTATGTAACATGAGTATTTGTACTTTCATATCTATTTGCTTCCCCTTCCCGTTTGTATCCTGTTTTTTCTTTGGACTGTAAGGTTTGGCACGGATGGATCTACTTTGACCCTTTTATGCAGTAATTGGTACAATTTTAAATGCTAAGAAGTTCAAAGTTTACCCAGGTGCTCCAGAGATTGCAGACATCTTCAATACATATTAATAGTATGCCTATGCGGCAGGGTCTTGCTATTTACTGTGTAATCTGTACAGCACCATGTACATTGATGGTGCTATATAAATAAATAAATAAATAAATAAATAAATAAATAAATAAATAAATAAAATAATAATAATAATAATAATAATAATAATAATAATAATAATAATCATTCATTCTATTTGTATCTCGCCCTTCATAAGAATTCCAAGCGGGTAACAATGAAGTTAAAACAACAATAAAATAGCAATCAAATGAAATAAGCACACCAGCAATGTCTTGCACCCTTCAATTTGAAATTTGACGGTTGGGCATCAAACACCTTTCACCTTTAAGTCTTAGTGTTTGCATCTCACTTTGCTGGACAATGGCTGTAGCCAAGATGAGGAACCTCTGGGCCTGCAGAATGTATGCAGCTCAGTCATGCTCACTTTGAAAGCAATGTTGCACTCAAATATTTTCCAAGAAGAGTCCTGATCAAACTGCACCTGTCCCCACATGCCACTTTCCTGATCCTTAATTATGCCGAGACATGTGGTACAGAACGTCTTGGTTATGGTTTTTCTTAAGGTAGGTCTCCAAGCCTCCATTGTACACTTACACCCAGACATGCACCAAAGGTAGCCATGACAAAGCTATCTCTGTGCTTCTGCCTTGTGCTAAAGTCAAGTGACTTGGTGTGGCTGATTTTCAGTGAGGGTGAGGGGAAACCCTCACTATCTATCAAAAACAAGCTTCGTGAGTTGCTCTGCTGCTGTCTCTAGAGCAGTGGGCATCCGGGGCATCCTCATAGGCTGTATCAACATCTACAGCATTATGTTGGCCTTGGGAATGTGGCAAATGGTAAAAGACTCACCCTACCTCACCTAAGACCACTCTAACCAAGCCAGCTACATGTTCTGTAGGGAGGGGATCTTCCATTCCCTAGCCTCACTAAAATATTCTAGTGTGCATCACACACCTAACATGGGTCTTTCTTGGTAGAGGTTGGGTTGGTAGATGGGGAGCTTCCCCTCACCCACCCACTCACTGCATCAATGTCCCAGAGTACACTTCCACAAGATGCAGTGATGGCCACCAATTTGTGTGGCTTTAAAAGGAGATTGGACAAATTCATGGGGGAGAAGGCTATCAATGGTTACTAGTCCTGATGGCTATGTGCTAACTCCAGTATCAGAGGCAGAATACCTATGTACCAGTTGCTGGGGAACCTGGGAGGGAAGGTGCTGTTGCATCTTGTCCTGCTTGTGGGATTCCCATTGACAACTGTATGAACAGAATGCTGGACCAGATGGACCCTTGGCCTGATCTAGTATGGCTCTTCTTATGTTCTTAAAGTAGCAATTTAACATTCTAGCATAAGCTTTCATGGACCAGAGCTTGCTTGATCAAGTCATCTGATGAGGCGGGCTTTGATCCATGAAAGCTTATGCCATGATAAATTTGTTTGTCTTTCAAGTGCCACAAGTTTCTTGGTAGGTTTTACAGCAACTGACTAACGTGGCTACCCCTCTGGAAGGAATTCAATTGTTCCTCCATATGAATGAATGGTAGCCAATTATTTATATGAGAGAAAGTGAAAGAGAGTAAAAGGGATGTCCTCTGGGGCACCACTAAGATGGAGGTTAAACCTGTTTCTGCTTTATGTCTGCGGCTACGATCCAATTTTGTTCTTCTCAACGGTATACCAGATTGCAGTGTGTTTGTTTACCATTCCCTACACAGTTACATCTTCCAAATCGGCACACCTTGTTATCAATCAATTGAAACCTACTCAGCAAAGGGGAATGCATGGATAAAGAGATGGTGGTTACATAGCTTCACCATTTACTGATGGCAAGAAATTCACTGTGGTCTTTTTTCTGCATGAGCATGTCAAGTATTCTGTGCAGCTTGCTTGCTTTAAATCACTTCCTATTCAGACTCACTGCTGAGGGCCTCGAAGGTCGATTTGCCATAGTTATGACAACAAAAAACTAAAACTGTGTCAAATCTGAAAGGTTTTATCTTTTTCCAAGCTTCGAAATGCACAATAAGTAATGAGATTGGTAAAGCAATACACTCACAGCCTACTATTTAATTTAATTTTTTGCTCTGAAAATGCATTAACTAGTTGAATGAGAATATGAAAAGCAGCTTTGTTTATTTCTTTTTCCCTCTGAAAGCATAATGAAGGTCTAAGGTCTTGATCTTCTATATTTCACCTGGTAACCAAAACCAGACAATGAACTGACAAAAGAAGAATACTGCAGTAAATTGAACAGCTCTAAGTCTTGAAATTCCCACTGTGGCACATGCCAAGAATATGCAAGGTTCTGCATTATGCTGATTTGGAAGAAAATTATTCGGAACATCCCCCCATTCTGAACACCCAAAAAGGTACTGGAGAGGAATCTTTAACCTAAAATATCCACAAACGACAATTGTGTTATTATAAGCTTTACAGTCTCTACAGCAGAAGGTTGTGAGAAAGAAAGGAAAGGAAAAAACTAGTTCTCACTGCAGCATTTTTAGAAATTCCTGAAAAATAAGAACTTCTAGGGCTTAAAAAATGTGTGCACATTTTCTAGGAAAGACTTCACTCAAGCATCTTAACTTGACTGATGGCATGGGGCAGGCTTGCCGTGGCTATGTATCTTGCTTCTGCACTGTGCATTCTCATCATAGGAATGTGTGTGTCACAGCATATTTGCAGTGTGAATATTTTGCATAAAGAAGGTCCCAGAACACCATCTCCCATTAGAATCATAGAATAGTAGAGTTGGAAGGGGCCTACAAGGCCATCAAGTCCAACCTCCTGCTCAATGCAGGAATCCACCTTAAAGCATCCCTGACAGAGGGTTGTCCAGCTGCCTCTTGAATGCCTCTAGTGTGGGAGAGCCCACAGCCTTCCTAGGTAACTGGTTCCATTGTCGGACTGCTCTAACAGTCAGGAAGTTCAGGAGCTCTGGCTCAGTAGACAGCTTGGGCATAGACTAAGGCCGTAGCTAGACCTAAGGTTTATCCCAGGATCATCCTGGGTTCGTCCCTGCCTGAGCTCTGGATGCCCCGTGTGGCACTTAGATGAACAGGTTTGACCCCAGGACAATCCTGGGATAAACCTTAGGTCTAGCTACAGCCTAAGTGATGGCTAGCTAGCTCACTATGACGGAAGTTCATATGCTCTCCTTTTGAATGATATTTTGCTGTTTGTGGCATAGAGTTGGTGTCTTCTTCATTTCTGCTGCCCTCTTTAAGAATTTCTAGGGGAGCTTCTGCAATGATAGGTAGGGACAGGGAGAAATTTATTCAGTTTGTATTTTAATGAATTAGTTTGCATTTTAAAGCAGGCTTACTTAATTTTGGACTTTCAAAGCAATACACAAATCAAAACTCAGTTATCCTTCGAAATTCACATTTCTTCAAATTTTGCAATGAGTACTTCAATCATGCATATATTAGTGAAAGGGGCACAGAAACCTGCCTATTAGTGAAAAAATATGATCAAAAATGCATATTAGAATAATTGCTTGCAAAAATGTGTATGTTGAGGCTGCTAAAGTGGAGGCTGATCCTAACAACTATGATGTGCCAGTGATCACAGCCAGCTTCTCACAAGACTGAAGGAATCACCATGTCTTTGATTAATTTGTTTGCAATTTTATGCAAAATATTTATGATTTCCCTTGACAAAGGATCCCACTGTAGCTTCAGGTAACACAGTAAGGGAATATATTATTTGTGCTTTATTTTGTATCATTGTTCATGTGTCAGTCTTCTGTTGACTAAAAAAAAGCTTTTGTTGAATTATTCCTGACCTTAGAATTCAAGTCTTTTGGCTCCGCTCTTAGAAGTCTTGCCTAATTATTGGTTTAGCTATACTACAGCAATTCAGAGGGTTAAAGAAGAGTGAGTACTGTATAACAGGGGTGCACAATCCTTTTGGCCCCAAGGGCCACATTGGTTACCTACCGGCAGAGGCTAGAAATAAAAGGAAGGGCTCCCCTTGCTAGCAAGGAAAGTCTCGGGCATTTCCTAGGTAGTGCTAGCGTTAACTAGGGAAACTCTAGGCAGAGGGCCTATGGTTCTAAAAGGGTCACAGGTTGTGCACCCCTGCTCTACAACTAAAACAAGAAAGTGCCTAGCCCTCTCAGGCACTGACTGGTATAGAGGCGCTATACCCGAGAGGCACTACACCAGCCTGGATTTCTTAAACAGATTGGCTGGTGACAGCAAAGCCCTGGCTTCAGGACAGAACAAAGTACAAGCAATACAGTTACACTGCTTGTATCAGGTCCCCATCCATCATCATGACATGGAGCTGGATAAGGAAAAGATGGCTACAACTGAAGTTCAACTATAAAGTTTTAAATGATGGAGTCTCCGAAACCACTTTAGGTAATCAGAGAGCCCACAGGAAAATTAGGCAGAAATATATATAACAAATCCATCCAGACAAACACATACACGGTGAGACCACTGGATATGTGCCATGAAGGGAATAACTGTGTGTAGAAGAGCCTACAATTTCTAATACAAAAGGTAATGTACATCTTTTAAAAGTTGACTGTACTTTTCAGCAATACTCTGGACACAGAACAGCAATTGTGCCAGATGAAGCGTGGGAGGAGGGCTCTTGGCTGCCCTTTAGACAGGTCATGTAATCTCTTAATGAAATGATCAAAATATAACCTCCATAACTGAGGCTGGGAAAAGAGGATGATGGCAGTACTTCCTGTTTGCAGAGAAACATCCATAGTTGCTTCAACCAGTATTTATGTTTGGCTTCAGTCAGCAACATCTGTTCATTCCTTAGTCATGGTCAACAAATCCTCTGTTCCAAGGAAGAGCAGAACAACACAGAAGCTAAAACAGCAAGGTGAGGAGAAAGTAGCAAGGGAAGGGAACATACAGGAAGAGATGTTTTCCTTATGAAATTTGAGCGGAAGTAGTGAGAGCAAAGATATCCTTCAAGGTGAGAAGTTATCTAGCACTGGTTCCACAGAACCCAAAGCTTCCCAATGTCCACTGCCTTTCTGACAGGAGGAAGTCGAACTCCTGAGACCAGGAGCCATACAATCCCATTTCATTGCAAGTCTTTTTATTTATTTATTTATTGCCTTTTTATACCGCCCAATAGCCGAAGCTCTCTGGGCAGTTCACAAAAATTAAAACCATTCAAAGTATAAAACAAACAGTATAAAAACATGATATAAAATACAATTAAAAAGAGCACAACCAGGATAAAAACAGCAGCAGTGCAGAAATACAAATTTAAAATACAAATTTAAAACAGCAAAGTTAAAATTAAATTTATAGACTGTTAAAATGCTGAGAGAGTAAAAAGGTCTTCACCTGGCATCTGAAAGAATATAGTGTAGATGCCAGGCGGACCTCCTTGGGGATCTCGATGGCCTTACAGGCCCCTTCCAACTCTACTATTCTATGACTCTATGATCTCATTCCACAGCCAGGGTACCACAGCAGAGAAGGCCCTCCTCCTGGTAGCCACCTGCCCCACTTCCTTCCTATTAAAAAAAAGTAAATTGCAGGCATGGGGTGTGGAGCTGATCTGGATCAGGATTCTGGCATGGGGGGTAAGGGGAATTTAGCTCTTCACTGTCCCCCTTTGTTTTCCTGATTGGGGAACCTGCACCTGCTTATCCGCATTGGAGGAAAAAAGCTCCCATTTGCTCCAATGGGAGCTTACCTCCCAAATGCAAGTAGCAGCTGCAGGGCCCTAAATCAGATTGAGAATGCAGTAGGGGACAGTGGGTTAAAGCTCCTCGACCCCTCCATCTCAGACCCCAATCCAGATCAGGTGATCCATGCCTGCAATTTACTTTTAAACACTCCACAGCATAACTTGGGCCTCCATCATTAAGCATCCAGCAGCACAAATACGGATTGATTCAACTGACACAAAAAGCAGAAGAATAAAGCCCAGACAGTGGGTGAAAGAGGAAAGAGTAATAGCAGAAAGTGACTGCCCTTAGCCTTTGCTATTTCCAAGTTCATAAAGACCTTAGGAAGAGTCCTAACCTAAGCATGGGGAAGGGAACAGCTACAGGACTAGCAACTTGGCATCAGGGGACAGATGCATACTGTAGGATATTTTTAGATGGAAAAAATGGAATAGGCAAGGATCACCACTGAGGTTCCAGGAAGCATAATTAGGCTACACACACCCAGCCTAGCCCTGAACACCAAGAGAAAAAGGATGTGGCAGGCTTCTCCAACAGGACCCAGAATTCTGGCTTCAGATGCCATTTTTAAACAAACCAGGTCTTCCATGTGGGAAACTGGCCCTGTGCAGCCACATGTCATGTCTGAATCTTTGGCACAAGAACCTCAGAGGTGCAGCAGAGCTGAAGGAGTGGTAGTATGAACTAAGAATACACTCCTACATTGAGCCAATCTGATTCTTCACTTTATTCCATATTCATAAATCAGAAAGCTAGCTTGCTCATACATTCTATGCCTCCTCCACATACACACCCGCCACAATCTCTCTCTCTCTCTCTCTCTCTCTCTCTCACACACACACACACACACACATCCACCTGTCTCTCAAGGTGACATCTCAGAAATGCAGGGATGTATTCATTAGCCCCTTCCCACTCCTCCTTTTATTATTAGATCTTAAACTCTTCTCCTCACCATCTGCCACTCACCAGTCATATTTTAAAGAGGGAAGTGACAGCTTCTCTTTGATCAGCCCAGCAAAAGCCCCATCGGTGTCAAGCACCAGGAAACGAGGGGAATTCATAATTCTGACTCAGGGTGGCCCATTGACCTCTGGTGCTCCCCAAGGGACTGTCACTGTGCTTAGATCTGGCTGTTGAAGCCAACTCATGCTCTGTCCCTTTCTTCCAGCTGGCTCTGGTTCGGTTTTTTAAAAAGGCAAACCCAATCTCCACTGGGGAGCTCATATTGAATTATTTTTCAACCTCACATATCAGTGAACTAGCAAGGCCCTTTGTGCAATACTCTCTTCCCTGACACCATTGACCACCAAGATTTCAGGATCTATCGACAGAAATGATGCTCTCTCCTGCTGCAGGCAAACAATGCTCTTCAGGCTAACCTCACAGTCACAGATGCTTCTATCACTGCAGTCTTCCCTGCTCAAGCCAATAAGGTAGTAAATACAATGTGTATTATATTGCCATAGCATGCTAGAGGCAGAGAGAGTGGTGGTGGGAGAAATGATATCAAAAACAAAGGACCAGGTGGTCCAAAAGATATAGATTCTATCCCTGCCACTCACCCTTTAGAGCTAAGCTCCTTAACAGCTCTAGGAGAAAGTCACATATCAGCAAGTTCATTTGAACTGTGACTCCAGTGCAACAACGGGACACAGAAGTTTGCATTTTGCCATAGTGTGCCTTTCTGGAGGTCACACCACACTTACAGAATTGTCTGTACCACTACAACTACATTGGTTTAAAGAAGGGCTTTCCCCAGTGTTTAAAAAGCTAGTCAGAAATTTCCATGCCATTTTCATGTTGCATGTAAATATTGGGAAATTGCAAACATTTGCTTGCACCAATTCTGGCCCCTGCATCTTGAGAAGTAAATAAAAAAGTATGATTAAGCTCATTAAGAATAAATGGTTGCACTGCTTATTCTAGATTTAATGAGCTCATTTTGTAATGACGTGATATAGATGTTTACTTCACACAACACAGAAATTAACTATGGAACTTAATAGTAACATTCTATGCATGTTTGGCTCACTATCGCAGTACAACCTCCATATTCAAAGACTACATACTTGACTACAAGGTGATACAGACTGAAAAGAGAGACTGATACTATTGCTCATCATTTGGATGTGGCATTTCAGGCATCTGAATGCTGAACTATAACACAGGATAGAAATTCTTTAAGTTGTTGTACTAAAAATTCAGATTCTACAACTAGTGAAGCCCATATTTGTAACTGAAATAGATACGCAAATCACACAGCTATGTATTGATATGTTTTCACTTGCTAATAGAGCCCAATTGCATAATATGGATCCCCCTGCCCCTGATATGAGGGATTTGGGCATAAGCAGGAGTTATGTACAGTGTGCTGCAAAGAATGGAAATGCAAAGAAGCAAGGAAGCAAAACCTCATGGGAGAGACAAGACGCAGGCAGGGTGCATCTCTTGGTCCCGAGAAGGCTCATGTATCACACATTTCCCAATCCCTCCACCACACCCCCAGGTAGGCGTTGTGTTCCAATCCCAAATGTGCCATTTCACTAGAAATGTATGTGTATGTCACCAGTCATTTACAACAATTTTGTTTATAAGAAAAGCCCTACCAGATCAGACCAAGGTCCATATAGTCCAGCATTCTGTTCATGCAACAGCCAACCAGCTGCCCACGGGAAACCCATAAGCAGTGCAGGAGTGCTACAAGTGTTCATGGGTTCTTTGACTGTACTGGACGTAGTTCAGCATTTTCTATTACCCAGAGGACCTTTTCTTCTGCTGCTCCCAGACTGTGGAACGGCCTGCCTGGAGAGATTCGTCAACTTAACAGTTTTCTGGAATTTAAGAAAGCCATAAAGACTGATCTTTTTCAGCAGGCCCACCCAGTTGAATTTTAAGATGCCTTTTTAATAATGTGCTGCTTTTAATAATGTAGTAGTTTTAACTGTTTTAATTAGTTATATGTATTTTATGGTGTTTGCATTTGTGTTGTACCCCGCCTCGATCCAGAGGGAGAGACGGGCAACAAATAAATTATTATTATTATTATTATTATTATTATTATTATTATTATTATTATTATTATTATTCCAACAGACATTCTTAAAGTTAGGCTGAAATGGTGTGGCACACCTTTTCCAGGAATGCTATGCTCTACTATTAGCTTACTTAGACTCTCTTGCCCCCACTGAGGGGAAGAGAACAGAGATCCCCTCAAAGTGAGAAACAGATTGCTTGGAGAATGACAAGAATCCTGAGACAAGAAAGGTTGAGTTGCAGATTTATGCCCTACATGGGGAAGCAGAAAAGGAGAACTTTGAGCAGAATGTATTTAAAAAGTCATTGGAAAAGAAGGTGCAGACTGATGGATTGGAGAGTGAATGGGGGATGCCACTTTGGAAGGATTTGAAGAATGAGCATGAAACAGTTGGTTTGGGCTGAAACGGAAAGAGGACAGCCAGAACTCAAAAAAGCAGATGCCACTTAACATGCCCAGGAAGCTTTGCCCAAGAGCAGCAAGCTGTAAATCAGATTGCAAAGGCTACACAATGCAAATGAGTGATTGGCAGAGGTAGTAAAGAGACAGAACTGGGCATTGGGGGGGGGCAGTGGAGACAGGAAAGGCAGGAAAGGCTTCAAGAGCCCTTGTTGCATGTTTGGCTTTAGTCAGTAGGACAGAGCAGGCTGCACACTTGGACAGGGTCGCCTAGAGATGGGGTGAGTTTCAAAACCAAGGCAGACCCCTCCAGCCAGGACTTTTCCTTCAGGAGTTGATTCAGGCCATGGCTAGACCAGGGATATATCCCAGGATTGTCCCGGGATCATCGCTGTGCATCCAAATGACACACAGGGGATCCCGGGAGCAGGCAGGGACGACCCCTCCATTTGCCTGGGATAATCCTTAGGTCTAGCTAAGGCCTTAGTTTCCTTCACCCTGCTCCTTGCAATTCACCTCCGCTCATTTGCACTCTGTTCATTACTAAAATCAGGTAACCATCCTACAGATTGCTTGGCAGCGCTTTCCAGGGAGGAGTTCTGGGCCCCGCAGCCTGCTCCTCTCCAGCAAAAACTCATCCCTCACAGAGAGGATTTACTGCAAAGGGAAGCAGCAGCTTTCTGTCTCAGCTCACTAAAGGTATTTCTAGACAGGAGGTTTTCCCGATTAGACGATGCATTGATTCCGCATGCCTGACATGTGCAGACCACAACGGGAGTATGCCAATCCCCATGCTGATCTCTGCTTGTCCAAACAGCAGACCAGGGATTAGCAGGATCAGTGTGGCTTGCACAATCCCAAGGACCCAAAAAACACCTTCATAGTATTTGATAGAACTCTTCCTTGCAGTCTCTCTCTCTCTCTCTCTCTCTCTCTCTCAATCTCTCATACACGCGCACACACAGGCAGAGTCTGATTGTAAACAGGAGGGCTGGCCTTAGGCATTTTGGCACCCTGGTGACACAAAATATTAAAATGCCCTCCCACTGTCAATGCTTCCTCAGCAATTAGGCCAGCTAGCCTTCCCCTACTGCCCTGCTGGGACTTGAGCTTGCCAACAGCCATGGCAGGAAGAATTATGAAACCTCCAAGTCTTTATTTGTTTATATGATCGCCCTGGTTCCTCGTAATTTAAAATATCCTCAAATGTATTTAAAAGTCAGATGACTCCTTTTTCAAGGAGGAAATCTTGAAATCCTTCTGCTTAGCTGTTTTTGGATGTCGTGTAGCTTAGCATTTCTTTTATCCTTGTAGGGGGGTTCTCTTCCTTGGGGTCCTGATCCCCAAAGCTGCACTGGTCACACCCGCAAATGAACATTGGGGTTCTTACTCAAGTCAATGTAGAAGCTGAATTAGATTGCGCAAGGTCCTTGAGGTTTGTGCTTTTGCAGTAAGGACACTTTGTGGATTTGTAAATGCTTTGCTGGGAGAAGGGATTTCTCAGCATTGCAGTCTCTGCAGGCCACATCTGTGCCTTGTATTCCAGAGTGCTGCATCCCTTGGGCCGTGGCTAATGAGTAACTCAAGCATCTCTCTGCCATCAGTTACTGCAAGGTGCCCAGCCAGACCCTTTGTTTATTTACTGGTCTTACCTCAATCAATTCCTCACATCATTTTATGAGAGAGACCCTGACTAGAGGTTGCCAAGAGAGATTCACATTGCAATGTCATCTGCTGATAGGGATGTCCATCCCCGGGAAATCCATTTCTTCTTTGGCTTGACAGATTTCTCCTGTATGTCCAACTCAGCTAGCATTTGGGGTCCAAGCCACAGGGTTTTCCCGCAATCCAGGAACTGTTTCAGATTTTTTATTTGCGCAAATAGGGATTTGCACACATTGCAGCTGCAACTTCTATAATTTCCACAAACTGCAATCACAATTTGCATAATTTGTGCAAATTACACTTGAAATTTGTGCAAATTATAGCTGTAATTTGCAAAAATCTCTATTTGCTCAAATTTCTTTTTAATTATTCTTTCCCCCCTCCCTTTTATTGTGAATTTGACAAAAACAGAACAGAAAACAAATCGTGAAAAGAAAAGAACCTAGCGTTGTTCGGTCCTCAGTCCATTGCGTTATGGGAGATGAATACTCATCCTTCCAACGTAATAATATCAGTTATTACATTGGCGCAATTTGATGCAAATCAAGTTGGGCCAGTTTCCAGAAAATGGACTGGGGTGAGGGGTCGACCCAAAGGAAGCTAATCAAGCTCCCCACCCACCCACCCCAAATGGATTCCCTATCTGCTACAGGCCTTCTAGCTAGACATGCCAAGTAGCCACACTCAACTTGTTGATTACAATGTTTTGATAAAATCTCATTTCCTTGATGGCTGTCAGGTTCTGAAAAATCTTATCCTTCTATTTTCCCATTGTGCAGGACTGTGTTCAGCAGCAGCGACCAAACTGGCAATCTCTGTGACACAATGTGAGAATTCCTAGTAAAGCAGGAAGCACTGGAGAGATGGCTGCAAGCGCTGCACAACAGCCACGAGGACTCATTTCTGCTGCTCTGCTTGCCCTCCCCCACTCCGCAATGACAAAAGAGAACAAAAACAACTAGGAAAGAAGAGGTCTGTCTCCAATGCCCTGCAGGCCCAAGTCACCCTCCCCCAACAGACACACACATACAGAGCCAACCCCTTTAGTCCAAGTATTAATTAATATTCCCCCGATAAGCCTCAGATTGTAATTACAGCCTGTGATTAACGGGCTGAAGGTAGCCTGGTTCTTTAGGAGCAGATTAGCACAGGGAAAGGCAGCCTTCCCCTCCCTCACCATCACCCTCACCTCAGCACCACTGTGCATTCTAAATAAGAGGCCAGGCACTCCAGCCTGCCCCCAATTAATGGATATCCTCGCAAGGAAGAGAGTGGGGCTACACGCAGGGTCCTCCTTCTCCCTGTATATGGATAGAGAGAGTGAGCGCTTATGTAAAGGCATAACCAGACCAGTTGGTACAGAAGGGCACCAGGGGCAACCGAAGTGAAGCAAGCACTGCAGATAAGCAAAAGGGGGGCGGCGTATAGCCGAACACCTCCTCGCCTCCTTTCTTGTTGCACCATTGCCAGTTGGAGGTATCAGTAGTGCACATCTGATCTGCCTCATCAGGGAACCGCATACTGGTACGACGTTACTGCGGTATCAGTCTGAACAGAAGTGCACTTACCCACTTCAACTTGCTGCATAAATAAGAAGCGTGTATGTGATCAGAAATCCCATATATCTAATCAGCATGGCTGTTGCCCACCGATTGAGCGCGTAGTGCCCTTGAGTCCTCCCCTTGCTCAATTCGTAAAGGTTACTTTTTTTCCGCAAGACCTCAGTGTTGTAATATTGCTTGAGCTTTGAAGGAGATTTAATATGTAACAGAAGAGTAGGAAACAAACCCCAAGTAAGCATCTCAAAACTAACATAACCCAACCTGTGCTGACACAGAGGAAAATATATGCATTAGATGCAGGGACATGGGAACAGTAGCTGCCTTGAGTGCCATTTTTTGGTAAAAACGCAGGATACAAATAAAATAAATGAACAGTGGATAGTAGGTCAGTTCACATATAACAACAGTCCATCAAGAGTTAATTTATCCGCAAGGAGTTGTGGCACTTGCCAGTTGCCATCATGAAAATGTAAGCCCCGGTTGGGTGTTGCTGTGGTTTGTCCTGTCATCTGAATCTGGGGGTGGTGGGTGGTAGGGGTTATTTGAGGATTAAAGACCTCTTGCATAACCCTAAAACAGACTGTGGGTTATACAAAGGTTGTTTAACCCTCAAATAACCTCCACTGCCTGAGTTCAGACGACATGCCATGCCATGCCAATCCCTGGCTGGGGTTTGTGTATTCATAATGGAGGACAGCACATGCTGCAACACCCTGAGGGTTAATTAAGCCACAGTGGATTGTTGTGTTGTCAGGTCAATACAAGATAAGTGTATTCCAAGAAAAGTTAGAACAAACAAAATACCACCTTGGACGCTTTGCAGTTACAGCCTTAGTTTAAGATGAATATAAAAAGAACTGGAGAGCGTCCACTACAAACCCTCAACAAAGAAAAACAGGTCTCAGGATGCTGGAAAATAAATGTTTATTCCAAGTCCAATGCATTTCCGGCCCCTTTTATTTCAGAGCCTTCTTCAGGAGTCATGTTAAAAGTGCCTACAGTGGTAGGTGTGCCTCCAAAACTGAGTCGCCAGTTATTGAATTTTGGAGACACATCTACTGGAGAGCTCTATAGGCTGTTTTAATATGACCTCTGAAGAAACTCTGAAATGAAAGTGGAACAAAACACTTTGGGCTAGGGATAAAACAAACATTTTCCAGCATCCTGAGACATGGTCTCTCTTTGTTGTAAGGCTCTTCATAGATACCTCTTCATCTGGAGAGGATGGACAAACAATGTATAGAGAAGATAGCCAATATTAACAATTATACAGTGGTTTGAAAATAGTGTAGGGGGTGGGGTAAAACATCTCTAGCAATTTTCTGAACTCCACCCCAAATTACAAGGTGCAACACTTCCAAAAAGACGCATAGTCAGACATCATAGAGCTTTTCCCCAGCACGCTTTGTTTGCATTGACCATGAAGTAGGAATTCAACTGGCATGAGGCTGAGTTGAACGGTGTGATACACACTGGTGTCTACAGCAAAAGTGAGTAGATTTTCCAGATGGCATTACCTGAAAAGACAGCAGGTACAGAGCCTCATGCAAACGACCTCTTTGGCTACATAAGTTAATGCACAACAGGGGCAGGGGGGTAGTTTGGTTTGAACACACTCAAAAGGATTAAGTAGTGTGTTACTTTCCATCCTCATTACCCAAATTATACATCCTTGTACAAAGGATTATACTACTTATAATGTCGTCGTCCCCGAAAAGCAGTGACCATTTGCTATAATGTCAGTCATCACTCAGGCTGTCCCCATATGATGTTAACCAGATTCTTTTCTACCCTACCTATGAGAAGGGCAGGGCAAGGAAGGACGTTCAAAGAGGTAGCTTATGGAGCTCATCACCAGGGAGAGCAAGCCTTTGAGAAAGTGGCTTCAAGACATTTTTAGCTTCTGCAACATGTGGCCCTGGTGTGTCTAAGAGATTTGGCTTTTGGTTCTTCCCCTCCTGCCTAGGCCACTACTAGAGGACCTCACCAACACCCTTCGTGGAAGGTCTGCTAAAATACCTGAGGCCACGATAACTGGTATGTTATGGGGAAAATACTGCATGACTATGTGTATTTAGCTTAATCTTCCCTTGACTGAGCACAAGGAACAGATGAATGGACTTCTTGAAGGTTCTCTTATTCTTATGGCTTTGAAAGTTATAGAGGCCTCTTTGCCAATGACTCCCAAAGTAGTTTCAGCTACCCACTTCCCAAAGCCATCCATAGTCCAAGGTTTCCCTCCTCCATCCATCAATTAAACAACAAGCCAAGAGGGAATCTGGCAGTAAGCACAAGTTCCAATGAGACTAACCATTATAAGGAAATAAGGCTACTCAATGCAATTAAGCATGACACAAGACAGCCCCTTGTGGCTTTGGAGAAGCTCTTCCCTTCTCTCTCTTGCTCTCTGCTCTCACTGCCCCACCAAGCTGTAAAACAAATTATCATGCAAACTTAGAGTCTGAGCTACTGAAACAATTAAACAAAAATTAGATCTAATTCATTTATACTCTCTGCACAAAGTGGATAATGTGCAGATAGTGTTTCTTTTCTCCCCCTCTCTTCTCCTCTCCTTGCCTTGGCATTACCTAGGACTATTATTGGATATTAATCACAGGAAAAGGCAATGAACGTGATCTATCACTCTTTAAAAGTGCACTGTAGTGATTATATAAAAATCTATTAAGAGGACAGAAAATTTAAAAGCAATGCTGCTTTCAAAGGAAAAGTCAGGCATAGGCTTTGATGCCAGAGGAGATGGGAAAGAGAAGGAATCAATTCTTCAAACAGATTCAAGTGAAGGCCCACAGAGCACAAACTTTTAGTAAGCCTGGCTTATCAGCCGGAGGTCACCCTATAAGAAAGCCACCCCACTGTTTGCAATCTCTCCAGGGCAGTATCCTGTTTATCAGCAAAACCTACAAGCATAAAGCTCACAGACAGATTTATAGATCTAGCAGCCCAATAGCAATGGAAAGAGAAGTGGACCTTTAAACACCAGAGGACTCTGGCCCTGGTATTTTCCCTGATCACAATTTGCTGGGTTCAGTCACTTTCCTCCTATGCTTCTATTGTCTCACCTGCAAAATAGTGAGAATGCTTATTATGCTAAATTCTTTGAAATTATTCCAGTGTACAGATTCACCAGTGCCTTAAATGTCTATAGCAACTTCAGACTTACCGTATTTCTTCGATTCTAAGACGCCATCGATTCTAAGGCGCACCGCATTTTTAGAGCTGTTTATTTAGGGGGGAAAGTGTGTCTTAGAATCGAAGAAATACAGTAAGTCGGATTAAACAAATTATTTGTGTAAAATGGAAAGTACATAGAAGTACATTTCAAATTAATAATGTATTAACAAGTACTCAGCTAAACAGCCAACCATAAAGCAAAAAAGCCTTCCTACCTCTCCCTGGAGTGAGAAATGGGGCTGGTTTCCCTGCAATAAAAGGATGCCTAGAATGGAAGAAGCCCATAAATATATAGCAGTGATGAAAATAAAGCATGCCCAGAATGCAGGAGGAGTTCTGATTAGAAAGGCCTGGACCAGCAAGATTTTACTGTAAACAATTTGAAAAGTTGAATAACCTCTTTGCAAATGGGATGCAACATTTCCATTTCAGAATTTGCTGAGAAAATCTGATGAATATTTGAATTGTTTCAAATATTTGTTTTATGCTGATATTTACTCTGCATTATTAGGACAAAATTATAGTATATATGCATAGCCATAACTGGGGTTATATTAAATAACATTGAGATCCTACATTAAAGACAGATTTGCAGTGTGTGTGTGTGTGGGGGGGTATCTATAACCCCAAACCCACATATAATCCCACTGTCAGCACTCAAAAGTTAACAGTAATACATAGGTATTGACACAGAGCCACACAAACAAAATGCACAATTCCCCCTCACCCATTCTATGACTGAGATCTGCCACGTATAGTGCACATGGAAGACTGTGGCCTTAGCTAGACCTACCTCTTATCACGCGACGGAGGAGGGAAGATCCCATGATGTGATTATCGCGAGATCCCTCCTCCATTTACACATGAAGCACGACGACCTCAGGAGGAGAGGTGTTGCGCCCGCCATTTAATTTTTAATTTTTAAAGTGACCGGAGCGCATGAATGCTCCTGCGCAAAAGGTAAGTCTTTTTTAAAAAAAATAATTTCAATTCCCGCTCTCCCCACCCTACCCCCGATGGGCGCAGCACTCCTAAAGAGCGCTGCAGAGCCGGGTCAAACCGCAGCAACGGGACCGCGGAAAAACTGGGCCCAGTGTAGGGCTATATCCTGGGGCAAGGGAGGGATCAAGCGAGGGTTCGCCCCAGGATAAAACCCTGTCTAGCTAAGGCCTGTGTTTTATGTGATCTGTATTTTCTATTTCCCTGCAACAGCTGTAGGGTTTTGAACTATTGATAATTACAGGAATTGTCCAGAGTGGTCTTCAGACTCCAGGATATTCTTAGATATGATCACTGTCATAAATATCCCTGATTTGCCTGGGACTCTGTGCCACATAATAAGAGTTAACATAGCCCTGACTACAGTCTTTTCTCATGTACTTGGAGATTAAGATATGTAGTGTTATCTTGATTAGGACAGTGGAATGGGGAAAGGAGCAATGTTGTTCCAAGAAAGAGCTGAGGATTGGAATGACAAAGGAGCAGTAGCAAAGCCCTAGTAAAAGCAGGCCAAGTTGCCAAAGTTACCAAAGGGTTTCTACCACAGCTATGCATGAACTTATTTCAGAAATAAAAGCCCTTCGTTGATGGTCTTGAGCCAAACATGCAGGTGAACAAGTACAGGGAGTAGTGCATGAGGCCCATTGTATGTTTATGGCTTATCTAGAGCTGCACTAGGGATAGATAATAATGGGCAATAATCACCATGAAGTCCAGTTTGCAAGATCTTTTGCAAAGATGAAAGAAGAGATGCTGCAGAACTAGCTGGACTGAGAAGGAAAGAAGGAAAACAAAACATATTCACAAGAGCAGACGGTCACTGTAATTGGAGAAAGTGTTGCTACCATACAACCTGCTCTCCTCATCCTTAAAAAGGATATTTGAGCAAGCCCTCTTCATTTCTGAATCAGGATTAAGGATCGGAATTTGGCCTTGGTTTCAGTAGGAATATCTGTCCAAGTGGCAAAGCAATTTACCAAAACACCTAGACTCAAGTTGCATCTTGTTGACAATAAAGAGCAAAGTAACCCGGTACCCATGATCTCTGTTCTCCCTTGGGTCCAATCCCTGCAGAAAAGAAATGAAAGGATTTTCAAGGAGAGCTCCTAGTTCTCCTTGAGTTTCAGATACTAGTTCACAATAGGAAAAGTAACCAGGAATTATTTCAGCGTCCCTACAATAAAGGATGGTGCTGCTATGGAGACAGATCTCTGCTTGCATCACCTATAGTTAATAAGTCTATTCCCTCCACAGGGTCATGGAATAAAGACCTTAATTAATCACCATCAATTTTTCTATCTCTAGTATAATACTACGACTCCCTCCAAATTTCTTGCCATGCTGTCCTGATTGGCTCTTTTAAGGAACAAGGCAGCTGGTACAGCCAGGCCCTGGAGGACTTACCCAGCTCCGTTTAAAGCCTGCGATAAAACCTTCACCAAGGCAGATTCTGCTATAAATCCTCATTCGCGATGGAACCATCCCTGGGCTGGCTTGACACTTTAACGAGATCATCAATTCCAGAGCAGCCCTAGTGCGCTTGGGCCTGGGGGAAAGAGGAGGGAGGATTCCCAGGGAGGGCAGATGCTACATTCAGAAGGATAAGGAAAGGGTGCTGAAGTCAAGCTTTCTGCTACTTAACAAAAACTAGTTGCACCCACCTGTAACCAAAGCTCAGAAGGGCATAGCATAACTTTGGAGAAGTGAGTATGCAGGGCAGCTCCCCAAGTAGATGGCTCTCCTACTTTGCAGATCTTTTCCCTCTTTCCAGAGATAGACGGCATGGCTTGATGAGGGGGGTGTAGGAGGACAATCTCACGATTTTATGATCACGAGATCATCCCCCTTGTCTACACGCGGCGTGTGGCGGTGCAGCCACCATTTTGAGTTTTTTTTAAAGGAAAAGGAGCGCACGAGTGCTTAAACGGAACCATGAGGATTTTAAAAAAACTTGTGTTCCCGCCACCCCCACCCCTGATGGGCACAGAGCTCCTGAGAAGCTCCATGCCCCGTGCCTGGTTCCTGGCTCCTTGTGGTTACTTGCAAGGAGCTGGGGGGGGGGGGGAATGCAATGGCAGGCCACACATCCCGCGGTCTCAGGATCATCCCAAGACTGCAGGGAAAAGCAGGATGGGAGGGTAGGGCGATATCCCGGGGGAAGGGAGGAATCATCCCATCCTGCTCCCGAGATGCTTTGTGCGACATGTGGACACACAGGTATGATCCTGGGGCGATCCCAGGGATATCACCCCATCTAGCCATGCCCAAAGTCAACCCAACATTCTTATCACATCTCATTTTGGTTCAATTCCAACCCTCACTACCCCCAGAAGAAAGCTCTCTGTGTGCATAGGCACTTCCTCCCAGAATTGCAGTCTCGGGTTCTGCATTTCACCCCCCCCTCTCATCTTAATGAAAGCTGAATTTGCACCCATACACCCTCCCCCTCAATAAATCTGATACAGTTTCCCAGGAAATAAAAAGAACAGAAATAACCTTGGAGAGTGGATTGTGAAGTAGCCGGACTCTGGGATCACAAAGGAACCAGGTAAAGGAAATTGATAGATGAAAATAGTGAGGCATCTTAGTTGAAGGAGTGTATGAGTGGAATTCTGCAAATGTATTGCAAGAGAAGGGGGAGGAAAATGCCCCAACAATGAAGGAGGAATAGTAACAGGGCAATAGCAAGAAAGACTGACAGTGTAAGAGCTTAACTATACAAGGTCACCAGTCTTTTCAAATTTTAGCAAGTAACAGCTGCAGGGTTGCAGTGGTCGATTCAGACTGAAACTGCAGCGCTGGGGAAGAACATTCTTGCAGTACTATTTTCCTGATGGAAATCACCCCTCAAAAGTTGCTCTTTGACTCATACGGGAGAAATTTACACGTACAGCCTGCGTCCAGATGTCTCCTGCTCCACCTTCAGCTATTTGAAGTGCCACTCTTTCTCCCCTGATGCACCTTATACCTGGAACTAACTTTCAGAACAGCTGCAAGATGGTACCTCTTTCACTTCCTCCAAATCCCTCCTCAAAACCCACCATTGCTGTTTATGTCTTTGGCACAAACCCCAGTCCCACTTCCATACTGTAACCAAACCAAAGTATATGAAATAAATTTATTTTTATTTTATTTATTTAAAACATTTCTTGGCCTCCTTTCAAGACAGAAGCCCTCCCAAGGCAGCTTACAGCAATAAAATACATAAAAACAGGAAAAATATTAAAAGCATACACAATAAAATAGCTATTAAAACAACAGTAAAATCAGTAGCAAAAACAATGTCAATAACAGCAACAGCAGCAGTAGTCATATCAAGAGAACGTTGTGGTAAAAGAATTTGTTTTCAATGCTTTCTTAAAAGCCTGCAATTACAGAGCATGGCGGACCTCCAACGGCAGTTTGTCCTAAAGATATGGGCCACTACAGAGAAGGCTCTCTCACGTGTGATTACCTACCTAATTGCTCTCATGGGTGGGCATATTCTTCCCCTGCTTATCCTTGCCTCCATTTCTATTTCTTGTGCCAAATTTATATTGTAACTTCCTGGGGGCTGAGCAATGGCCCATCGTCTTGTACTTTGTGAAGCACGTTGATGACATACATTGATGAGTTAGACCAGTGGTTCCCAAACTTTTTCAGGTAACCGCCGCCCCCTTGGTTCCACAAACTCATGCCCAGTGCCCCCTGCACATGGCCCCTTTAAATGGGAAGCACCCGCCGCAGACTTGCCGAGGGAGGGAGGGAAAAGAGAGCGAACGCCTCTGTTTTGCAGCAGGCGTGGCGGGGCACACCAAGCAGGGTATGTCTCTTCATTAGCGTTTTGGTGCTTTTGAAACATTTCAATTCACCGTTAAAAGGACTCTTCTTAAATGGTATTAATACATGTGTGGATTCTTCCTCTATATGACTTAGGACCAAACTACCTTCTCCCATAAAAATGTCCCTGGGTCTTAAGACCTTCTGGAGAGGCGCTTCTCGGAAAAGACCACCTCAAGCGCCCCCCTGCCGCCCCTTTGCCTCTTAGCGCCCCCCTGCCACCCCATTGCCTCTTAATGCCCCCCTATGCAATCCCACCGCCCCCAAGAGGGCAGTACCACCCACTTTGGGAACCACTGAGTTAGACCTACTTGGACTTAGAGCCTCCACAGGGATGGTAAACTGATTAGGATGGTACACCTCAGGAGACTGATGTATCTGCATGGTTTTATGATGGCTCTTGGGGACTCCCTTGTCACCTTGGTAGCCCATTCTGTCAAAGCCCTGGTTGACTTCTGGCATGGGGAATTTGTCTGAGTGTTTGATATGATCAATCCTAATTGTCTTGTCCTGCTGAATAGAACCATACCCAGGGGACAGGGGGGAGGTGAGAGATTGTCTGAAGTTTTTTGAGGGGGGTAAGTAACACCAGGATGCTGATGACACCCAACTCTATCTCTCCTTTACCTCTAAATCCAAGGAAGCTGTTCTCATTCTAAATCAGTGTCTGATGTTAATAATAGACTGGATGCTGGCAAATAAATTGAAGCTTAATCCAGACAAGACAGAGGTGTACAGTTTTTAGTTGAAAGGCAGATCAGGGAATTGGGACTCCACTTTGGCTGGATGGGGTTATACCCCACCTGAACACTCAGGCTCGCAGTCTGGATATAGTCTTAGATGCAGCCTCAAACCTGGATGCCCACATTTTGGAGGTGGCTAGGAGTATGTTTGCACAGCTGAGGATAGTGCTACAAGTACAGCCTTGCCTAGAGATGACCAGTCTAGCCATGGTCGTGCATGCCTTAATTACATCTCATATTGAACTACTGAAATGCACTCTCTGTGGGGATGCCTCAAAAAAATGTTCAGAACCCTTCAGCTGGTCTAGACTGCTGCAGCTAGACTTCTGACCAGAGTATGCAACTCTCTTGCTACAACAGCTTCACTGGCAAATGGCCTGTTTCTGGGCACAATTCTGAGTGCTGGTTATAACCTACAAAGCCCTGTATGACTTGGGACCAGACTGCCTGATAAACCTCCTTCACCCATACGAGCCTGCCTGGTTATTAAGATTTTCCATCATCAGAGGTGCATCTAGTAGGGATGCGAGGCAGGGCCTTTGTGGCGGTTACTCCCAGGCTCTGGAACTTCCTGCCAAGAGATGCTACGTTGCCCCCCTCTCTGTTGTCCTTCTGCCAGCAGCCAAAGTCATTTTTATTCAGGCAGGCCTTTGGAATATAAGCTGGTCTGTTGCTGCTTTGTTTAAAAATTGGTTGGATGCAATTTATTTCTTTTACTGTTGTGCATTTAACTCCATTATTATTTGTTTCTATGTTATGTTTTAATACACAGGGGCATAGGGGGCTACAAGGGAGAAGGGAATCCATTCTGCTAACAGATACTGTTCCATTGCCGGACGGACACCATTGGATGCAGCCCAATATTTGCACACACTCTGTTTTTATATTAACATAGGCAGAACCATTATGGGAATTTAATGGGTGCTTTCCTCCCCCCGCCCCCCAGCTAGGCTAATGGAAAAAGAAGAAAAGCACTTTGCTGTCCTTCAGATGGAGCCTTTCAGGCAGCTTTTTAAGAAAGGTTTTTTAAAAAATAGAAATAAAAAAATCCTTTTTGAACTCAGCAGCCCCTTTGTTTAGTCCCACACCAGGATTTAATTGAAAAGGGATGTCCTTGAATAAATGTAGAAATGTCCTAATTCCCTGGGAAATCAGCTTCTAGTTGGGGGGGGGGGAGGAAAAGGGAAAAAAACAGTTTAAAATGCATTCTCTCTCTCTCTCTCTCTCTCTCTCTCTCTGTGTGTGTGTGTGTGTGTGTTGATTGTTATTTACCCTAACATGTGGCCATCATGAAGTAGTTCAAGGCCTATTGGCACATGAGCAAAATGCAAAATGTTCAGCTACGGGTAAGTAAGTTGGGGCAATAAAACCGGAACTAAATTCTCAGCAGACCAAGTGTGTGCCAGATTTAAGAGAGAAGATGGGGAGGAGATGGAAAGAGAAGAAAACAGGATCTAGAATAGGACCCAGGATTTTTCTCCATCTCAATTAGAAGATATACCCAATGCTGCACAACACACCAGGAGGACACATTGCTAGTGCAATGGGAAATGCTTGCTTCTGGAATGGGGCACGCCAGCAGAGCTCACAGAAGGGAGCTCCGTTGACCTGCCCTGGTCTGGAAACGAGCATTTCGGGACTTCATTAGGAAGCACTCGCAGTTGGTCCTGCAGGGTGAATCAGAATGAGCAGTGATGCCTAAGTTGGATACTGCCTATGTCTCACATAGAAATGAATTCTTCCCATTGGTGTCTATGTGAAAAGGTAAAGGTCCCAATCAGGAGAAAGATTTCTGAATTGGGGGCAAAGACCAGTCCCCACCTTAGGCACTGGAAATGCCAAAATCTATGGAACTATCTTTATGTCCACCTCAGCCTTATTCATTGCTGCCTTATTTAAAGACAATGACAACCTCCCTTTGAAACCAATGGAATCCATTGCTTTCCTCGGAAAAGAAGGAAAGCAGCATGACATCCCCCAAGCCACCCACATGCCTTCTAATCCTACCCTTGTAGGAACAGAAGTTTCTATGATGAATGAACAGAGGAAGTCCATAGAACATTACAGTAAATGGGTCAAAACCCCAAAGGTCAAAAGATGCCCAACCTGATTTTCCAGGAACTTGGCAGCAGATGGAGTGAGAAGAGAGGCACAGATCTATGTCTGTCCAACTGAAATTGCCCACATGACAAAGCAAAACGTACTTCCTAGGCTCCAGCTGCAGCATCAAGTCTTGTCCCTTACTTCTCCCAAGGACACAGGAAGGGTGGGGGGGCATGTGCAATCTGATCTTCCCAAGCCCCTAAAT
Source organism: Elgaria multicarinata webbii (assembly GCF_023053635.1). Lineage (NCBI taxonomy): Eukaryota > Metazoa > Chordata > Lepidosauria > Squamata > Anguidae > Elgaria > Elgaria multicarinata. The sequence goes on along the minus strand of NC_086173.1, from coordinate 47,516,885 downwards.
GTTATCTGCACTTACAGGCAAGGAGATCTATGTCTCCTATATCTACACCTTTTTATACTTGGAGGTTAATGTGCCCCTCTCCCCTCCCCCTACAGAGGCTAGTTTTCTAGAAGCCCATAAAACTTGCATTCAATCGGCCCTCCGAGGAAGAGAAAGCAGTCACTTGGTTATCACCCTACAGTCAGGAGCATCAATCACAGGGAAAAAGTAGAGGGAAAATGACCCAAGAGATGAGAGTTTCACATTTGCAAGCAGACGGACTGTAAGTTAAGTTTTCATTTTAATCTTCTCCATTCTGCTCCTCTCTATCCATCCCCACGTTCACTCCCCATTACTGAAATTCCTTCTCTGCTCTATAGTTATTTATAGAATCAGCTTTCTGTGCATTACTTGCACTATTAAAAAAATACACAAGGTTCTTCTTTGCTTGGGTTTGTACTCAGTGCACTCCTATACCTACCCACCCACCCACAACGGTTACATGCTGTTTGAATATGGATAAATGAAATATGGCAGATCTTCTAATTAGTTGTGTTTAGCTTCCAGGGGTGTGTGGAGAGATGTTTAAGAACAGGGATCTCTACCATGAAGCTGCAACGCAATTATGTGTTTCACGGTTCAGCTCCACATGAACATAACCTCACAGTTACTCAAGATGTTCCACACGTCTCTGTCTAATCTATTGGATAAATGGTATTGTGCTTCATATGATCTGATGGCTTGTGCTTTGATAAAATCCTTACTTCATTACCTAAGACGATGTGCAGGATGTACAAGATCAACAGCCTAAGTGATCCATCAGAGGGGCACATCTGACGCCAACAGGACGGTTCTGATCCTATCAACACTACAAATCCAGCATGGAAGATGCTGACATGCAATCCAGCCAGCAGAAAGGCTTTTTCTGCCCAAATACACAATTAAGATAAGGCAATGATTTCTCTAAGCAGCATGACAGAGGGTGAGGTGGTGGACTACCTTGTAGAGACCCTTTCCCAGAATTTCTAATCCGGTGTTACTGGATGAGGTTTTGGAAGGCTCCCCCCTCCCCAAATCCTACACACAGTTCAGTCTTACAATCCCCTCCCCGGAACCCCATACACAGTTCAGTCTTACAATCTGAGGGGAAAGATCCTATTTGGTTCTGGCACCCTAAATGTGGAATGTTCTCCCCAGGGAGGCTCACCTGGTACCTACCTTGATGTCATTTCAGCACCAACCAAAGACCCTTTTTTATTTTCCTAAGCTTTTATATCCTCTATTCATTATTCTAATGCTGCTTGGTGTTTGTTTGTTTTTCATTCCACTGTTCATTATTCCAGGGCTGCTTGGTATTTGTTTTTCATTCCACTGACTGCTTTTATATTATGGCTTTTACTGCTTTTGCTTTCATTTGTTTTATTGTAATTGTAACTTTTTAAAGCTACCTTGGGATCCTGTTAAAGAGGCGTATAAATCAAAGTAAACAAACAAATGCCTTCTCAAGAGTATGTCCTCGTGAGTTCAGTGGGATTTACTCTCAAGTAAATATGTACAAGAATGCGGCCCCAACCATATTATACTACTGCAGCTCAGGAAGTAAAGACATTAATTTTGGGAAATTTCCATTATGCTTGCAGGGCTGCTATACCACAAAAGTCCTATATTACATGTTGTCATACAGCCTTGTTAGGGTTTGTTTTTTTAATTGGACAGACAGATTTACTGGAGACTCAAGACCAGGGAGCAGAAATAGTAGTTTGTTCACCTAATATGCATGTATTGAAATGGGGTTTAGTGTTCTTTCCTGCTATCCATTCAGGCCTAGTGGGCTGACTATTAAGTATCTGGAGAAAACAGGGGATCAAAAGGTTTCTAGAACCTTTTGTTCTCACCAAGCCTTTTAAGTGTCAGGAAGATTTCTGTGCATGTGGCAATGGGCAGTATAGACACTGCCATTCTCTTTTCAGCAGCTTGTGTAGGGGAAAGGCTTTCATTGCAATGGTAGAGAGGTATCCCACCAGCTCCACTTCTTTGCTTTTAAGAACTGAGAGCAGAACAAGTTGTTAAGGGAGTTTTTCTCCCTTTCCCATAATACTAGAATAAAGGGTAATCCCATGAAGCTGAACAGTGGGCGATTCAGGACAGATAAAAAGTGCTTCTTCACACAGCGCACAGTTAAACTATGGTATTCACTAGGGCTGTGCAAATTCGGGCCTCGGATTCGAAAAATCAAATACTGGCAGCCATTTTGTGATAGATCTGCCATTTTAATTCACAGAGCCCTAAGCCTCCATAAAGAAGGAACAGCCTACAACTCCCAGCATGCACTGGCTGGGAGGGCTGAACCTACCAGAGCCCAGGGACAGTGGGCACTCGTGAACTCCCTGCTGCTGCCACTGCAATCACCCACTTGCAAGTGTGATTGCTCACTCACCACTGCGATCAGCAGCCTGCTGCCATGATCATCCACTCCCTGACGCAGTTCATGAGACCCTGGAGTCTGGAGGGGTCTTTGTGTGTGGTGGCTGAGGGGCGCCTGTGGAATGGTGGCAGGAGTAGAGACCGGTCAACAGGAAAACTAAGGTTTCGAATTGCCCTTTTTCTAACACAAAGGGTGTGCCTTAGAATGAGACAACATGACTATTGTGTTTGCCCTGACCTCTACTTCTGCATAATTTTGTGTTGAATTTTTAAAATACATAGTTCATTTTTGAAAAAAACACAGACTTTTCCAACAGCAGGTTCCCAGATGTTGTTAGGACTACAACTCCAGTCACACTGGCCATTGGCCATGTTGGGAGGGGATAATGGGGAAGGCTTTCTTCAGGAATCTACCATAATACAGAGCAGCTAATAGACTGTCTGATTTCATAAGGTTAGAGTTTCTTCATGCCACATCATTCCGCCAAAATGATTCAATTTACTGTATTTTTCCTCTTATTAGATTTAGTGTAGCTGTAGAATATATATTTATTCCCAGGATATAAAAATGTTAGTCAGACTTGTGGGGACACTTGGTGTTGAATGCCTGTTTTTCTCAGCGATTATCCAGGACTCTGCTGTTACTCTCCTGTCTCCACTTCATCTGTACTGATTCCCAAGCAGCCACCCAAAGATGAACCATTTAACTGAGAAGACAGAAACTCTGACTGACATGAAAGAAAACAACAGCAGGATATTTCCACATCAAAGGCTTCAGCTGTGTTTAGGACACCACCTGCCGCTCCCCCATTCTCAGCTCTGCTTGTGAATAGCTGATTGAGGAAATGCCCTCTTGAGCACATGAGACTATAGATGCAAAGCTGGCAGTGCCTCACCACCGCTACCCCAAGGAAGTTGCCATAGCTCAGGGTGGTTTATAACAAACCAGGAATGTGATGCTGTGACAAAGTGCTAGATCATTAATGTATTAAACAAGAGCATAGTGAACAGCTATGAGGGTGTGTTGTTGTTGTTGTTATTTTAACACTGCTAGTGTGGTGTTTGGTAAGCAAGATTTGAAGGCAAAACAAATGGGTAAAAAATAAAATCAAGCAGCTCCAGGTACTGACTGCAGTGCAGAAGGGCTACATCTTTGAAGAGCAAGAGACCTGCTAAAATTTACCAGTGCAAACCTAGCCCGAATATTCTGTATTATTGCATCTACCCAACAGCACTCTTGCTTTTGTCCCAAAATTACAACAACAACAAACGTTTCTATACCACCCCATAGCCAAAGCCCTCTGAGCGGTTTACAAAAGTTACCTTGGAACTACCTGCAGAAGCTGTGTAAGCTGAAGACTCCAGTCACTGTAAAACTACCAGTTTTAAAGGTCTGTTTGTGCCACTGTAAGACTAACAGTTTTAAAAGGTCTTTTACAGCTGTGGGAAGTACATAGGAACACCATTCAATTATCAAAAATAAATAAATGAAGACTTTAACAGGGTACTAAAGTAATTAATTTCATTGAGTTTGAAAGCTAGATTATCCCTAGCAGCGGTACAGTCTCAAACAGCTGTCACCATATAGTTACATTGTCCACAAATAGTTAAGAATACCTAGAAACAAGAAGAGGTACTGGGGAGGTGTTATTTTATTTACTACTTTTACATCCCACTTTTCTTTCAACACAGACTCAAAGTGACGGTTCATGCCATTCCCAGGTGGTGTCCTATCCAAGCACTTACCAGGTTCAGAACTCCTCAGATTCAGTAAAGGAATCAAGAAAGCCCCTTTCTTACAAAGGTTTTCCAACTTCAATATCTATTCCTAATAAATGCTATGATCAAGTAGCTTAAAACCAAACAGCAGAAACTGGTAAAGGCTGGGAATAACAGGTACATCTTAAAACGGGGGAAGTTTACTTTGGGAATATAATGCATGTAAGGGTGGGGACCCTTAAAAAAGGATATTAGCAAGCCACTGTCCTAAACTAGATGTTAAAACGTTAAGGAGCAGGGCATAAGCCTTCAAGTTACATTATTAGAATTGTTAGCCCTTTTCAAGCAACTACAAATTTCTCTCAAGTGTTGACTTTCTCTATTCCCAGCAAAGAAATGACACAGATCCATACAGCAATACAAGTCTGCATTTTTTATTTGCAAGAATAAAAAAGAGCTTTCTAGCTAGCAGGGCTACGCCCTTTTTATGGAAAAGTCTTCCTGGTTAGAAGCTCACAAGGTGGCACAAACAATCCTAGAGTTACAGTCAGTTACAAAACTGACAAAACACAGTAAACATTTGATGCAAACTCAATTTGCTAGGCAGACTGGGGTGTCAACCGAGGAAGAGGAAAAAGATGATGGGTAGGTTGAATCCATACATGTCCCACTGGTTTCTCTCCATTTAAAAACAAACAAACACTGAGAACTGTGATAAAAATGGCTAGGTGTGAATGACTCCCAACTCATTGCAGAGCAATGTTTTTTTTGTGAAAACTAAAGCCATTGTTTTAGCAGAAAGATGAGGATTCCATCAAGATGGAGGCAATTTAGGTCATAAAATGCATATCAAGTCTGTTTCAAAAACCAGATTTCTCTATCCAAAAGAGCAATAAACAGGGGAGTATTCAACAAAGTTGGTGTGCTGAAGGGAAGCAAGATTCTAGGTTCTAGATGCAAAGAAGAGGCATAAGTGGTTGTGAATACACAGGCCTTGCAAATGCAAATGCAAAGTGGAGCTGAAAAGAAGCGGAATCACATTTTAAGTATAAGCCGCCCAACCAACCTGCCAGCCTAACTGAACAAGCAAGCAATTGGATGAACAAGATTAATTTTACATTTGAGAGGAATTTTTTGTTGTACTCCTCAATACAATTCTGTGACTGGAAATACTGCATCTGTGAGAAGGAATATAAAAGCCCCAAGCCTCTTCGTGTCTAAGTGCATTCACCAATGGTATGGGACAGAGTGTATATACAGGACACTAATATTTCTTGATCAGACAAGAACGATAGAAGATGAATTAATTCATAAATGGCTCTGCTGCTCAGGGGTAGCTGTACACATGCACAACTTGATTTTGCAGAATATTCAGCTCAAGATCATTTTGTAATTACACTAGACCTTCTATTTTTCCTTTACATATTGCTTGATATAGACCACTGTGGAGACAGGATTCTGGGCTGTATAGAGCATTGAACTAACTCTCAGTTTAACTGTATTCCTTAAATAGTCCTAACCAGGCCAATGAGATACCATCTCCTGTTTAGATTTAAAATTTTATAATCCCATATCAAAAGACCATGTTTGGCCAGATACAACAACAAAAAATGCTAATTTTCATAAGCAATGGTTATCTAAATGCCTTTACCTTTAGAAGTTAGGCAGTTGGCAACCAGAGAAAGGGTCTTCTCAGTGGTGGTACCCCGACTGTGGAATTTCCTCTCTAGGCATGACTTCCTGGTGCCTTCTTTACTCCGATTTAGATGCCCAACAAAGTCCATCCTATTCTCTCATGTTTTTAATTGTATATGAGGTTATTTCATTATTGCATAATCTCCTGCTTTTATCTTTTGGACCTATTGGCATTTTAATACCACGTTTTATAGTGTATTTATAAACCAAATGTCTTATGCACTAAAGAAATGTGGCCCTAAGACCTCCCAGAAACCAAATATGGTAATAAATTTATGATGATATGAAATTCTGGTTGCTAAAACAGAACACATTAAAAATCCAACCTGTCCAGGAGAAATTTCTTCGCTCTAACACAAAATATGCCCCACCCAATATTCCATTTCCAATTGAGTCCATTTATGGTTCCACAAAAGGAAAAGGAAAACAAAAAAATGTGAGTTTTAGATATATAAATCCTCCCGGTTATAATATGCAGGACACAATGGTGCTGGGGGAGGAGGGGAAAGCTAAATAAATTCTGCTATCTTAGACAACAGTTGTGGCAAATGGCAAAGACTGGGAACAGAAGGCTCCGAAAACTGTTGAGCTTTTAATAACTGTGCGAGTTCAGTATTCATGGAATAAGTGTATTAGTGGAGAAAGCATAGCATATGGGTATCTCTCCATGGACCGCCTATGTTGTTTGTACATCTGTCTCTCACCCTCTGTGGGGAGAGGTTCTCAGGCAATAATTTTGCTTTCACAGAAAGAAAGAAAAAGATGTCATTGCAAGGTACATAGATACTGGCCTTCTATGGCCTAAAGAGGATGAGAGAATAGAAAAAAACAGAAATGGAGGGCCTTACAGAGCTCCCCCGACCCCACCAAAGATTTGAAATGAAAACCAGGTTAGGGGTTGCTCTTAGTGTGTCTCACATTTACATGGAAACCCAGCGTCTCTAAACACTGCACAACTTAAACTGATGGGGGAACCTGTTTGGGATCAAACAAACAGACATCACTCCTCTCTCTTGGGAGTTACCATCATGGACATTTTGTGCACGCATGAGGAATGCTCTCAACCATTAGTGCCATTTTGGTCCTTAAAATGAACACATGCCACCACAATTTTTAAAAATAAATAAACAAACCTGCAAGGGGCTATGCAGACCTGCCCTTAGGTACAGGAAATCTTTCTGGTTCCTGAAATTGTACCTGGTGTTGTCCACAGACTTTCAGCTGTGCCTGTTTGCTCATAAAGACTGGAAGCTTACTTTAAAAAAACTGAAAGCAAGATTTTCTGTTTTTTTAAAACTTCATGTTGTGCAGACTTCTACTGTTACTTTCTACTGTTAGTTTTTCCCTACCCTGTGCCTGCTTACCCTACCCTGTACCTGTTTGCATTCTCTTCCCCTCCTTATTGTTTTACTATGATTTTATTAGATTGTAAGCCTATGCGGCAGGGTCTTGCTATTTACTGTTTTACTCTGTACAGCACCATGTACACTGATGGTGCTATATAAATAAATAATAATAATAATAATAATTATTAGGAAGAAGAATTCTGCTCACATTCCTACTGGATATTCTGTGGGGGGGGGGTTTACACTTCTGCAGAGTTGTGACATGTGGGCATTTGCCCCCAGGATTTTTTTTAAAATAAAGATGAAAATTTGGGAGCAATTTGGAAAAAAAAATAGTATTTACTTTTTTAGCACTCTTTACAGTTTTAAAATCACTTTGTTACTTTAGGAACAAAAGTGTGTTACATGTAACTTGGTTTATTCATAAAATTATCATGAATATTACAAATATATAAAAGTAAACTTAGTAAATTTATAATTATTATTGAAATACACTATATTTTAAATTTAATATACCAAACACAATAGTTTTATCAGCAAACCTAGTTATACATAATACATTTTAGGAATTTCAGCAAGTACACCCTGGAACATCTGAATTATCCAAGAAGCTAGAAGAAGCAGGAAGAGGTGGAGGCGGAAGAAGATTGCCTCTGTTCCTGTTGGTGAGGAATTCGTTGAGGTGGAATTTAGCAAAATTTGGTCTGGAGGAAAAGCTATTGAGAGCTTATTTTGCTGGGCAAAATTCTCTCATCTATTAAGAATGGCAACCAAGCATATTTAATTTAAGAACCTTTCAGCATTCTCAACCTACTATTTGAAGACTGACATTTTATTCCCTTTTGTAAATAATTCCCCTTAATAAACATCTTAACTATTGCAATTTTGAAAGACTGTCTCCAGCGATGCTGCCAATTCCATGCCTACACCACCATGCTACTGAGTTTCCTTTAGTTGTAGGGCTTTTATTTTGTATTTAAAGTTTTTATAGCTGTGGCAGCATTCTCTTACAGGGAGGTCTAACTGGGAACTTTATTAAAAACCATGGCAGTAAGTGTTCACCGGGTTCGTACAATCAGCAGGGGAAACCATGCTGCTTAATTAATTACCTGTGCCATATTGCAGGTCACTGTGATGTCCAAACCTACATGCAGCAAGGCAGGGTGGCTTCTAACCCACCCACAACTCCTACTGCAAACCATAGGTTGTGGGGTGGGTTAGAAGCCATCCCCATGGTATGCCGGGTTCACATGACATGGCAATTCCTGACATGGCACGGGTAATTAAGCAAATACCAGTTATATGAGCAGGATGCGCGGGGGTGGGGGAAACCACCCATACTGCGTGGTTTCCCATGCGATCGTGCAAACCCAGCCAACAACTGGGCTCGCACGACAAGCCAATTAAAAATCGGTTGTTGTCTGAAACAATCTATGGTGGGTTAGCGTGTTGTCCAAACCTGCAGCGGTTCATCAGGATGGGTTTTCCCCCATGGTCTACAGAAGGGGTTATTTTACCCACAATGGGCTGCCATGTTGTACAAACTTGGACATGCCAAATACCTGAGCCACCAGCCTTCGCAACTGCTGGTATCCAAAAATATAGGGAACATTCAAAGCAACACTGTATCACAGCTATTTTGCCAGCCTTGCACAGCTGAAAGGTAGATAAATGGGTTGGAGATCACACACACCCTCCCCAGGAAGGTCATCTCCAGGTTTCAATGCCTTGCCTTGAACCTTGGGAGTGTCCTATTAGAAATCCCCAATAGCCTGGGTGTCTTGCACCTGTTTTTAAGTGTACCTGAGCCTTCCTTGCTCTCCCCAGGTCATTGTTACTGTTACTTCTACTTCAGCAGCTTGGGGTAAGGAAATGGTGTGGCTCCCATTTTTCTATAGAAACTGGGTGCACGTGACTTGGGAAGGGGAACCCTAGATGAGAGCCAGTGTGGTATAGTGGCTAAGGTGTTGGACTGGGAGTCAGGAGATCCAGGTTCTAGTCCCCACTCGGCCATGGAAACCCACTGGGTGATTTTGGGCCAGTCACAGACTCTCAGCCCAACATACCTCACAGGGTTGTTGTTTTGAGGATAACATGGAGAGGAGGAGGATTATGTACACCACCTTAGGGTTCCTTGGAGGGAAAAAGGCGGGATATAAATGTAATAAATAAAATAAAATAAATAGGAGGAGGTGCTCCACAGATGGCAGTGTGGCACTTTAAAGCGTAGGTGCTCTTAACTAGCTGGGAGATTTTAGCACTTTTGACAGGTGGGGAAAGTGCTCCAGATCCCCTAGTTTGCTGAGTGCCCCCCCCAATTAAAGTCTTACCCCCCCACCAATGAGGGTGCCCTCCTTTTACTCCATTCTACCCAAATCGGCAGGACCCCGTTTTTATTGAAAAGTTCTAGGGATGCTGGAGAAATTCGAGACGGACTAAAATGAGTTTGGATTTCTAAGACCCTGACCTGCGGAATCCACTGCAGGCCAGCCTCCCTAGGCTGTGCAGAGTCTGCAGACTTCCAGGTGTTGGTGTTTGTTTTTTTACTTTTCTGAAATTTACGCAAATTTATTTGCAGGAAAATATGCTCATTTCTCCTGAGACATATGCCATGCTAGAAAACACATCCGGGGGGAAATTGAACGGAATGGGGACAATACGTTAAATGTCACATACTAACATAAATTGCGCAAGTTGTTGCAAACTTACGTTTTTGGGGTGGTTTTTTTTGCATAATGGGAAAAAATTGAATTTGTCTGTGAACAGATGCCGGAACAAGTGACACCACACAATCCATGAAACATACACGGGATAGATTTCACAAAACCCAGATATTCCTAAAAAGTGCATCCTCCAACTTTTTTCACACTCAAGAGCTGCCAAAATTCAGCTCCAGCTGTTGTGGACTGTTGTGTCATGTAAACTAGCTCATAGAATAGCTAAGTGTGATGGAAGTGAATTCATCTTTCTTCTAAACACTAAAAGGTAGAAGAAGTTAAAGGCTCCATTCTTTTTGGGAAAAGAGGGCTTACGGTTTAGAAACTGTTTTGTAAACTTTCCACTTATGGGGCTGACACATGAAACATAAATTTTGGAGAGACATTCTATTAATGACTTCCAATGTTGCAATTTCTGTATCCTGAAAATAACATGTTGTATATTAATCTATACTTTTACAAAGTTTACATAATAAAGTTTTTTTTAATTAAGCCTGTTTCTTTAACTAGTGTTGGTTAATTACTTGAGCCCCGTTATAAAGGAGACAAAATAAAGAATTATTTAATTTCGTGTTAAAACAACATTTCAATATCAAATTACTAGTGATCAGACTTGGCTTCAAGTGGGTTGGAATTATTGGAGACAATGAAGTTTTCAAGCAAAGTTACACAACTTATTTATTTAATTTATTAACAATATTTATATACAACCTCTCACTTGAAATAGCTGTCAGGGTTGAACACATCACATCTGAATGAAGCTATGTCTGCTGGCACCCCTAGGCTTGCTCCCTGCCATAGTGCACCTCTATAGCCCCTGCAGGACAGGACTGTCTATTTCCTTCGCCTGAGGGGAACTGCCCCACAACATGGTGGAGAGGGTGGGTGTATAACTCTGTCCCTCAGCCTATCAAACTCTATCAACTGCAAAGCTATGTACTACCCCTAGTAGTGGGAAGATGTTATTGCAAACTTCAATCACGTGGACACATTTAAATTAATTTACATATTTTTAAAAATAATTTACCCAAAGGTGTGCATCCCTAAGGTTCCCTTAGTATATATGCCAAGTTTTGGGTGTCTAGGTTTCCCAGTCTTAGTACTATGACACTGACAGAAAGCATACATCCTCTTTTATTATTATAGATGGTTCTATACAACCTACATCCAATGATAAGCCCATCATATTTCTCCTACTTCATATATAGTTGTTAGATCCTAAACTGACCTTGTAAACTTCATTAAATCCAAAAGAAAATCAGTACATCCATTCCACCTTCTTAAATAAGAGTAACTGAAGAGACAATGGAAACCCATGACTAGACCTCAGGTCTACTTAAGATATTTGTGTACGGCAAGTGAAGGGGACCCTGATTTGGATCAGGACTGTGGTATTGGGGAGGGAGTGGGGGAAGATCCATAATCCTTCACCCTCACAGTTTTTCTGTTGAAAATGGCCTGCTGCTATTTGTCCCATTAGGGAATCCAAATGTTCTCCCCAATAGGGGAAATAGTTTAAGTCAGAGGATTATCGTCAGGGTTAAACTTCCCTTCCCCAGCTCTATGGTCCTAATTTGAACCAGTGGTCCGTGCAAAAGTGTCAAGAAATGGAAGATCCAATCATAGAACTATGATGTCCGGTCTAGTATCAAGCAACCACAAACAATAGCTCTACAATCTTCTTCTTTGAGGAACAATGCTTAGGAACGAACATTCTCTCATAGTTTTTTGCATGTGGTATCACACCAGCAAATCGCTTGCTGTTTTGAAGGAATTCTTTATGAAGCAAAATCCAAAAGTAGAAGGCTAGGCATTTTGCAGAACAAAATACAAACAAGTTTTCAGCTTGGGAGGGTGTTCCTCACATCCTGGTCACTCTGGTCACTTGCACCGTAGCTTGCTATTTCCTTTAGAACTCTGCCAGAAGAATGAACATTCTGTATTTTCATATAGTGGAGGAAATAAGAACAATGCGTAGTCGTCGTCATTGCTAGAATGCCCTCCCGTTGCCTCCTTTGGCTTAGCAACAATCCAATTGTACCTGAGTCAATTTGTTTGCGCAGGCCAAGCAACACAATCCATTTATTATCTTTGAGATGCAGCTCAGGTGAGCAGAAACAGATGACATCTGGGAGGAGTGCCTGTCCCCATAAAGTGCAGTAGCAGCTGTAAAAAGCCTATTCCTTCCTGAACAGAGAAGGATTCCAGCTTACATTAAAGTAAAGATTTCTTTCAGCTCTGGATATAAGAGTAATACCAGCAAGCTCTGCCAAGTGACATGTCCATGCGCCTGTGATAACATAAGGAAAGCCTGCCCTACCTCTTGAGTGTGGGGCAGGATAAAATAATCATAAAGCTTTGCACTCACATTCAAAAAACCACTTTACAGGCTTTCAATAATTAATCCTCACAAACACCCTAGCCAGTTAAGCGAAGCAAATATTAACCCCATCTCATTGAGCACAGAGCACACAAGATTGAGGTGAAAGGGAAGAAGTGATAAACAGAGATGGAGAACACATGTGTGAACACAAGTGATGCCTGCCAGTGCTAGCACAAGCTCTTCTAAAGGCTGGAGTAAACCAGACAGAGAACAGCAGCTCCCTATTTCAAGGCACACTCAAGAGGTGGCTCCCCAAAACAACAACAACCATTCAACAAGGAACCCATTTCTATTTATTTATTTTTTAAATCTTAAAAGCTACACTTTACCTGCAAGGTAACATTAAAAAAAAAAAAACACCAAGCAAAAGTTAAAAAACGAAAACAAATCCAATACACAAAACAACAAACAAATACAAATCAAACAATAACAAAAAACAACAATGCTTCAACCAGCAAACCAAAAAAAAACTAATAATAACACAACGATCAATTACATAAAAATTCTAAAAACGCCTGGGCAAAAAGGGATATTTCTAGAGTACAGAGGCTCATTTCATGCAGCCAGGTCCGATGGGGATTAGTGCAGTTCCGGACATGCTGGACTTGTTGGTGGATCTGTCCTAAATCTCCAGCAGCACTCCCAACTCTATTACGCATCTCTTTTTTATACATAGCTTCCAGATTTTTCACACAGGAGGCAATTAAACTCAATCAGTGGCTGGGATATAATTGCCATTTTCTTAGCTTGGCAACATGACCCTAGAAACCTCCATTTTACTAATGACTGTCAAAACCAATACAATTGCAAAAGATATTATCTTCTTTTTTAAAGCTAAAACATACTGAACACACATCTTATAAATTCACTCAGCAGTATCACCTAAATGCCCCCCTTAATTATAACTCTGTAGATGTGGATTTTATTGCAATATCAATGTGTTTAAAATGTAAATAAATCCTGGGCTACACAACTAATGGACAGGCAAGCATCTTGCTGGCCACAACTTCCCACCTCTATTATGAGAATTTCATTAACTAGTAAATTTGCCACAATCACAGCCATGGTCACTGAAGGCTGTGCAGTCCTGTTCATGCTGATGTTTCTCCCCATGATTCTGTACATGTCTGAGACTGCATGGAAAATACATGCTGCCAAGTTGGATATGTGAAGCGATCGTTCTAGAGATGTGACAGAATCATTCATATTTCCACTGCTGTTCCCTACCTTGATGATCATATACATGAGACACTGCATGCAACACTGTGAAGCAATAAATCTGCTGGTGGTCATACGGAGGTGTATCTGCACCCTGATGTTACTGGAGCTGCATGGCTGCTAGTGAAAGCAACATCCCCATACCTCCTCCTCCTCCGCTATAACCCACCCCCAACTGCTGATAATGTCATCAATGCAAAATGAATGTGATGTCATCATGATGCAAGTGTCCCCGCCCCTGCAGACAGCAGCCAATGAAGTGGAGCAGTGTAGTGGTGAGGAAACCCCCAGAAGTAGAGCAGGAGTGAGGAAGCCTACAGTGGCATCCTATGACACCTACACAGGACTAAAGGATGAAGACATGAAACTTCTGTTTTTGGCAGCAGCCACACAAGTTTAATTCCAGCTTCAGATTAGGGAAGATGTCTTAGTTTTACCTTGTGATGCCCTAGAGCAGCGGTTCTCAACCTGTGGGTCAGGACCCCTTTGGGGGTCGAACGACCCTTTCACAGGGGTCGCCTAAGACCATCAGAAAACACATATTTCCGATGGTCTTAGGAAACTGTATTGACTGAACTATGTCATGTATCATCTTTTGTATTATTAAAGCTATTGTTATGTATTATTTTCATTAGCAAACCATCCCATGACAATGGATCGTGTAGAGAAGAACGAAAATAATTTTATGGTTGGGGGTCACCACAACATGAGGAACTGTATAAAAGGGTCGCGGCATTAGGAAGGTTGAGAACCACTGCCCTAGAGGCATGTTGATCACATGATACAACTAACACTGTTCTTCCAGCATTGATCACCATGCAGGCCTGCTAACAAAACATTTCCATAGCCTATGGGATCCTTCTATCTGGACTATGATATCTCAGGTATCAGCAAAACATATATTAAATTAAATATAAATATGGAGTAAATGTTGGTACACTTGCTGGATGGCTTGCCTATGGCTGCAGCACTGTGATACAAGTGGCAGAGGAGCATTCATATGTATTCATTATGTCTACATGCACACACATGCACCACTAGCCAAGTCACTGCTTTGTTTATACAATACCCCACATGCACCCTAGATCAAAGAGGATCAGATCATAGCAACTTACCTTCTGATTTTTCATCAGCCCAGCAGACTACTACAGATCCAATCCGTTCCAGAAAGTGTACACTAACCTGCTCTCTTGTAGAGCCTCCAAAGCCACAGCCAAGACATTAGCATTACAACCCACACTGATCTTTGTCAATTACGCTACAGTATTTGAGCTCTAACCAGCTTTAAATTGAATCAGGGCGAAATCATCAGTACAAAAAGAGCCCGCACGCCTGCCTTTCAATTCCTGCACTGAGGAAAGGAGGAGGGGGGAAAAGTTATACATTTCATAATGGCCTTCTCCCCCATAATGAACAGGGAAAATAAATTAGATTCCCTGGCTAAGGGTATATTTATGCAATTTCATTATGTGCCCATGAGCAAGCCTGGTTTTCACCAAGATAAAAAATTGAGCTCTCGGCAACACACACACTAAATAAATGGAGTGAGTTAACAGCTTAACAAGCGGCATGAAAAGAGGGACTGAGGAACAATGTCAAAAACAGGAGAGAAAAAATGATATACATACATGCACATGCACATGCACATGCACACACACACACACACACACACACACGTACAGAGATTTAAAAGGCTTTGGCTCCTTGAATGGTGCCACTGCCCTATCGCACAGTGCAGCTGCATAGAGTTGCTACTGCTGTTGATAACAAAATTGCTGCCTCTAAAAAACCTAACAGAAGGGAAAAGCAAGGGCATCACTGGAAATAATCAATTGGGTGCAAACTCAGAAAGAGGTGTGACATGATTCCTTTTAGCTTTCTCCTCTACATTGCTGGCAAGCTATAGCAGGCCTGATGCAATGACATCCCTCTAAACTCCTTATCCTCAACTCAGAAAACTCCCTAACAACAACAACAACAACAACAACACACACACACACACACAAACACCCCTAAAAGTGCTGGTTGTCTTCATTTTGGCAACACTCAGCTTGGAAGTTGCTCCCAAAGTGGTCGCAATGTAAAGTCCCAGGATATATAGACTTCATATATTACAGGCCAGATAGATGCTGACTTTATACTGTTAGTTTTACCCTACCCTGTGCCTGTTTGCTTTCTCTTCCCCTCCTTATTGTTTTATTATGGTTTTATTAGAATGTAAGCCTATGCGGCAGGGTCTCGCTATTTACTGTTTTACTCTGTACAGCACCATGTACATTGATGGTGCTATATAAATAAATAAATAATAATAATAATAGATTGATCAAGTTGGTCAAATTTCTTGAAACATGCCTCTTTGGTAACCATTCTAAGAGAGAGAGAGAGAGACTCTCCCCCATCTATAACATTTCAACTTCCTTTAGTTAGTTAGTTTGTAAGTTAGTTACAACGGTTCATATATCAGTTTCTCTCTTCTGAAGAAATCAATTAATCATGACCAACTAATATTCCATGCTTCTGATGAAGTGGGCTACAGTCCACAAAAGGTTATGCCAGAATACATTTGTTAGTCTTTAAGGAGCCACAAGACTCTTGGTTGTTTTTGTTGCAATAGATTTAACATGGCTATCCTCTAGAAATTAAGACCGTTGTAGACTCATTAGACAGGCAGAGATTCATAATTTAAGGATTTACATCTGGCATTTCTCAGACCACAATACCCAAACAACAAAGTGAAAAAAACAGATTGACAGGGCCAGATTGGTACCCAAGTATAAGCTACTACAGGACAGAGTGAGAAGCGAAAACAACAGAGCATTACTTATTATTACCTACAGTTTCCAGATGAGGGGATTTTGGAGTGAGTGTGGTTTTGTGTGTACTTGCAGTGATAAGAAAGGGGCATGTGTGTATGCATGATGGATACATGATGTGTGAGAGAGGTGGGGGAGAGAATGCGGAGAGAAAAAGTGATGGGGAATGAGTTGGCTGGCAAAAGTGGGACAGATGGGGAGGGGAAAGAAAAAGAGTTTGCCTTCTATTGAATAGGTTTCTGTTGGCACTGAAAACTGTGGATTCAAAAGAGTTAGTTAGGGTGCAATGCTATGCATGTTTAGAAAGAAAAAGAGTCCTACTACTTTTTGTTGTAGAACTTCTTTCTATCTAAAAGTTGTAGGGCTTCCCCCCCCCATCTAAACATGCATAGGATTGAACCCTTCATCTGTTGGGACTCAGACCCCACCTCTGCCTTGTATGCAATCTTTTCGGCAGGTTGCTTGTCCTTTGTGACTAGCCACGCCTGCCATGGCAACCATTTTGTGGTAATGTCCAAGACAGTTTCTTAAATTGCCAAAAGTGCTCACTGGCCCAAAAAGGTTGCCTACCCCTGGATTCTTGGAATAACAGTTGCAATTTCACAATTCCCTTAGTATTTTTTATTTTATTTGCCACTCTAAACACTTTAGGTAACCATGAAGTCTTTGAGGATTCATTCTCTACCATGGATGAGTGACAACAATACATAGGTTGACACGTAATTTCCTTTGAATCAGGGAGATCAAGATCTCAATTTCAAAGAGTTAAAGAAGGATACATATTCCTCCGCCTCACATATTTGTGATCAAGGCCTTAATTCTACCTCACTAAAGAATTGCAACCTCACAAAAGGATGTCCACAAAGCAACAAAAATATCACACAGAGGATTTTCTTGATGGGTGGAGGAAAAAGAGGTAACAGCACAAAAATCAGGGTATTTTTATTTCCCCATATTTGGGATCCTAACTGCTGCCTTATTCATAGGGCTCTCTAAGCTAGAATACAGTAATAGCTGCTAGCTCTCAGAACTCCAGAAATATGCAAGAAGTTGACCTAAAGAGCCATGCCAGCATTGGCACAAAACAGGTCCGCTCTCGATAGCTTGATAATTTCCACCTTTTCCTTGAGAACAGCCTTTAAAGAGGAGAAAAAGAAAACAAAGGAAGGATAATAAAGATCACTGAAGATTAACTGCTTTGAACACTATCCAACACCAGAGTCTTAGGTACAAAGCCCATTAACTCGCCAGCTCATGATGGGATTGAATTCAAGGGCACTATGTGAGTTTTGGCCACTGCCCAGTTAAAATTAAGAAGCTTCCCTGTGAAAGCAAAAGAACAAGACGACATGATTCTCTCTGCTTAAAACTACAGAAATTGATTTCCCTTTCACTTCCACCTATTTACATTTTTCATTCACCGATCAAGAGTTACTTTTATAATGCCCCACCCTAAATTACCTTTTCTGTCTCAACTTTCTAACTGGTTTGTATCTTTCAACGAAACACAAGGATAAGTAACTAGAATGAATGCCTTCTTCCCACTTTGGATCTCAAAGGAGTCCTTTCCTATTCTTCACTGGGGCAGAGTGGGTGGGAGGGATCTGAATTCATCTCTACTTCATACAAAGGCATCCTCTGCCTTTGGAGAAAATCCAGTTGCCATATTTCCCTTTTTTTTTTTTTCATGCTCCCCATATGGAAAGCTCTCTTCATATAGTAAACCAGCATATCCAGAAGAGCGCTACATTAAACCTCTCTCCCCGCCCCAACCCAACTGGGGTGGCATAGCGTTATGTATTTGTGGGTTTGTCTTGTTTTGTTGTACGTGGGGAGAGGGAGGATGATTAAAAAAATATATACAGCCTGAGAATTCTGCCATCTCATTCTACCACTTCAATCTGTCTAACTTGAACAATGGTTCTAAGAATAGCTTTCCTTGGGAGAATGTATGAAGCACCTAGTCTTGAAGGCACAGCAGAGAAAACCAGCTGGATATATTTATTTTGCCCTGCATAGGTTTTGTCTTATCTTGGTTCTCTAGGTGAAGTGCTTCCTATGCTCTGCTGCTGCAACATGTCATCCCTTTCATACTCCCCTTTGCAAGGCAAAGGGGTTCAATTGTTGGCCCAGTACATCTCTCTTTAATAGTTGGAAGGTGGGAGAGTAACTGGACTTCTGCCAGGGCAGTGAATACCTCAGCTGATTCTCTTTGGGACACCAAGATGCAGAACTGATGCCTGGACAGGGATGAAAATGCAGAGCAGGGTGAGCAGACTGCTCTGCTCATTGTGGAAGGAGGGTGCAGAAAGAAAGAAAGAAAGAAAGAAAGAAAGAAAGACAGACAGACAGACAGACAGACAGACAGACAGACAGACAGACAGACAGACAGACAGACAGACAGACAGACAGACAGACAGACAGACCGACCGACCGACCGACCGACCGACCGACCGACCGACCGACCGACCGACCGACCGACCGACCGACCGACTTCCTACAAAAAGCATTCTTTATCTCTTGCTGAACTTCCATGTTTGCAGGGGCGGAGGTGATGGATGTCACCAAAATGTAGTCATCACAGTATAGTAGTTTCAAGGGATAAGTCAGCTTTTTTTTTTTTTTTGCAGAAAACAGATAAACTACTAGTTTGATTTAATTGTGTTTTCATATCTTTTATCATTGTTGCTGATTAACCTATTTTGTGAACCACCCTGAGATGGACATCATGAAGGGCGATATAGAAATATCTTAAATTGGCGGTAGGCAACATCATGCCATCCAGATATTTTGGACTTCAACTCCCATCAACCCCAGCCAGCATACTCAATGGTTAAGGACTAAGACATTTGTAGTCCAAAACAATGGGTTGAAGGGTGCATCACTAGTATGTATGTATGTATTTATCTAAGGAAAGGAAAGGAACCTCTCGTGCAAGCACTGAGTCACTGCTGACTCTTGGAGGGACGCCAGCTTTCGCTGACGTTTTCTTGGCAGGCCTTATAGCGGGGTGGTTTGCCGTTGCCTTCCCCGGCCATTATTACCTTTCCCCCAGCTAACTGGGTACTCATTTTACCGACCTCAGGAGGATGGAAGGCTGAGTCGACCCGAGCTTGCTGCCTGAAACCAGCTTCCGCTGGGATCGAACTCAGGCCGTGGGGAGAGTTTCAGCTGCAGAAACTGCTGCTTTACCACTCTGCGCCACACAAGGCTCATTTATCTAAGGCCTGCCTTAAATAAATACGTACATACATACTCATAAAAGTGATGTAAGCTGAGAAAGACATAAGCTCCAGCTGTAAGGAACTGTGATTTAAGACTGCGATCCTATACACATTTACCTGGACTCATTAAACACAGGGGATCTTCAGACAAGCATTTTATAGCCTGCTTGTTACTGGGCACTCACGAATTTTCGCGGGTCCTATTCATGACACTGCCTGCCTACCAGGCATCTCCCGTTCTTTCTGGCCTTCTTCCCGTGACAAAAAAAGACCCCGGTAAGTCTGATTTATTTTTAGAAATGGAACTTGCCGCGATCTCCTGCTGTGTGCAGGAGAAGTGGCGCAATTAAAAAGCCCACTGAATGGGCCATCAGTGGGGCTAACGTCTGAGTAGACATGCATGTGATTGCAGTATAAGTCAGCCTATCAGCATTTGGAACTATGCCCAGTACAGGAATAAGGAAGCAACAGATGTAAATCAGGTGTGGGAACCCCCACACCATGGGCCAGATCTGGTGGGCAAGATGGACACACTTCTGCTCTGCTAGGAAGGTCAGCAATGTTCATAAAAAAAAGAAAAAGAAATATGCCTGTTCCAGGGGTACCCTTCACAAATAAGGTATAACACTCTTCCTTCACCTTTAAATAACTTTATTCACTTAACTTCATCAGTGAAGAGATCACTGACTTAGAAATGTAAGCCAATACATTGCATCAAACTGTCACTCCTCACAGACCATCTATCAGTAAGCATTAAGCACCATAGCCAAGAGGCGAACCAAACAAACCCACAACAAACTGAGGGCATAGCTAGATGGGGGCGATATCCCGGTAATCACCCCAGGATCATCCCTGTGCATCCACATGACACACAGGGCATCCCGGGAGCAGGGAAGGATGATCCCTCCATTTCCCTGGGATATCGCCATACCTTTTTCTTGGTTTTTCCCACGGTCTCAGGATTATCCCAAGACCGCGGAACGTGTGGCCAGGCATCGTGGATTGTCCCAGCTCCTTGCGAGTAACCCATAAAGGGTGGGGTGGGGGTAACGCGAGTTTTTTTTTAACTTGCGATTTCGGTGGCGCACTCGTGCACTCCTGTTCCTTTAAGAAAAATAAATTCAAAATGGCGGCCGCGATGTTGTGTGCTGAGTGTAGACGAGGGCGACGATCTCACGATCATAAAATCGCGAGATCTTCGCCGTAAAACCCCCTCGTCTAACCATGGCCTGAGGCATTTTGGAGCCTTCTGTAGTCTAATGGGGCGTGGGGGAATGTATGTATCTTTTAGTTTTAACACCTTATTTTAATTTTCTTAATATTTCTATTGTTTTCTGTTAACCTAACACAAGTAAAAGGTTAAATACTAAGACCCGAAGAGAATGAGGTAGGCTGTACCCACCATTTTCATAGGCTGTTGGTCTAATCAACACCTGAAAAGACAGTTCTACAATCTGCTTCTTTTCCAGTGCTTGTTCTTATAGGCTGGTTTATTAGAGAGCATGCGTATGGTGCAACATAGCAGGTGCTGTAAGACAGGCAAAGAGCAATCACATTCAAGAATGAGGAAGGGAGGAAAATGCCTGCTGAGTAGGTTTCCTATTCCCTGTGGCTCCCTTGAGGGTGGCGCAAAGAAAAGCATGTCCCCCTGGAGTGCAAGTTCGGCAGAAAAAACTCCCTGGGTTACAAAATGAACTACTATTGTGCCGGCTTGTACATGGATAAAGTTATAGAGTTATTCAATTTTAGTAAATTGCTTTTACTTGTTAAGGGTATATGGTTGATGACAAGAGCCAATACCATGTGCAGTCCAGTGGATCAAGTGCTGGCCTTGTACCAGGGAGCCTTAAAGTTTGTTTAGTTATTTATTTATTTATTTAATTACATTTATATACCGCCCCACAGCTGAAGCTACCATTGCAATCTTTGGAAAGTGCGTGTGGACACACTGTCACTGTGAACACAGTCTTTACAACTAGATGCCTTAGGAAAACTGCACACTGGGTGCATTCATAGAATAGTAGAGTTGGAAGGGGCCTACAAGGCCATCAAATCCAACCCCCTGCTCAATGCAGGAATCCACCTTAAAGCTTCCTGGACAGATGGTTGTCCAGCTGCCTCCTCAATGCCTCTAGTGTGAATGCCATGACCTCCCTAGGTAATTGGTTTCATTGTCATACTGCTCTAACAGTCAGGAAGTTTTTTCTGATGTCCAGCTGGAATCTGGCTTCCTATAACTTGAGCTCATTATTCCGTGTCCTGCACTCTGGGAGGATCGAGAAGAGACCCTGACCCTCCTCTGTGTGACAACCTTTTAAGTATTTGAAGAGTACTATCATGTCTTCTCTTCTACAGGCTAAACATACTCAGTTCTTTCAGTCTCTCTTCATAGGGCTTTGTTTCCAGACCCCTGATCATCCTTGTTGCTCTCCTCTGAACACGCTCCAATTTGTCTGCATCCTTCTTAATGTGTGGTGCCCAGAACTGGATGCAATACTCAACACGAGGCCTAATGAGTGCCGAATAGAGGGGAACCAGTACCTCACACAATTCGGAAGCTATACTTCTATTAATGCAGCCCAAATTAGCATTTGCTTTTTTTGCAGCCACATCACACTGTTGGCTCATATTCAGCTTGTCATCTACAACAATTCCAAGATCCTTCTCATTTGTAATATTGCTGAGCCAAGTATCCCCATCTTGTAACTGTGCATTTGGTTTCTTTTCCTTGATGTAGAACTTGGCATTTATCCCTATTAAATTTCATTCTGTTGTTTTCAGTCCAGCACTCCAGCCTATCAAGATCACTGAAGTTTGTTTCTGTCTTCCAGGGTATTAGCTATCCCACCCAATTTTGTGTCATCTGCAAATTTGATAAATGTTCCCTGCACCTCCTCATCCAAATCATTAATAAAAATGTTGAAGAGCACTGGGCCCAGGACTGAGCCCTGTGGTACCCCACTTGTTACCTCCCCCCAGTTTGAGAAGGTACTGCTGATAAGCACTCTTTGAGTCCAATTCTGTAGCCAACTGTGGATCCACCTAATAGTTGTTCTATCTAGCCAACTTTTAGCTAGTTTGTTAATCAGAATATCATAGCGCATTTTGTCAAAAGCTTTGCTGAAGTCAAGATATATTATGTCCATAGCATTCCCACAGTTCACAAGGGAGGTTGCCCAATCAAAAAATGAGGTCAGATTAGTCTGACAGGATTTGTTCTTGACAAATCCATGGTGGCTTCTAGTAGTAATCACTGCATTGTTTTCAAGGTGCTTACGGATTGACTTCTTTATAATCTGCTCCAAAATGTTCCCAGGGATGGATGTCAGACTGACTGGACTGTAGTTTCCAGGTTCCTCCTTTTTGCACTTTTTGAAGATAGGGACGTTAACCCTCCTCCAATCATCCAGCACCTCACCCATCTTCCATTATTCATGCAAATCTGCTTGATATGAAGCATTTCTTCTGAATGGGATTTCTGGTAGTAATCTGGACCAATCTGTTTCTGGCAGGAAACATTTAAAATATCCAATTCTAGATCCCCTCACCTGCTGCTTTTTTTTTTTTTTAAGGCATTGGATGTAATGGGAACAAAAACTGTGTAGCTCCTTATCTCACACCTTCTCCATTCTAGATAGGTCAGCTCCACATCATCCCATGTGACAAGAAAAGTGTTCTTGCTGAAACAATGAAGAGAAGCCTTCTCTGAGGAGCCCCCACCCCACCCCACCCACACCTCTCTCTCTCTCTCTGGGAATTCATGGCCCTTGCTTACATGGCTATGTTTTAAAACATCCTCAGTGACAGGAATTTGCCGCATGGCAGCCAATAAGCTGTCACAAACCATAGCGAGGGAGGTCAGCAGAATCAAACGGCACTGGCCCTCCTGACAGACACTTCAAAGTTCCCTTTCTTCCGCCTGGCTGCCTCCCCACTCGCTGCCTCCTATTCCCTCTCCCTTCCAACCAATTTCACCAAACCCAGAGGGAAATTCTTAATTCCTCCCTCTAAGAGAAGCTGTTTAATCAACCCTCCCATTATCCAATTCGCCTGCAAGTTGAAACCATGGCTTGACTTTTTCATGTTACTTTCCTCAGCCTTTTCTGCTTGTTTGATGCCACAGCAGGCATCCTCACCTTACTGATCTTGCCAGCTTACACAGATAAGAGATCAAAACTCGCTGTGTACATGCCTGCCTGAACACACAGACTTGCTCCTGGAAACATGGGTTAAGAGAGTGGCTTGACCTTTTGAAGGCTGTTCAGTGTTTTCAATTCCCCCCTCCCAACCCATCACCTTTTACTACTGTTGCTGTAGAATGTTTTAGAACGACTAGTTTCATGCTCCATGTTGCCACTGCCTTCAGGTTCCAGTAACCCTACCAAAAACAAAAGATCCTTTTCCAGATCGTATACTACACTCAGATGCAGTTTGTACACCCAATTATTGATGTTGCTGCAGGTGAGGAGCACTTCCTTATTCACAAAGGAGAGGTAGGTTGGAAAAAGATACCAGCTATGTCTGTCACCGGCTATTTCTTAGGTGACCAGTTAGCAGAAGTCATTGGGGAGGTAAACTGAATGAACAGAGAATATTGCTTACCGATTTCTATTATTAGGAAATCACACCTAATCTAAACATGCATCTTCAGACTCAGGAATGTAGTAAACCATAGAATTATGGAAGCTGGGAGGGAATAGCAAAGAACAAACATTTGTCAGTCCATCTTTCCCCATATCAATCTGAGGTCTTCACCAAAGGGTCTTCTGAGGGCACCCTTGCAATCCAAGGTATGGCAGGTGGCAGATTCAGGACAGAACCTTTTCAGTGGTGTCAACTTGCTTGCAAAACAGCGTCTCCGGAAGCTCTCCAGATGCCCACCTTGTTTTTTACAGCACTGAGTTAAAGCTGCTACGAGTTTTATTTCAATTAAATTTAGAGTGTCATTGTTTTTCTGCACTGTGCTGTTGTTTATTTATGTTTATATGCCACCTTTTAATAAAAAGTTCTTAGGGCAGCTTCCACAATAAAAACCACAAATAACAAACTTGAAAATAAAATCACAATAATAAAAAGTCTAAAATGCGTGGGAGAAGAAAAATGTCTTTGCTTTCCACCACAAAGATAGTGTGTGAACACCAGGCAAACGTCTTTCAGGAGGACACTGCATAAATGGAGAGGGCCCTCTCTTGTAGCCCTGCTTAACTTCATTTGGCAAGGACCCTCAAAGAGAAGTGGGGGCTCCAAAGATAACCTAAAAATCCGGGCAGGTATATATGGTAGGAAACATTCCGTTGGCTCAGCCTTTCCCAATTCCATGCCCTCCAGGCATTTTGGACTACAGCTCCCAGAATTCCCTACCACTGACCGTGCTGGCTTGAGCTGACAAGTTCAAAACATTTGGAGGGCACCAGGTTGGTGAAGACTGCCTTAGATATTCTTGTCCAAGTCATTTATGGCTTTAAATGTCAACTGGTTGATAGCCTAGCAGCTCTGTTTTGGACTAACTGAAATTTCTGAGCTGTTTTCAAAGGTAGCTTCACATACAACACATTGTAATAATCCAAATGGGAGATTACCAGAGCATAGACAACAGTCACAAGGCTATCTTTGTCCAGATAGAGTCGCAGCTGGTATATCAACCTAAGATGATAAAAGGTGCTCCTAGATTCTTGTTGTCCTAAAATGAGCCCAGATAATATTACCATGCAGAAAATCTGTACCATCCAGAAACCCATGTGACTAAGACGCTACTACATACTCAAACATCTTGTCCAGAAATGCAATATTAGGGATCAGCTGGAAATTATCCAAGACAGGGGTTGTTAAAGAGGTTAAATAAACAGCAGAGGTCTCACAACAGATTTCCTTATTCCCCCAATGCTCTTTTATATTTTCTGCATAACATCTGCTGCTAAAGATACTAGGCTTGAACATATTCTCTCTCATCCAGCTGAGCAGTTTGTACATCCTTAATTGAGGCCTACTTAACATATATGCTTTATATAACATGTACATATGGTGTAGAGTTATATATGAAGCAACCAGTTTCTGTTTCCTCTTGGATGCACACAAGGAATAAGTGTTTATAGCTGCTTCAAACGTGATAATAAACATTTGGTCTGTAACAGCTGAAGTGGCCTTTAGACCTTTGGCTCAACTACACCACGCAGGATATTCCACAATGAAAGCAGTATGAAAGTGGTATATAAAAGGCAGGAGCCACACTACTGCTTTATAGCAGTATTGAAGTGCAATGACAACTGTTGGAGCCCATGACACATACCATATACTGCTTTCATATCCCTTTCATAGTGTTATATCCTGCTTGGTGTAGATGTGTCCTGGGCCCCAACAGTTGTCAGTGCACTTCAATACCACTATAAAGCAGTAGTGTGGCACCTGCCTTTTATATACCACTTTCATAGTGGAATATCCTGCTTGATGTAGATGAGCCCCTTGTCTGCACCAGATTCTTTTCTAATTCCATCATAAGCATGCCAGTGTAGTTGCAGCTAACCTCACTTAGCCCACCAGGTCTCAAAGTGGTGTAGAAATTCTGGTTCTACAGAAGCTTCAATTGATGCAAAGTTAAAATGGTTACAAAGCAACTATTCCCTATGGCTGAACTCAGAATGAATGGAACAGTTGGTTTCACTCCACAAAGAGTTTTTGCAGAGCCAGAACAGATCTTGAGCTCATTTCGTTCAGAGGACATGGGAGGGAAGAATGCAAGAATTGTTTTTTTATCCCTTTAACTCCAAAAGGTTATGGTTTGAGAGCACAAAGCATACTGCCCATAATGTGGTCACAGCCTTCTTTTACTTTATCCTTGAATATGAAGGCAGGATAAATTTACCAGAGAAAAATATCAGATCAGAAGCTGATGCATACTGTTTGCAAACCAGGTTGTGTAAGCCCTGGAGCCTGACAGAATTTCCTGTTTAAAGATGAAAAATTACTAAGTGGCCTTGGGAGAAATAAAAACTGCCTTGTAATTTAGCACTTGGCTGATCACTTGTGGCAAGTAACAATTGGCTACAAGAGACCAGGCACCCTCATTCTCATGGCTGCTGGTGGAGAGGTCCAAGTTGTTTGCATAGCCTACATAGTTCTGCCCCCTTAGAGCACTGCTATAGAGGCTGTATGCACAGCTTTCTCTTTCCCCCTTAAGGAACTAGTGTGGACGCAATGAGCTAAAAGTACAAGATTTAGCTGTTGCTCAGCTGTAACATTTTCACCTCCAGGTAGAAGACTGCATTCCTAAATTCTCTCTGAAATATATAAAACTAATCTTCTTTGTACAAGGAGATTCCTGAATGAAATGTTCTTTCTGCATGTAAAACATGAGCATTTAAATATGTGCCAACTGTTTCTATTTTAACTATTTTGAATATGTCTACTCAAAACCATATACATTGCTTTATCATACCACTGCCCTAATTACAGCAGGAAGTGGCTTAGCTGGTGGTTACAGCAAGGAGGAAAGAGGAAAACGGGCATGGAGCAGTCAGTGAGTGAAGGATGAACTAAAGGCTGTTCTGGCATTCTGCAAAGCTCAATACCATAGGGTATGGGACTGGCAGGAGTTGTAAGGGAGGAGAAGAGACTGTGAAAAATCAAGAAGAAAGTGTACTTACAGCTGATTTAATCATGGGCACCTAACAAATACCACAAGAATGCCTTAACTATCGCGTCCTCTTTATAAAAATCGGCTCTATAAGCCATACCAAGCTACTTTTTGTGCTTCTTTTTTGAAAAAAGGGGAGGAAATCCAGAAATGTTATTCAAGAAGCTAAAAAACAAGACCTATGTTTATGCAAGGCACTGCACGCACACTCCCATACATATCTTCGAAAGATTACAAACATCAGCATAAGAAAACAATTAGCAATCCTGTTCCTAGAAAGCCCTTGGTATGGATCCAAATGGGATGGAATGAACAATTTAAGGCAAATGGATGCCTCCTAAATCTTTATGCTTTCATGCAACCCTGGCTGGCCAGTTTCATAATACAGAACTGGCTTTAACATGTGTTCCCCATTCTACACATGCATGTTGTCTTGGATCTCATTTCCCCCCTTTATTGTATATATCATTAATGAAATATACAACATTGGCTCCCTGGAAATTAATTTGTTGTGTGTCTGTCTGACAGCCAAACGATTCCCCCCACCCAACATAATATTCTTAACCAGTCATCAGCTGAAGGAAGATTTTAGGATGCTGCAAACCTTTACGAGGCTCTGAAGGATTAAGCCAGATATTCCGGTCTCTGCTCCCCCATCCCTCTCATCTACCCCCACCCCATCCTTCCCTTCCCTTTCAACTGGAGGGAAAGAGCCGTGTGTCAGCTCAATAGTAATTAGAGTGAACTGCAGCTTTTAAGCAGTCAAAGCTCATGTTACCACTGAGACACAAGAATGATCTAATCAGACACTGGGGTCAGATAACCCAAAGAAAAGAAAGTCTTTAAAGAAGATCATAACAGTTTGTATCTGCTCTGAGATTATGCTGTGCTACCTGCCTGCATCCTAAAGGGAAGGCTCTTGGGGGTCATGTCAGGTGACGAGATGGATAAAGGCATGATGGGGAAGAGGTTACATTACAGTTGAAAGACCCAAGTGAAAACACGTACCATTAAAACTGTAGTCAAATCTGGGGGCCCACAACCAGCTCTGATTAAAACCATCAAAGTAGAATGTTCCCTGCTTCTATTGCAATAGCCACTGTTCTCAAGTGAGCCCCAGGAAATACACAGGCACTCTTCCCATGCTATCAGGACTACATTCTCCTTACAGAAATTTTGACAAGAGTCCAATGATTGAAGGGTTACAATGAGATTCCTGAAACTGTTCCAGAATAGTACTCCCGATCGATACATCATGAATCCAGGTATACTTTTTTGCAAGTAATAAGTCAGCGTAATCTCTAGAACCTATCTCTGTAGGGCAGCACAGTGGTCAGTATTTTTTTAAAGAAATTAAAATCCGTAGATATTCATGAAGGCTAGCCTCATAAATGACAATTTTTCCAAGATGCAATTTAAAATGGCATGACCAAATATTCCACTATTCGAAACTATGGTCAGTGAAGGCCTGTTTATTTATACATTATGCTTTTCCTACACAGACAACAATTCTGTATAGAAAAACAAACATGAAGATAGCTAAGAATCCTACAATGAAATGCACATGATTACCTACCTGGTTTTATCCTTTTTCCTACAAAAGTGATTTCCATATAGGAAAAATCTAATGTGTAAAGTACCTCCAATAACTGATTTACAGTTTGCTCTATAATTACATTGGGGTTTCTTGACATTTTTCTCGGATGTTTCCTGTACAGGTTATTGTTAGAGGTACGATAGTGGATAGAATGAAACATTGATAGGAACTCTTACAGCAATTCTTATCAACCAATAGGTATCCAAAATGACATAAGATGTTTTCCTTGACCAGAGGAAGATTGGGACTAGAAAACAGGAGACAAACTTCTCTTCAAAACCATCTCAACTTTAGTGACATCACAGTCTGGAAAACCACATCTGAATAAGCTAAGCAATAAGAATAGCAGTCTCATTTATTTATTTAAGGTAAGCGTGCTCACAACCACACAAAATCAAGGATAAGCTACATCTGGGCAGAAGAGATGATAGGACACTTGAAAGACGATGAAGGGAAGGTTAAAAGTAACAACATTTCTTACTGCTAGCATTAACTACTAATCACTTGAGACATCCTTCTGTTACACTCAAGTAGTGCATTAAAACCTATTATTATGACCATTACTACCTTTTTATTCTGCCCTTCCTCAAAGCAATTCCATGTTTCAAATGAACATGTTTCCTCTTCCCCACATTTTATCAGAGTAACTTTGTGGGTTACGCTGTAGGTTAGGTTGAGATATGGTGACTGATTCCAGATCACTCAGGG
Source organism: Elgaria multicarinata webbii (assembly GCF_023053635.1). Classification (NCBI taxonomy): domain Eukaryota; kingdom Metazoa; phylum Chordata; class Lepidosauria; order Squamata; family Anguidae; genus Elgaria; species Elgaria multicarinata. The sequence continues at coordinate 47,487,432 of NC_086173.1, read as the reverse complement.
AGCTTCATAGCTGAATGGGGATTTGAATCTGGATCTCCCCATTCTGACCACTACACCACTCTAACTCTCATGTTTTCTAGTGGGGAAGAACATATTCCATCCTCCATGTATTATGGAGTGTTTCATCATCCTCATCTCAGCCATCCTTGTAATTATCTGTCAATGATTATTCCCACGTTATATATTATTTATCAGGGAAGAAGAGCCTGACTCTTGCAATGCCGTGTATAGGCTGAGACGAACATGGCCTCCCAAGTGCGTGTCTTTCCCACCAGACCATACATACACACACACACACACACAGTGCCTCGCATTCAAGAGGAAAAGTGTCCTGCACACTTACAGCACGAAATAAAGTTGTTATTACTATTGAAGGCAACAGCTATGTGCCACACAGCTAAGCATTCTTATGGCACTTTGGGAGGTTGGCCATGCAAAAGTATTCTGCATCCCCTTTCCAATTAGGGGATACACTTTGGGGGCTGGCCCTGCAAGAACATTATTTGCATCAAGAACATTCTTTGCATCTCCTTTCCAATCAGGGGACACAAGCTTGCTCATATGCTAGAAGTGAACAGATTCAGAATTTTGCTTTAAAAATCACCTTTTGGGTGCTCAAGAGGATGCACAACACATACTAAAACCAATTAAACAATCACGATATCAAACACTAAATACATATTTCTCAATGTAGAAACAAAGATATTCCCAGAATGAAACCTACCCAAGGACATTTTATCTCTGGCCTTGTTCAGATGACACGCTAAGCCATGGTGGTTATGAACCATGACTTAGTGTATCAAGTGAAACATTCCTAACTATGGTAGCTACATAACCATGGTTTTGAACATGCTCACTAACCATTTGCTACAAAAGGGTTAGCGGCCTAACCATGGCTTAGCGTGTTGTCTGAACAGGCCCTCTGAAAAGTAATTAAGAATTTACATGAATTACAAAGATGATCCCTGGATTATGCATTAATGTAGTAAAGTGGCTCCCTCCCAGGCCATACACATATGCTCACATCCAACTATTTGCTTGTCGAACTCTCTTAGTTACTCTGCAATAAGTGCTTTAAGGTGTGGAAGCATATACAAAAGTGAATACAGCATGGAACAAGGCTCTCTGATTACACAATATGCAGTAGGACAACACTCCAGATGGATCTAGAAGACTTTAAACTGTTGAGATCAACGTATAAATAGATAAGAGTAAATTCTTCACACGCCCCATGGCTGCTATTTTCATTTTTTAAAAGTGTATATTAATTGCATTCAAGAAATCAAAGTGACATCTGGTGTGGCCCCGCAGTCATGGAAGAGAGGGCCAACATTAGGTTCTGCAGCTCTAACTAGGCAAGAAATGTCAACTTTATAACTACATAGTATTTCCTCACATTCCACCTAAAACATAAACCGAGTAATACAGCAAATACATATATCTTAGTCAATTGCTATGTTTAAGCTTGCAAAACATGTATTTGTCTGCAGTCTCAACATGGGTTGGGTCTTTGCATTGTAGCTTTATATAGATGACTACTGTGCAAACACTTCATAACACTTAAAGTGGCCCATGCATACTTCTTCAGCTACCGGCAATATGTCTGCTAGACAGCCATGATGGCTAGGGCTGTCAATCAATGAAATATTTTTTAGCTGATCAATCATCTGCCTTGTATCCAATTAATCAATTGATTAAAATTAATGTGGGTACAGTATTAGAAGATATATAATTTCAAGGTATTAAAGTGTAAGGGAATTTACAACACAATAAGCACACATTGTTTGAAGGAAAATATTAAAAATAGGCTGTTTTCAGTAAAGAGTAACGCATCAGAACCAAAACAGCCTAATCTAAAACTATTGCCTTAAATCATTGACCTACCCATTAAACTCTGTCCTCACCGATCAATCAACTAAAGCTGTAGTTGATTAATCTACCCATTAAAGCTCATTATGTACAAACTCTTGTCTGCCTCATTAGCAAACATACACTCACTGCCAGTCTTTCACATAAGGCTAGAAAAAGAGGGTGGAGGTGAATCACACATTGCCTCCCGAAAATGTTATCCCATCCAGCTCTATACCCCAAACCACCTCTTCTCTTCTGTTCTCACCTCTGTTTTGAATCCCTCCCCTCTCTCTGAATCAAGGAGGATGGGCTGGGCTAGATACCAGAGATTAGATTGCATCTGTCTGGATATAAATAATTTACTGCTTGATGGTCAGAGTGAATTTAATTAGTCCTTGTTCTCCTGATAGAATCAGCCCACCGCTGCTAGAGCATTTCACTCTGAATTAGCCTGAAAAGGCCTAACGAGGCAGTGCTAATTTTACACACACGACATCCCCACACCCCCACTGCCTCCCAAAAAAAGAAAGAGGCATGTTGCAGAGTGTGCCTTGCTCACACAAGCTGTGGGGCTCATAACTACTGGAAAGTCTGAGATTTAAAAATATGCCCAAGAAGGAAAAAAACAAGGGCGGGGGCAGGTTTGCACAGACTGCCCACCAGTGGAGGAGAGAACACTTCAGATACTTTACAGACATTGGTCTTCCCTTCTGCTCCATTCATCATAAGCAGGCGTAGCATCACCCCTCCAGCTACTGAAAAAAACCAGATGAGAAAGGAGGAGGGGGCTTCAGGAGGGGGAGAAGTCCTGCTAGCGTCCCTCCAGCAAAAAAAAAAATCATTTCGACCGACAGCACTTGTTGGCAGAAAAAGAATTGTACTGCACACCAAGCCTCCATCACCTGCGCAGGTAGAGTGGGGACGCGAAGATGGTCACTCTAACCTAAAGCTCTGAGAACCCTGTTTTGTGCCACCACAGGGGAAATCAAAACCAGCATTTTCTGTGAAGAACTGGAGCCCAGGTATTAAAGGGGAAGGAAATTCCCTAAAAGGGGGGGATATTGCCCTTTTAGTGCCCACACTGCAGCAGATTCCCAGAACGCTAAAGAAGGGAAGCGAGCTCACAGAACGGCCACACCACTATTAACAGCTGGGGGAGCAGCGCTTTGCTGGAGGGATGCTAGCAGGGGCAACCCAACCCAGCTCCGCACACAGCCAATCCTTTGCCAAAAAGGCAGAGAATAAGGCTATCTTTAAAACTGCACTGCAGCTGCCCTTGTTATCTCTTGGCAGACTGGATAGTCACAGAACCTCTGCTTCACGGCTTGGTTTAAATGAAGGAAGTAGAGCAGAGGAATTTCCAACAAGATTGAAAAGGAGCCAATCCTTTTTCTCCCCCCCCCCCACCCCAAACACCCATAGGCACGCGTTGCACTGCCTCTCCCTTCCCCAGCATACTCCAAAACTGCAGCTGCACATGAGAATATTTCCTTTGCCATAAGGAGGATTCAAAAGGGAGGAGGAGGCAAAACCCTCATTGCCCAACAGCCTCAGCTCTGAAGAAGTGAGGTAGGAAGATATGGGGCTTGCCAAGACCCATGTGGAACATTCGCGGGCCTTCTCTCTCTGCCTAGCCAGCTCTCCTGCTACAATTGCTAAAATCAAAGCAGAGCTAAACAGGAGGTTTTGTTTAAACGTATGTGCCAGTAAGACAACTCTGTTGACCATGGCAATTTTTTGTACAAGAAAGGAAACTCCAGATTGTATGGGGCTGGGCTGTGACTCACACTTTTAGGGAGCAGGGGCATTGCTAGGTCTGGGTCCACATGGCCCAGGCCCCAAATCTATTTCCCAGGGCCCTGAGTGTCCACTGGTACCAATGGAAGGGTTTTTCTAACCTTACATCTGCTTCTGGGCTCAATTCAAAATGGCTTGAGGTCAGGTTACCCAAAGGCGCATCTCTGCCCCATATTTAATTCCCCAGACACTTGCTGGGTAGCAGACTACACTGGGTGGTAGTGCAAACAACCTACTGTGCTCCCGTCAGATGATCAGGCAAACAAGCTACACAGAGTAGTTTAGTTCACTCTCCCCGCCCCACATCGCTCCTCCTCCTCCTCCTGTAATCCTCCCACTCAGCTGGGCAGGGATCCCAGCTTCCTCTGTGGTGGGAATAAATATCGCTTGAGAAGAACAGAGCAGGAGCAGCATTTTTGGCCGCCCTTGCTGAGCAGCTCTGTAGGCAATCTCCATAACCCATGCTACTACAACAGACAACATCTTAATCCACCACAGTTAAAATAACCCTTACTGCAGACCACAGGTTCTCAGGATGGCTTATTTGGAAGAAATAACCTACTGTGTGTGGTGGTGGTGGTGGTGGTGGTGGGGACATCCCACAGACAGCACACTAGCCCATCATGGGTTGTTCCAGAAAATATACCATCATGGGTAAGTGTTTTATGTGAACCCAGTCAATGACTATGCCTGCCCCGATACTTATTTCAAAGAAACATGGGCATGAGAGAAATTGTTCCACTGCCATCATCTTGACAAACATCCATTTAAGGGTATTCCAAGCACAATCTGTATCAAAATAATTTTCCTATTGGGCAATGGGGTAAAATGCAGTGGCAATCTCCACATAATAGAACATAAGGTACAAGCAGACAGTTGACAAAAGGTAAAATTTGGATTTACAGACATCTGGAGTGGGAGGAAGGACACAAGTCAGCAGAAGAGCACACGCTTTACACATAGAAAGCCCCAGGTTTGATCCCTGGCATCCCAGGTAGGGCCAAGAAAGAATCTTGCCTGAAACCCTGGAGAGCTGCTGCCAGTCAGTGTCGACAATACTGGGCTGGATGGACCAAGGTCTGACTCAGTATAATTCATCTTCCTATGTTCCCCCAAATATCTTAAGAGTTTTGATTAAGACTCATCTTTATATTTTACCTTTTATCTAGTTTAGTTAATTGCTCAATATTCAGAAAGGAGGCATCTATTCCTTCTCCTTGACATTCCCCTCTTTCCTGCTACACCCCCCCCCACGTGCTTCAACCCCTTCCCCCTTTAACGTTATTAATGATCTGGCCAGGGAGGACAAATTCACACATCCCATAATGCAATGGATTGAGGACCAAATAACATTATCAACTTTTGAACAAGTGTTCTATACACGCAACTTGCAAGAGGATAAATGTATGGATATCTGGTCTGCTTTTCTTGAAACCTTTCTATAACTCCATTTATTTATTTTTTGGAACAGTACCTATGATGGAAAATGATGATAATTTTATATACACGATGTATGGTTTTTTCCTGTTTTCACAATGTATTTTTTGTTTTGTTGATATTCACAATAAAAAATGAAATTTTAAAAAGTGAAGTGGAAAGAAAAAGAAAAAATGGTCTGGCCTTTTTCAAACTAGTCACCCATGAGAAGAGGAGGGAGCGCCCTGCTTTTCCCTTCCCCTTGATCTTCTGGACATGGCTGCCATGGTAAGTTTTGGAGTACCCTGGAAGAACAAACCTTTAGGAAGGGAGGCTGAGAGCACAGATCTGCTTGCCTCCTTTCTGAACTACATCTCCATTTCTAAAACCCATATAATGGGCCTGTTCAGACAACAAGCGAAGCCATGGTGAGGCCACTAACCCTTTTGCAGCAAATGGTTAGTGTGTTTAAACTGTGGTTATGTAGCTACCATGGTTAGGAATGGTTCACATGACACACTAAGCCCTAATGTTTAGCTTAAAATGCTTAACCACCATGGCTTAGTGTGTAAGCCATCAATGTAATGCCTTTATTATGCCAATTCAGAGATCTCCATTTCTATTACACTTAGTGTGACAAAACCAGAAACACTGGGCCATGATGGAAGTCTGAAAACTGTCAAATACAACAGGCTGTTCTTTCCAGTATCTGCTCCTCCATTCTTTTCTCAGACTCATCTACCATGCAGAACACATCTCTCAGTGATGCCTTGCTAAATCTTTCTCCCTCAGCTTGGTCCCCAAAGAGCTATTTCTGCTGCTGAGTTTTATTAAACAAGTTACAGTGAGGATTCTCCTTTTCCAGTAAGGGCACAGAGACTTGCTTTGCCAGCGTACTAGGGCATATTTCTCAGCCAGAGATACTATAGGTCACAGGATACTCTCAGAGAGCTTGGGGCTATTATCTATGGACATGCACCCAGATTCTAATAGGACCTCTTTTTCAAGTTGGAAAGAGAATACAAAGCCCTTTTGGTCCTTGCAGCTTCTTACATGTCATATCCTCCCTTCTCTTTTTAATTAGATCCTGTTTTTCCCTTTAAGGACTGTGTCTTGCCGACCGTAATGCTTTACTGATCCCATCTTCCTCATCCGACCTATTCTGTCTCTGCTGCGATTTATGCTGTACATTAGCAATCGGCCTCCCATTGCCAAGATGGTACTTGGAGGCAGCTCTTGAGAGCTGCTGCAGCTGTGGCAGGCAAGAGTGTCCTAAAGTTCCTGTTGTTTGCTTCCTTTGTTAAATGCAGTGACTCCTACGCCAGGGCAGCATACACTGCTGTGCTAAAAATGGCACCTTGTAGGACTTGGGTGGAGGGTTTCTCAAATAGGGTAACTGAGCTCACCGGGAATGGAGGGTCATGTGCAGTGAGTAAAGGAATGGGGCTCTCTCTTTCAGAGCCCCAAATGCTAATGAAAGTCTTCGTTTCCTCCCCCCACAAAAGCCAAAGTGTCGTGGGTGAGGAACCGGCCATTAAAATTAGTCCTTGAACTTGCAAGTCAACAGCTTCCCATGCAAAACTGCAACTTGTCTGCTTGCATAGTCTTTACCCCGCTTCCATTTACAGGTAAGCAGGACTGATGCCTTGCTGTGGAGCCAGGGCATTCCTGACTCTCAGGCCATGTATCTCTAAGCAGGGGTTGGCTGCATCATAAATATTGCATTGGAGGCGTTTCTAATCTAGTTACACTCAGGCTTGCCCTCTCAAACGCCTTCCATCAGGGAGCTCTTGATTGAAACTGAAGTGTATTAGTATAATTTTATCAAGGCTTCTTTTATTAAGCTCAGGGTCTTGCTTTTTGATATATGGTTTTAATTAAGTTTTAAGGCAAAGAATGCAATCTCCAGTATTTTATCTCACATGCCACAATGCTGGGAAGGCTCTTAATCAGCACATTAGAAGAAAAACCTTCCTACGTTGCTCATGATGAACGTTCATGAACTTTGACTGAAGAAGCCCACTTTGCAGTCATCACTCAAACACAGCCACTGGAAGCAACACACTTCTCTGTCCAAACTTTTATTTCACAACCACCATAAGCTAAAAATCTCTTCTTTTTACCTCTGAACCATCATGAGATAATCTGGGAAAAGAAGAGAGGTTTACATTCTAACCATATCAATATTGTTAGGAAATTAATCTGCACCAGCTGTCTTTCACATGATTTGTACCAAAATACATTACTAATACCTGGTAGAGTTTCCACCCTCCACTTCTATGACCAGTCCTTCACTCCTGGATGTTATTGTGAAAGTTAATATCTCCCTCAACAGCTGTAACCTTCACATGATTGCTCTGACAGATATCTTAAACAGCCCTCATCTTGGCCATTCTTCCGCAGCAGCTTCCTTCGCACCTTTGTTAAAGTTTTTATTTTAAATAAGTGTGTGTGTGTGTTTATATTTACAGTGATGTTGGCTTTTACTCTGGTTTTTACATTGGTTTTATTTTGTTTTAAACTTAAGTTTTTTTGTTTTATTATGTTATTGTATTTTATGGTTTTAAGTTTTATTTGTGAACCACCCAGAGTTTTTGCTATTGGGCAGTATAGAAATGTTATATCTCTCTCTCACACACACACACACACACACACACACACACACACACACAGAGAGAGAGAGAGAGAGAGAGAGAGAGAGATTTATAATAGGTCGTTTTCTACCTATTTAGCCATCCCCACTGTGACAAATCCAACCTTCTTTCTCTCTCCCTCCTCCCCTTTTCTAGAAATATCTCTGAACAAAGAGTATGCCCAGGTATGGCCTGGCTGCAATAGCCCCCCAAATCTGCCTTTGTATACAGATTCCAGGCTAACTCAGCCTTATGCTAAGTAGACACCATAGAAATCACCTAAAGGATACATGGCCAGGTCCTCCCAGACAATCGATTCATCAGTTCACCTCTCTCGGAACTCTCCATTCCCCACATAAATACCTGTCATTGCAAAACATTTCTTTGCTAGGGTTTTGCATGATTGGTGAGGGGAAATAAGCCACCGTGGCTTATTTTTCAGCCTTGCGCATTCCTGTCACATGCCGCCTAATTATCACAATTACCCTCACTGGGCACAGCTTGACATGATGTCCGAACCGAGCAGGGGTGGTTTACAAACCACCCTGGAACCCATGGCTTGTTCTAGGCTTGCACTACCCCCACTACCTACCCAAACCAGGTTCGGAAGTCACAACAAGCTGCGCCCAAGCAAAAAATCAGGTTCTAAGGAGTTTAAAGGAAGCTCTGGAAAGACGTGTTCAGATTATGAGTTACTAAATATTAAATAAGAGTTATTAATATGTGGGTGGCAAGAGTCTGCTTCTAAGGAATATAGATAATGGCGATCTTGTAGCCTGTCCTACCTCACAGGGTTGAAGGTGCAGAGACACTAGTTTGTCATACTTTCCAATAAACCATTTCATTCTGTGAGCTTTTCTGTTGACACTGCACTGACCCAGCTACCTCCAAATCACATGGAGGGGAAGGTTCGCCCACTTTTTTTGTTTGTGCACTACAGCAAAATGTGCAGCTTTATTTTAAGAGTTACTTCTCTGGTAACCCATTGAGCAGTTCACCATCTCAAGGTAAAGAAGCATGAATGAACAAGAAGCACACAAAGACCATAATCCTATGCATACTTCCTTGAGAATAAGTCTCACTAGATTCGGTGGGACTTGGTTGTAAATGCAACATGCTTAAGGTAAATCTGCAAGAGCATCCAGGAGGAACTGAAGCAGAAGGATGCTTCTACAGACATATCCCCAAATCTCATGAATTTCAAAGCATTTCCTATTTATCTGACTGCTACAGCACAGTCCCAATAATATGGTTTCTTCTTGCTAGGTACTAAAAGTCCAAGAGAGTCCCTAGCAAAGGCAGAGTTGACTTCAACTAATGGTGTAGAGCAACTCTAAGTATTATTCAAATACTTAAAAGGCTGTCACACAGAGGAGGGCCAGGATCTCTTCTCGATTCTCCCAAAGTGCAGGACACGGAATAATGGGCTCAAATTACAGGAAGCCAGATTCTGGCTGGACATCAGGAAAAACTTCTTGACTGTTAGAGCAATATGACAATGGAACCAGTTACCGAGGGAGGTTGTGGGCTCTCCCACACTAGAGGCATTCAAGAGGCAGCTGGGCAACCATCTGTCAGGTATGCTTTAAGGTGGATTCCTGCACTGAGCAGGGGGTTGGACTCAATGGCCTTGTTGGCCCCTTCCAACTCTACTATTCTATGATTCTGTGATTCTGTGAACTAGCGAGCAGAGCCTACCAGCTGAATGAAGGGGTTAAGGCACCACAAAAATTAAGTAGTGTGTGTGTTTCAGGTGGGGCTAGCTTGGCCCACACTACAAATACTGGCCTTCTAGGAAAATCAGAACACAACTAATGAAACAGTACCGGATCTAGCAAGCCTATTCCTACCATAACAAAATGTTTTGTGGCACCTTAAAGGTCAACAAATTTAGGGAGCAAACTTAAGGGTGAGGAGCCCAAATGACAGAGTGCTCTTATCTATCATAGAATCATAGAATCATAGAATAGCAGAGTTGGAAGGGGCATACAAGGCCATCGAGTCCAACCCCCTGCTCAATGCAGGAATCCACCCTAAAGCATCCCTGACAGATGGTTGTCCAGCTGCCTCTTGAAGGCCTCTAGTGTGGGAGAGCCCACAACCTCCGTAGGTAGCTGATTCCACCGTCGCACTGCTCTAACAGTTAGGAAGTTTTTCCTGATGTCCACCCGGAATCTGGCTTCCTTTAACTTGAGCCCGTTATTCCGTGTCCTGCACTCTGGGAGGATCGAGAAGAGATCCTGGCCCTCCTCTGTGTGACAACCTTTTAAGTATTTGAAGAGTGCTATCATGTCTCCCCTCAATCTTCTCTTCTCCAGGCTAAACATGCCCAGTTCTTTCAGTCTCTCTTCATAGGGCTTTGTTTCTAGACCTCTGATCATCCTGGTTGCCCTCTTCTGAACACGCTCCAGCTTGTCTGCGTCCTTCTTGAATTGTGGAGCCCAGAACTGGACGCAATACTCTAGATGAGGCCTAACCAGGGCCAAATAGAGAGGAACCAGTACCTCACGTGATTTGGAAGCTATACTTCTATTACTGCAGCCCAAAATAGCATTTGCCTTTCTTGCAGCCATATCGCACTGTTGGCTCATATTCAGCTTGTGATCTACAACAATTCCAAGATCTTTCTCATTTGTAGTATTGCTGAGCCAAGTGTCCCCCATCTTGTAACTGTGCATTTGGTTTCTATTCCCTAAATGTAGAACTTGGCATTTATCCCTATTAAATTTCATTCTGTTGTTTTCAGCCCAGCACTCCAGCCTATCAAGATCACTTTGAAGTTTGTTTCTGTCTTCCAGGGTATTAGCTATCCCACCCAATTTTGTGTCATCTGCAAATTTGATCAGCGTTCCCTGCACCTCCTCGTCCAAATCATTAATAAAAATGTTGAAGAGCACTGGGCCCAGGACTGAGCCCTGCGGCACCCCACTCGTTGCCTCTCCCCAGTTTGAGAAGGTTCCATTGATAAGTACTCTTTGAGTCCGATTCTGTAGCCAACTGTGGATCCACCTAATAGTTGTTCCATCTAGCCCACTTTTAGCTAGTTTGTTAATCAGAATGTCATGTGGTACTTTGTCAAAAGCTTTGCTGAAGTCAAGATATATGACATCCACAGCATTCCCACAGTCCACAAGGGAGGTTATCCTATCAAAAAATGAGATCAAATTAGTCTGACAGGATTTGTTCCTGACAAATCCATGTTGGCTTCTAGTAATCACTGCATTGATTTCAAGGTGTTTACAGATTGACTTCTTTATAATCTGCTCCAGAATTTTCCCAGGGATGGATGTCAGACTGACTGGTCTGTAGTTCCCAGGTTCCTCCTTTTTGCCCTTTTTGAAGATAGGGACAACGTTAGCCCTCCTCCAGTCGTCCGGCACCTCACCCGTCTTCCATGATTTTGCAAAGATAATAGACAAAGGTTCTGAGAGTTCTTCCGCTAGCTCCTTCATTACTCTTGGATGCAGTTCATCGGGCCCTGGAGATTTGAACTCATTCAAGGAAATTAGTTGTTCTTTGACCATTTGTTTATCAATCTCAAACTGCAATCCTGCCCCCTCAACTTCTGCTTCACTTTTTCCAGGGGGGTCATAGACCCGCTTTTGGGAGAAGACCGAGGCAAAGTAGGAATTGAGCACTTCAGCCTTTTCTTTGTCGTCTGTTATCAATTTGCCATCCTCATTAAGCAATTGAACCACCATTTCTTTCCTCTGTCTTTTACTACTCACGTATCTGAAGAAAGCCTTTTTATTGCTTTTAGCATCCCTCGCTAATCTCAGCTCATTCACAGCTTTAGCCTTCCTGACGCCATTTCGGCACTTCTGCGCCACTTGTCTGTACTCTTCTTTTGTAGCCTGGCCTTCCTTCAAATTCCTATATGTATCCCTTTTTGTTTTCAGTTCATCAATAAGCTTTTTGTGGAGCCACATTGGTTTCCTCTGTTGTCTTCTATCTTTTCTCCTTGTTGGAATTGTTTGTAACTGTGCCTTTAAAATTTCATTTTTTAGATACTCCCACCCATCCTGCACTCCTTTTCTCTTTAGGCTCTCTTGCCACGGGACCTTACTTATTATAGTTCTGAGTTTATTAAAATCAGCTTTCCTAAAATCCAGAGTACGTGTATGGCTACGCTCAACTTTTGTCTCCTTCCTAATCAAGAATTCAAGTATGACGTGGTCACTTTCCCCCAGAGTTCCCGTAACTGCCACTTTATCCACTAAGTCATCCCTATTGGTCAATAACAAGTCAAGGATTGCCGATCCTCTAGTTCCTTCCACCACTTTCTGTAGGAGAAAGTTATCACCCATACATGTCAGGAATTTCTTGGAAGGGCTGCTTTTGGCAGTAATGGTCTCCCAACAGATATCAGGGTAATTGAAGTCCCCCATCACTACTACATCACACTTCCTTGAAACACTGACAATTTGTTTCTCAAAAGTTTCGTCCTCGTCTTCTCCTTGATTGGGTGGTCGGTAGTAGACTCCGATTATCATATTCTTTTTATTCCTAGCCCCATTTATTTTAATCCAGACGCTCTCGACGGGGCTCCCAATCTCATCCGCCTGTATTTCTGTGCAGGGATAGGTATTTTTAACATATAGTGCAACTCCACCTCCCTTTCTATTTCTTCTGTTCTTTTTGAACAAGTTATATCCTTCAATTGCTATATTCCAGTCATGGGAGTCATCCCACCAAGTTTCAGTTATACCTATCAAGTCGTATTTGCCTTCATGTAATAAGAGTTCAAGTTCATTCTGTTTGTTTCCCATGCTCTGGGCATTAGTATATAGACATCGAAGACCATGTGTTTTATAGTCTGGCTTTGTTCCTACCTTGTTGCAGACACTATTTTTGGACACTGTTGGAGCTGTTCTCTGTACTGTGGTGCATTGGCCTTCATCCATTGTTGCATTGGCCTTCATCCATTGTTGAAGCCATATCCATAGCCATACCAGGCTCTTGCTGACATAACAGAAGAAACGGCAGAGGTGGATTATTATTATTTTTCTCCCTCTTTTTTTAACATCTAGAATCAGTTTAGCTCAGCCTCAGAGCTAATCTATATCCCCTTCCATGTCAGGGGCAAGGTTGGTTGGGGCCAGAGAGGGATGTGGATCCTTTGGATCCATGGCTACTACCTCCCTGTTGACCACCACAACCACAACTATTCTTCTCCTTGAGGTTGGAGAGCCATGGAGTTCCAACCACACAGAGGGAGCCGCAAGACCAAGAGGGAGGCACTGAAAGGGGAAAAAATTCTCCAAGGTCAGAGCTTCATCTAAGACCTCAGATGGGTGTTTTCTGATGATTCCTATGGCTCCCAGGACCATAGGATTGGTCTCTTATTGAGGCATATGATTTTATAGACTGCAGCCTTCAGACACATAAAGCGTTATCCTCATTTGGCTCTGCGAGTATTTGTGTGTAAGTAAAATAAACACAAGCATAGAGAAGCAGAATTGTAAACAGTAGGGCCAAAAGGCCAAGAAATGCAAGAGGTACAGTCTGTGACATTTCTATGCAAAGCTCAAACACACACAAGATAAGCACAGTGACCATTCACAACAGCAGTAACTGGCGATAACACAATATTCCTGGTTTTGCTATGCTAATTTAGCACTTTTAATGGAAGATAAAATTCTGATTTCAACTGAGTCCTAATTGAGTAGAATCAAACTTGCTGATAAATTCTAGTTCAATTTCATGCTGGAGTCTCCCTTTGACATCCTTTTCTCGAAGAATAGCTGCTTTCAGATCAGCAGCAGAGCGCCCTAGGAGATTGAAATTTCAACGTAGGTACAAGCAATAGAATGAAATAGGAGTGAGGTACCTCAATCACATTCCAAAGGTTTGTGTCAATCATATGTATTCAGAGGTGAACACAAAAGTGAACACTTTAAAGACTGAATCTCCTTTGCAGGAGTCCCCACAAATGTACTTGCCACATTTGGCAAGGTTTTTATTATTATTATTCATGAGTGTGGCCCTGCCTTTCACCAGACCTTGGAGAAAGGTAGGGGTTAAATCTTGAAAGAAATTTGGAAAGCAGCAAGATGTTCACTCCTTTCCTAGCCTCTCCGAGGCTCAGCACGACAGGGACGAGGCACTGCCCCAATCCCCTACCTAGTGCAGAGCTAGAGAGTGGGGGATTACTCGGGTAATTGTGTAGGGTCTCAGAGCACCTCCAAAGTGTAGCACATCATTACAGTCAAGTTAGAAATGAGCACAAGTTTGGGTTCGCTATCAAGCTAATAATCAAACAGTGCGTATCCTTGTTCCCATTGGGTGAGGTAGGGAATGCTCATCCCTAAAAACTAGTAGGGTCAAACATCAGGGAGGTCACTTTCCCTCAGTATCAAGGGTCATATTGAGAAAACTGAGACAACTGAGTCAGATGTTCAATAAATCCTATTGGATCCATGTGAGTAAAGGAGTCAGATATCTTAGACTCCATAGGCAGATTTTTTTATTTAGCCATTAATTTAATTTAATTTCACTTCTATACCACCCAATAGCTGAAGCTCTCTGAGTGGTTCACAAAAATTAAAACCATTAGGTACAGCATGAAATTTAAAATATGGAAGCATAAAACCACAAAGGATGATTCAGAAGGCTGAAGAAAACAGGGGTCCGGGGTCTATTCACCACTGGCTGATCCCCGAGTCTCTGGGATCCAAAGGAGATTTGGAGCAAATCAACCTGTAGTGCTTACAAGCTCCACTCTTCTTTAGATGGTAATGGGTATCACTTCACTTACTTCTAAATGTGGTGAGCCAGCCAGGTTGCATCTGAAAGCCCTCCTGCACATTCTATTGAGTGAAGTCCCGAGCCTCTGCTCAAAAGTCCTGCCTTGATGGTACCACTGGCATCAGTATGTTAGTATTTATTTATTTATTTATTATTTCAGATATTTGAATGTTGCCTTTAAGAAAAAAAGCCCTCTCAAGGTGGCTTCCAAAACTTAATAAAATAATAAAGTTACATAAAGCCAGCTAAGACCTAAAACATGCTTTCTAGTTAAATACAAAACTTCAATAAATATTTAAACAACAACAGCTAAAGCTATTTCAGTTCAAAGCCCATAAAACCCTATTTTAAGAAAAGGCTAGAGAAAACGAGTTCTTCTCAAGGTCTGTAATGACAGGGCTTGATGCACCCCAGTTGAAAATGTATTCCTCAACCACAAGGCCAGAGTTGAAACAGCCTATTCTCTAGTGTTGGCACATGATTGACCTCGCCAGTGGTATGTGGGAAATGAAAACAATGAATGCTCAGAAGCTGACTTCAAGGCCATACACTTAGAAACCGACAGATGCCAAGGACATCCAGTTGGACAAGGAGATTTTACAAGACAGAGCTGTAGGGCAGTCCTGGATGTCAAGGACTCAAGGGGTTGAAGATTTTGAAGAAGCAGTCTTCAGCATCACTGAACATAAGAGCATGAGAAGAGCCATGCTGGATCAGATCAAGGATCCATCTAGACAAGCACTCATTTCACACAGTAGCCGCAGTGGTTCATAGTTGTTGACCAGGAACCCATAAGCAGGACCAGGAACTCCCATTCATGTTCCCCAGCAAGGAGCACCAGAGATGGAAGGCTGTGAAGCAGAGGTCTTCTCTGATGAAATAAAGCAATGGAATCCAGAAGAAACTGGAGAGGTCTCAGAAAGAGGGGAGTGGATAGAATGAAAGCAGCAAGGGGACATGTCTGTAGCCAAATAAATGCTAATTTCTACAAAACAAACTGGATATGCCGAGTTCTAAGCTCCCTGGCCATTTTAGTAAAATCTTGGCACCACTTATAACTCTCAATGCCATGACCTTCATCAAGACAGCGGTCATGACAATCCAATTCAGGCATTTTTTCAAGAGTGCTGTACTTGCCCTGAGTGTGAGAGCTTAAGAAAAGAGAATAAGCCCTCATAAAAGTAACCCATAGATCTCTCTGTACAGAAGAGGCCTCTTCCTGCTGCTCCTCTTGGTGTGTCAGGAGGCCACTGAGTGGGATGGTGTCATCTCTGCTCCCTCACCCCCATGCAAGGCATGCTACTGCGCAGCATAGTTGGGAGAAAGGCAGGGCTCCTAAATTTCCAGAGTGTTCTATGGCATGGGCGGGCAGAAAGTAGACCTTCAGATGTTTCAGACTTCCAACTCCCAGCATTCCTGACCATTGACCACTCTGTCATGGACTTCTTGAAGTTGTAGTCCAAAACACCTGGAGAGCTACCTTCTACCCATCCCTGTTCAAGTGAGTTTCACCTGTGTTCTGAGTGGGCTCATTCCCATATTTGGGACTGCATAGAACACCTGAAAAAAGTCACTAAATTGTGTGGAAAGGGAGAGCTAAAGTTATCCAACAGGTTGGGCTGAAATTTGCACTTGGAAATATCCCATCAGTTAAGTAAGAAATCTCTGCCTACTTACCTGATGGGTAGAATGGCCTGAGCCTAAATAAAAGAATGACAAGCGACAAGTAGTTTGAATAAACATCTCAACTAGTAGTCTTGCTCTTCTCTAGCCTAAAGAAATGTAGACAAGCAAGCTGGAAGCTCAAAGCCAAGATGGAGGCAGTTTGATCAAAGAAATACAAACCCAACATATGTCTATAATTAAAAAGGTGTAATTATGTATATATACAAGACCAATGTAAACCAAATTCTGCAGCATAATTGCTTCCAAAATGGTCCTTCATGGTGATATGTACTAAACAAAGATGATGATCTTTAAGAATGGAAACCAGGCCAGAGTCTGGGGAGGAATTGGAGAAGTGAGCACATGAGGAATGGGGCGGGGGGACGACGACAAATAGCCTGTCGGAGCAAATCAATGATTCACTTGCCATTCTACAGAGATTGCAACTCAAACGGGAAGGAGAGGAGAGAGACTGTATAGATATTAGTCAAAGAGGGCAGCAGGCAACATCACAGCCTAAACACTCATGCTGTGTGCAATTCACAAGGTTTATAGAAGCACAAGACCTGAGGGAAGACCTTTTTCACTTATTCTCTCTCAATTGCTCAGAATAGGAGCATTGATAAGAATAGGTTGAAGCCAGTTACAATGCTCAGAGGGACACTGTGCAAAATTCCCTCAAACACAATTTAAACAAGAGTGGCCGATACAGTGCCACTGACTAACTCCTTTTCTTACCTTGCTGACTTGTGCCAAGATCCGCACAATACCACATTTTGCTTGTAAATTTGTCATGACTCTTGTCATTTCCAGTTGTCATGATTCTGGATGTAACCTTGAAACTGTGAAGACTATATATTAAGGATCATAAAGTAATTGTATAGAAGGTGGTTTCCGGCAATAACTCATGATTTTGGAGGCACAGTTATTTTTCTTTCATGGCTGATGTTTTTCGTTTGCATAATTATTAGAATTTAAACCAATTCCGAAACAAGAAAATCACAAAACAAATCGAATCTGGCCACCAGCAAAGGTTTGGCCTGAACAATGTTCTTGCAAATGAAATTCAAACTATTATCATCATTAAAAGAGCATGCTAATTAGCCATGTGCCTCCAGATGATTGTTTCCATTATGGTCCTCCATGGCAAACAAGTTGCTGGGCAGATCAATCCTCAGTGGGAGGAGGAGTTTTGTGGCAGATGATCTGCCATTTCCAGAGCCCTGACAGCTTGCTTCAACCATGATGGCAGGTGGTTTGTTTTTCTGTCTCCCCCACCCCCACCCGCCCTGCAGAAGATTTTTGATATGTAATTTCCCTTGCATTGAAAGCAATGGGGAGGGAAACATCTATGTCAACCTGAAGCTGGTGAAGATTGGTGGACCAATCCGGGGACATCTTGAGGAAGTGAGGGGGCTTTGGCTCCAAAGGATCCACGACCTACCCCAAAACACCCAAGATTGGGCCCTACTACTGGTAGTACTCATGCATACCGGGGACATCTGGGGCAGATTTGCTGCTAGAGCTTCTCTCTGTCAGTGGTGGGGCTTTTCTACCCCATCCTAAACCCACTAACCCAGGAGCTAGGACTGCTCTCTTAACATCCCTTTTTTTTTTAAAGGCAGGTGAGAAACATTTCAAGAACTCAAGCATTTATTCATGCCTAATTAAGACTATATCAGCCTTCCCTAATCAGGTGCCCTCCAGATGTTTGGGCTTCAACTCCCATCAGCCACAGCCAACAGGGCCAAGGGTCAGGAATGCTGGGAGTTGTAATCTAAAACATCTGGAGGGCACCAGGCTGAGGAAGGCTAATCTATACTCCACCAGCAAGGACAAGAATGCACTCACCTTTCATGCATGCACAATCAATTAGTGGGGCACACAAGAGGCAAAGCATAAGAGACAGAGACACTCTCATTCCAAGTTGTGGTGCTTAAAAATTTATCATAGAATTTGTAGGAATGAACTCAATTAGAAACCATTTTAATGACATTACATTAAAAAATAACTCAGCTTTCCAGTGTCAAGGTTCGTCCCACGGTGCAAGTGAGTCTGAAATGCAGCATTAAAAGTGATGGGATATACACTCCACCAATTACAACTTCCATTAGCAGCCACGGCTTGTCTCACCATGTCAGAGGTCTCAGTAAGCTGGGGATGGAACTCACAGCCAGGCAGACTTTATTTCTGCTAGCAACCAAGTACAGAAAAAGGAGGCACTGGAGGAACACCACCCTAAGCCAGACACCGTGAATGAACATTTAGGATGAAATTACCCTCCCTTAACTTCCCAGTTGTCTGCAGTGGCCACTGCACATGCCATCCTCCATCATTTCTGCCTTGCTTTGCAGTCACTTCAGTGTTCACAAATACGGGAAGAGCCACTTTGACTTGCCAAAACAGTGCTGTAGAAGCAAAATGTCAGAGTTATGCGTAATCTCCATCACACATACAAAAAGAAGAATTCTGTGCCAAAAAAAGCTGAATTCTGTGACTTACAGCATAACCTCCAGCATTTCACAGCATGCCCCTGCTTTCATCCTGTAACATCTCTGTTCTCACAACAAGGAACACTTTCCAAGCTCCACATCCTCCGCTATTAAATGTTGTTGAAAGCTCTACTTCACCTGCTGTGGATTGGCCTCATTTACTCTGCAACAGCTCTTATTATTTTTGTAAGCCGCCTTGAAGACAGCCTGGAACCTTTTAAATAAGTAAATACATTTCCTCCACTGGCTTAAAAGATAAGAGGTGATGCCTCTTTGGGCTAAAGCTATATTAGAAAAACACAATAGGTTATGGACAGTTCAAAACATACATCCTTGGCTGCAGCGTATTAAATATTTGAGCAAAGATAGGCAGATGGTAGATTGAGGTCAACCAGTAGTTCTCTAAGTGATATATAATAGGTCTGCTATGTTTTCCATTTGTTTCGGATTCAGCTAAATTCCGAACTGAATTGGGCTCATTTGGACAGATTTGGGAGATGTTTGAATTGAGGTGGGACTCCTCCGAAGCAGACTGAATCCAGACTGATTCAGATTTGGAGGAGGATGCTGTGTGTATTCCGGACAAAGTTAGATATTTGGGGTATGGAATTCAGTTTCCTGAAAATAAGGTATGACACGTCTTGTTCTGCTTCTATTGCTGAAAGGTCTTCTCAGCAATCCCATTTGGAACAGAAACAGTTACACAAGGACCTTAATGGTTCTGTGGGACCTTTATGGAAGGATGGCATTGTATCTTGCACTGGCAGAGTGTTGGACAAAAAGCACAGAGGGGGGAAAAGGCACAAAGATAAAAAAAAGGACCAATTCTAACAGAATTATACTGATCCATCTTTGTTCACATACTGCAGGTGGGAACACGCAAAAGGCAGAAACAACCAGGTGCAGGAAATTATTTGTAAGGCTGATTACCAATGCATTTCGAGCATGCCAGGGGAGCCTTCTTCTGCCAATTACAGCCTCCTATTCTCCTATGCATCAACCTGCAACCAGGGAGTTTAAATTTTCTCCAGTTAAATCGCCTTCATTCTGCAATCAGAAAACCTGAACTGTGCTTGTCAGAATAAAATAAAGACGTGTGGCACGCTTCTCATACAAAGTATCAGTTATTACCTGCTACAAGAGATAGAAAGGGGCATGCAGGTTTGGCACACAGGGAACAGTATGGTGCATGAGAAATGATGGCACAGGGCATTTCGTTGTTGGGGAGGGAGGATTTTGTAGACAACATGGCTGGAGATAGTTTTTGAAAGAGTTGGAAGCGGTTTGAAAGATTTGGCTCCCGGTCCTATACACGGCTACTTTTTTTTTTGGCCTTGTTGCACTTTGCTGATAGTGTGGTTCTGTTTACCAGAGGCTAACATGGAAGGAGTGTGCACTCCATGAGCAGAAATCCCCATTTCAAACTGCCCATCAGCATTCTGAAAAACAACAACAACCCAAACCCATCAATCAACTATCATCTGTCACCGGCCTAAACAAGTAGAAGAAAAGAGGAGGTCACACAGAAGGAAAGCTAGCGGAGCAGAAAGCCCTTTCTTCCTCTTAACTACTTGAAGCCCCACACAAACCCCTCCTAGTTTGATATAGTATTGCCTACTGATCTTCAAGATTTTCTCCAGAGCTGCAAAGATTTCTGTAGTTTTTGCTATCTTAAAAATGAAAGGAACGTCCAGCATTGATAGCTAATAAATACTAGCTTTTAGGTTAGAGACCATAATCTTTAAAGCATTAGTCCTCTAAAATACTGTTTATGGTTTTTCTCTTTGCGTGCGCATGCACACACACACTTACCACTATCCAACATAGTGAAGAACTTGGTCAGACACTAGCACTTCTTCCCAAAAGCCTTCCTCCCAAATATTGCAGTCATAAGTCTTGTCAAATTATCCCACACCTAGGCCTCTAATTATCTCTGCTGACCTCTCTCACACTTTACAGCTAGTGCTCCCCTCAAGGTACCGTGAGCCAAGCAGGGTCAGGTAAGGTCAATACTTGGTAGAGACTCAGCTCAAGGACACATAGAACATTGCAGAAACAAGTAGGCCTCAGTAACGCAGACATGTTCAACCTGACAACTTTGCGACACAGAATCTGTGCTTTTATAGCAAGAAAAAAAATGCCCCAATTAACTCATGGATGCTGAAAGATCCCTTTCTTATTATCTGATATTTACCTTCCATACAGTCTTCTGGTTTTTTTTGGCTGTGACCAAAGTTTTTCCAAAGGCTGAATCAAATAGTTGGGAAATTTTTATACCTGCAGATTTGAAATAATAATTTGCATCCCATTTGGGACTTTCAGAACATGCAAATGTTCTGTAAATTTGTACATAATTTTTTTAAAAAGTACTTTCCTGTTGCCACGAGTATTAATTGTGTTAACAACACATACACCCCACATCAGTTCTGACTTCCACTTATGTAACCAAGCCACAACTGAGGATTGACTAACTTCATTTAAGAACAAAGAAAATATAGATTACACAAAGGCCTGGTTCAGACAACATGCTAAACCATGCTGCTTAACCACAAAATGGTTAAGGGAATGCATGCATGGTTCAGCATGTTGTCTGAACCAGGCCAAAGTAAAAGATGTCAAAGCACTTCATACATACATACCATTTGGCTTTCAAAGCTGTTATTGCTGATCTTCTCCAGTTAACGTCTGCCTAGAACAATGTTGATACTTTCCCACACCCACTAGCAGAAAGCACAACCAGATCTACTTCTCAGCATGTTTTATTATAATCCATCAAGCTTATTTATTTATTTACTTATTTATTTATTATTAAGACATTTGTATCCAGCCCTATATCACAAGGATCTCAGGACAGCGTACAGATAAAATCATATAACCAATATAAAACAATAAATATACACAGCTAAAAACTAATTAAACCATTAATAAGCTAAAACCAGTACAGAATTTAAAAACAGTAAAACCAATGTAAACAATTAAACCTATGTACAGGCTTGGTGAATTTAGCCATCAAAGTTGTACAGGAGCCAGCCAAATGTTCAGTATCCTTCACACTTGTGTTCTGATCTGCCTGTGGTGTGTAAAGTTGCAGGGCGAGGGAGAGAAATAAGGCAAGTCAGCACTTTGGAGAGCTCCGTGTGGACTCCAGGCTAAAACTCAACTATTGTTTCAGCAGACAAAAGAAATTTAAATAGGGGTGCAATTCAGTCAGAGTGGCCAGCCTCACCTCCACTAGGAGAAGCCCCTTGTAGTTAAAAGGGGCTGTGTCTATTTCAGCAAAAGTTGGGTGGGTGGGTGTGACTCTGCTGGGGTTTCCAAGCTGGAGTCAGGATGGCAGTGCAACCTCCTCAGGTCAGGAAGGTGGTGACAAAACGGTTTCCTCAGGTGCTGGGGCTTCTTGGAAAGAAGGGTCATCTGGGGTCAGTGCTGAAGATAATTCTCTCCTCCATTCCACCACTTCCTCCTCAGAGTCCATGGCTTCATCCTCCAAACATAGGGAGTCTGACCTTGAGACCATGACACCTTGGTGCTTCTTGAAAATGAACTTCACAGGCATCAAGAGAGAACACACATAAACCTCTAATGGTGTGCAGTCTTTGAGATTTCATACCTTAAAGACATCAGCAACAGGAATGCCTTCCCATGGTGGGGGGGGGAACCTATGCTAGAACACAAAAGAATACACTTCTCAGAACAAAAGGGGATACTTTGTTTTACTTCTATTATTTATAAATTCTCCAGTATATAGTAAAATGGCAAAAAATAAATAAATGAAGAAGTAAAAATGAAGCAAACTTTTGATAGGTAAATGGAGAATTTGTGTAATGATAACTGCCCAAAACATTTAGACAATGTGTTTTCAGTAGTTTATAAATCTATATGTTCATGTGTTTTAACGAAGTACACTCAAAGAGAAATTCTTTATTAGGCAGTGGTCTTTGCCTCTCCCCCTTGCCATCTTTTGAAGCTGACCTCTTTCCATTTTTGCAATAGTATGGAATAGTCTACTACCAAGAAACTTGCATTTTCCTACTATTCCCCCCCCACATTAATTTTCCTCACTTTAAAATGCAACCAGGACCCTCATGACAACTCCAATACTTCCATTCTTCAAATTTCCCAAGTTTTGTTAGCTAAAAAATGATGCAAGTGAGACTCACATATTTTTCAGTGTATAAAATACCCCACACTTTCCTCCCAAAAAGCTTGCATGATAAGGTTGATAAACAGTAATTGAGAGAGTTTTGTAGCTGAGTGGAAGTTCTGGATCTCCAGTACCCATCAGTCTATCCACTAGTGGATTATAAAATGCCAAGTATCCAGATGTTTTGGATGTGCATCAAGGTATTCCAATAGACGAGGCAATGTTGGATAAATACCAGGCTCCTGAAAAATTCCATACACATAAACCCAGTTCCCTCTACAGCAGACTCCATAACTGGGCAGTACAAAGATTTGCCTTGAAGAAAACACCATTTGGATGCCATTCAAAAAAGGTAGTCAGGCATAAATCACGGCTGTGAGGAGTGTCACCTGGCAGTGAAAGGAAAAACCTGCCCCTCTAGACTTGTCCATGCCAGCTCATCCTCCTTAAATTCAGAGAGTCTTTCACTGACCTTGAATCTCAGTCAGGGGATGGCTCACTGGAATACAGAGGCAATACAGGGCTGCATGCTGGGGGTGGAGAGGGAGTGATGACACGTCCCACAGCAAATGTTTCCATGTTAATAAGCTGAGCCCACAACAGAGCAGAGCTGGGATGCAATCCAATATGCATATGTTACAAAGCAGAAGGTGTATAAAACGCTGCATCTTGAACCAAGAAAGGCTTTCCCCCAGGAGCCACAGGAAAGGTCTGGAGGCTACGGCAATGACATGCCACATTGGGGGCACTTATTATTATGCAGTGGCTGAGAGCATATTATTAAACCCTGACCACAGCTGACCCCGTGTTCCAAGTGAGAGATTTAAAGAGTTTGGTCATTACTGCAGCATGGAGAGGGAAGCGTATTGTGAAAGAAAGGCACGGGAAATGCTGAAAAGGAACCAAGATCACTTTAGAGAGGGGCCGGAAACACTCTCACACATTTTCCATTCTCAGTTAGGCACCTTCATCCCCAGCCTACAGTATTCCAATCCTCCCTTTCCCCTAATGCAGGAGCAGGGAACCTGTAGCCTGCATGCAGTATAATGCCTAATTTTATGGAGCCTGTGGCATCTCCTCCCACTGATCAATTAAGCAGCAGAGAAGAGAAATAATGGCTATAGGGCCAGCTGGGAAGTGGGGCTCAGTAGCTCCCTCTTGCCCCTCCCTCCTGCCAATAAGCTGAGCAATAATAATAATAATAATAATAATAATAATTTTATTTCTTACCCACCTCTCCATTCTGATCGAGGCAGGGAACAACAATAAATGATAAAATACATAATACTCAATTAAAACATAATATACATTGTTTAAAACATCCTAAAAAACATCCTAAAAACATTTTTAAAACATCTTAAAATTCCATTGGATAGGCCTGCCAGAAGAGATCAGTCTTTATAGCTTTCTTGAATGCTATAGCTGGGGACTTTGAAAGTGTGGATCCAACCAGATCTGTACTTTCAAAAGGTATCCAGGCACAGAAGTCAAATGAGCAGCTGGTGGACGAACTGATCACTCAGTGTATTTGTGTGGATGTGTGCGTGAATGGATGTAAATGTGGTGTACCTAAGAAACACACAGAAAGAGTGTGATGTAGTTCTGTCTCGGTGCAGGTAAGCGAAAGAAAGTGGTGGGTGTGGTGATAAACTTAATGGAGAAAGAGAAGGGGTGGGTCTAGCCTCACTCACTGCCAGCATGCAGCCCACAAGACTTTACCCTCAAAGAAATGTGGCCCTCATGGGGGGGGGGGAATTCGCTACCTCTGCCTTAATGGAAATCCATTCAAATCAAAATTCTATTTGCACAATTTTTTCGCATTCTAGATTGTGTGTGTGTGTGTGTGTATGTGCACACAATCACACACACACACTCCAAACTGAAAGTTTGCTAGCTGTGGAAAAGACAGAGCAAAGTACTCAAGTTGTACAGCAACTGGAGAAGAAAGCAGGCATATAAAACAGAAAATACTTTGAGCAAGGTCACTCTGCATTCAGCTTGAGGAAATAGAACAGATGTCTTCAGAAGCCATGTTTGCATTAGCTGTTATGAGCAGGTTGATACTGATTGCAACCTGCCCCTGATGTGCTCCATCTGCACTGGCATCCAGCAGTGGGTGCTTCCAAACTCGGCATTCAGCATGGAATGCTACTGTCATGTATGCCCCTACTGCTCCAATGTTGGGACCAGGTGACACAGGGTATCCATCAGAAACAGATTCTGATTCAGAAGATGTGGAGCCAGTGGGGGAGGAAGTTCACACGGAAGAGCCTCCAGCTGTGAATGCGCCCCTCCCAGAGTCTGTCTCCTCAAGGCCAGATCCTATGCTCTCAGGAGACAGGGAGTCAACTTCCGGGGGTGAACATTCCAAAACATTTCTAGATGCTAAGGAATCGCTGGAAATTAAAACGTTCAGCAAGATTAGCACCAAAGAGACAGTTGGAGAGGTTGTGTGAGAAGGCGACTATGCTCCCTCCTCCACCTTGAAGCTTGGGACATTTGAAACGCCTTTTCTTTCCTTTGAATGGTCAATTGTTCTGCTTAGTTGCATAGAGTTGCCTAGGGGAAATTTCCCCATAAAGGTGCCTAGTTCGTTACAGAAGTATTAATTGTTTGCAATAAAGCTTTGTGGCTCTGCCAAGGAACTTTCCTTAAGTTTTGACTCCTTGGGGACACACTTGAGCAGCTACAGCCCATGACAGCCACCACACTTTAATCATTAATTTTTTACAGGGCATCTGCATGACTTGTGGGATGTCATCAATGTTTGCTCACCTGTATTTTCCTACATGATCCTTCCATCTTTACTCAGACTTCAGGAAGCCCTGCTTTTGGGGGTGGGGGAAGAACAGAAAAGTAGTCCAATGTCCACAAGTGTAGATCATCTTAGACTCTCATCTTAGACTCTAATCTTTTCTAAGAGGAATGAGTTTGACATGTGCAGTGACATACCAGGCAGGTGAGTCTATCTCACATACCCACACCCACACACACCTATATCTCAGCACACCTTCACTCTTATCTTTCCACTCAGTGCCAACTTATTTTTAATTCATATTTCAAGTTGTACGTATTTCAATATTTCATTCATGAAAGAGTGCTTAAATGAAAAAGTATTTTACACAAATGAACAGGCTGGCATTTTTTAAAAAACAACGCCCTTCTGATGTTTTTAAAACATGCATTTCTATATTCTTTATTTTATCTTAATGTAATTTAAGTAATCAAGTAGTACCACTAAAGTTTTAAACAAGCTTCAAAAATGATTTTTTAATAATAAGAATTATTTTTTTTAGTGGTGCATTTTCTCTTCCCTGTCCACACAAAAATATCATGCCCACTAGTGTAGATGGAACATAGCAGAGCACATGCAACATGCACCTACCCATACCCAAAGTGCTACATCCTCCAAAAAGTGGAAAATCAACTGCAGCTTAAGCAAAAGATGACTGGATAATACTAGGAAGAGTTGCTGCTCTGGAAGCACTCGGTATTGCCAGTGTGCAGGCACAGGGGAATGAGAATCAGCATCAGGGAAGCACAGTATAATGCTACTCTAATGTTTCACACATAACACTAAACCATAGTTTAGCATCATGTGTAAGAACCTCAGAATTCTTCTCAGAACACACTCTTCTTCCCCTCTTCTCCTTTGGCTCAGCCACAAGATTGAAAAAATCTACTTCCATGGTTTGTTGTTATGTCTGGATCAGTAACTGTGGTTAGTTTACTGAAATAAGCCATGATCCTTAACCATGGGTTGAAGCTGGCTTATTTATAGCCTGTCAAAATTCAGATGTAACTACAAACTGCAGTTAGTTGAAAATAGAAGCAAATTTATCTGATCTTGGGCCCGTTCAGAAGACACCTTAAACCATGGTGAATAAGGCTTTTTGCTTTATTCACTGTGGTTAAAGCCATGGTCTAAGGCAGAGCTTTCCAAACTTTTCATGTTGGTGACACACTTTTTAGACATGCATCATTTCGCAACACAATAAAACTCAAAAATTCAGTTTTACTAGCAAACCAGAGGTTAAACTAACCCCTTATAAGAGATACGGACACATACATAAATTGTAATAACAAAATGTATGGGGACACAACATAAATCATGAAAACCTTTCATTTATATTTTTAAAAATATATGATTTGCAAGATAATAAAATACATTTCCAAGACTTTTCACATTGAACCAATTTTGTCGAGCTGCGATCGAACGGTGGTTGAGACGGTATGCTATCAAAAAACTGGACCCATGGAATTTCTCGAATGCGTCACTTCAGGTGCAGCCGCGTCACCAGAAGTGACGTGGAATCAGCTGTTTCGACCCGATTATGCATACTGCGCATGCGCAATACCTGTATGATCCCTCGACCATGGTGTGCATAAACGGATACGACAGAAGGGGAATATACTAGTGCACCATACTAATCGGCACCTTTGCTGCGTAAAAATGCATGCAAGTTGGTATTGCTTATTTCACATAGACTCAGAGGTTTCTCGTTACGTTTGTGTGCACACCTACACACTGCAGCTGACACACTAACGTGTCGTGACACACAGTTTGGAAAGCTCTGGTCTAAGGTGTCATCTGAATACAGCCTGGCTTTGTGGATTAACCACCATGGTTAAAGCTATAGTTTAAGCTGTCTTCTGAATGGGCCCCTTGTCTTTGTGACAATGCTAAGAGAGGGGAGGGGGTGGAGTTAATTTAGAGTTGAGCCCCACTTCAAAATCTTTGAGGAACACTGTTGTGGACTACCACTGTGATGGGGCTCCCCAAAACCCAAGTGCAAGGTGAACAGACCCAAGAGACGACAGAGGCCCTGCACAAAAGCTACACTTGCTGAAATCCCCTCTTTTCCTCTATTAAAGGTGAAAGAGCTCTTCCCTCTTTTTTATCTGGCCACCCTACCCAGGTGAGAGAGGAGCCTGCTGGCATCTCAGGGCAACTTTGAGTTTATCCTGATGCCCAGGTGAATGTGAGTAGGAGCTCACTTGCACTGGTCCAGGGAGGTGGGACTGGTGAAGCAGAAAGATATGTAACAATCACTTAGAAGAGCTGAACTGATTTCTATGCTGAGGCACTAGCATCCGCATTATCAGATTTCACAAGCTCAACTCTGAGGCTCCTGGGTCTCTTCTGCTCCGTTATCACCCAGGAAACATTTGTCCTTTATTTAGCAAAGCGGCCTCTCTCTCCCACCATCATCTACCCAGCACACGTACATGAACTCTAATTCTATGACTTTCTCAGCACTTTGCCCTACCAACTGGCAGACATATTCCCCCTTTTGCCTCAGCTAAAACCCTACATTTACATGGGGCGTGTGGGAGGGGGCTTGGCCTCCACAGGCTTAGGCAGTAGACATGCTAGATAGGTGGCAGGGAGAGTCTTCCCCACACCCACCCACCCAGGGGTCATGTGTCATTCCAATGCATGTATTTATATCCCTCATATAGACACAGCATTCCTTTTGTAAAGCTGCAGAGCTTGTGTAGTCAGGGCTGTCAGTTCAGAAGCATGTTACAAGTGTTTGATATGGAGATTTTGGCAGTGGGAATGGATGTACCTCGCTGAGAGGTTTATGTAATATGACAGCTTCTAGAAAACGAAGCACTTGTTGGTGGAGGGGGAGGCACAGAAACAAAGGAATGGGTGGAGGAAGCAAGAAGGACAAAGGCCGACATTCTGAAAGTCGGCAACAGCTTTCTCCTACTTGGAGCACGGATCTTAACAGCTCTAAGCCACACAGCCTGAATTTGTGTTTCTTTGCTTTCCCATGCTATTCTTATGTAACTTGACTTTCTCAGACCTGTTTATTAAAAAAATACTTTAGCCTTCATTTCTATTAGAAATATGCTCAAAAATAAAACAGTCAATCATAATAAAAATATAAGTTAAAATATGAGTGAAACAGCTGAGAAGCATAAATTCAGATCAAAGACTGGGAGATTTAATTCACAGATTAAAAAATATTACACCCCACACTCAGTATATTCAAATACTAGAGGGGGGAGAACCTCACCTAAGAATGAAACACACAAAGAATGCCATGACAAAAAGGGTATCATTTCCACAGAGTCCTGGCATCACTTCCCCCACAATGTTGACAAGGGCAACGTCCAAAGCAGACAAGTAGAAGGATAGAGTATCCTTGATATTTCTTTTTACCTATTGCACTTGAGGGAAAGCCAAAAGGGGAAGGTTGCCTGTTTATTTGGAAGTCTGTTCCACCACTGGCCTGAGTGTGTTCTGTGTCCACTCATCAAGTAACCATCATAAAGCTAGTACCAGCATAGAGTCTCTTGCCCTATGGCTCTTACCCTGCGACATGAAGCCTGTGGCAGCCAAAAGGAACCATGGACTGCCACCATATTAGCTTGGACTATTAAGCTCCACCTCAAGGGATGACACCTCAAAGGGACAGCTCCTTTTGGTATCACTTTGGGGTGTGACAAGCAGTCACTTATTATTTTGGAGTGATATGAGAGGAGAGCAAGTTCATCCAGAAATAAGGCAAGGGTGATTTCTATTAAAAACTCTCCACTAAGAACACAAGCAGAACCCTGCATTTTGTTCATCCAGTGGCAAACTAGATGCCCCAACTGGAAGCACATAATCAGGAGACAAGTACAATAGCACCTTCCCCCTACAGTGACTTCCCACGACAGAGACATACTATCCCCAGTACTGGAGGTAACAAATAGCCATCAGGGCTAGTAATCACTGATAGCCTCATCCTCCATGAATTTGTCTAATCCCCTTTTAAAGCTATCCAAGTTGGTGGACATCAGCTCATCACTAGATCTTGTGGTAGCAAATTCCATAGTTAAAGTATGTGCTGTGTGAAGAAGTACTTCCCTTTATCTGTCCTGAATCTCCCGCCAATCAGCTTCATTAGATGAACCCAGGTTCTAGCATTATGAGAGAGGGAGAAAAGCTTGAACTGTCCTTGAGATGGTAACAGACTGGATGTGGGCTAACACATTGAAAATGAATCCAGACGAGACAGAGAGCTCTCGGTCAGTACAGGTAACCCGGGAATTGGGGTTTAACCTATGATGGATGGGATAGGACTCCCCCTGAAAACATAGGCTGGGGATTCTTCTGGACCCAACCTTGACCTGATGGCCGAGGCCTCGGCTTTGGTCAGGAGTATCTTTGCCCAGCTGAGACTGCTGCACCAACTGTATCCATTCCTGGAGGATGCAGATCTGGCAAGGGTGACATTCTGCCTCAAAGGCTCTACTTGTCAACTAGCCTGTAAGGTTAAATTAGTTGGAGGGCCCGAAAAACAGGGCATTTCCCATGATAGTCCTCAGGTTATGGAACTCCCTCCTCCCTGAGATTTGCATGTGTCTGATTATATATATATATACACACACACACACACACACACACACACACACACACACACACACATACATATAAAAAAGGTTTTAAAAACTGATTGATTTTGTTCTTAAAATATTTTTGCCCTGTTTGTTTTTAATGTATGCTGCTGTTTTATTAAATGTTTTCATTAACTGACCTATATTTTTTTAAATATGTGATGCGGTCTTATAATGTCTAGATTTTCTTGTTTTTAATGTATTCTGTGTTTTATTAGTATAACCCACTTTGTAAGCAAATACTCCAAAAGGTGGACTATAAATAAGTATATAAACAAACAAAACAGAAACTGGATGCATGTTACATAGATGAAGCACTGTGCATGTGAGAGGTTGTGAGGTTCAGCTGACATGGTGCACACAATATTCTTTAGCTGCTGGAGTTTTCAGGAGGCGCCAGAAGCACCTGCCTGACATCCACAGGCAGGGAGTTCCAAAGAGAAGGGGCTACCACACTAAAGGCTCTTCTCCTGTTGGACTCCAATAGGGCTATAGGGCTATGTGGAACCACCAGGAACATGCCCTCTAATGACCGGACAGATTGATAAGGGAGAAGGCCCTCAGGTATTCCAGAAGCATCCCTCAACTGACCAGCCACTTTTTTATTGGTATTCTGTTTTAAATTGAACAATTTTAATTTGCTGCTTTAGTATTTTAATCCTTTTACTGTTTTATTACTATATTCACCACTCTGGAATCTATTTTAGATATGAACGATATAAAAATGTTGAAAATAAATAAAATGGGGAACAGTTTTCCTTCCATGAAAGAATTCCTTTCAGTGGTTTTACAGGGAAAGAAGCTGTGAACAGGGACAGGATTTTCTTCAGCTGTGCTCCCTTCTATGAAAATTTCAATCATTCTCATTCAATTTGATAGAAAAGAAACTGCTTTTGGAAAAAAAATTCAAAGGGGAATAATTTTTGGAGAAATTCTCATGGGTTTGGTTCATGGTTGTTGTGGTTATCTTACTGATGAGATGACTGAGGGGTGTGTGTGAGTGTCCTGTCTTTCATTGTACTATCATGTTTCAGACAGCCTGCAGCCTCCTTGGCTTCCCACACAAGGGAAGACATCATAAATTTATTCCTCCTAAAGGGCCCTTTCAGATTAGGAAGTGCAGGCAGCCTGGGAGACTGTAGAGCAACGGTGAGATGTGTAATAGAAAGAAACATATAGACAGTACCCTCAGCCACCTCACAGTGATTAATTAAGGTAAAAAACACCACCAACATACATTCAAAATCAATTATAAACTGCCCTGAGAATTAGGCAGAAAAATGGAAGCCCCTTTCATGGGGAAAGAAAACTTTCAAGAAATTTTTGAGACTTTTCTTTTCATACCTCCTAAAAATAAAAGGACACTTTTCAGAATTTTCTCCACCATTATTTTTTGTGGTGGCTTCATTACCTGCCCTCAATGCCCTGGAGTGATGCTAGGTATATGGGGCATTGCAGAGAATGCAAAATGGGGGCCAGGCTGACAACACAGTTGATGCTTTTGCCACTTACAGTACCATTGTAAAAACCCAAAAACCCTTAGGAGAAAGAAGTTGTTCTACATCCCTTGCGAATGGTGATGCCCATGAGAAATTGTTGGAAAATTTCTCCTCACCCTGGAGAAATTCGGTGAAATTATCCCACCAATTTCTCTACCCACAAATCACTTTGAGAGACCACTTGTGCACAGCTCTACCTCAGTCTGAATTGGCTTTGCAGTTGCATGTTGTCATGATGTCACTGCACTGGCTATGTGATCTCCAACCGGCTGGATTTCATGACCAGCCAAACAACAATGACGAATTTTAAACAATGTGGCTCCAGAGCAACAACCAGACAATTGTGCAAATAACTGAAAAAGAAATACATGGAAACCGTTTTAGCCCTCTCAAAAGCACCCTTTCAATTCTGCAAATGTTCGCTTGTGACCATTTGGTGCAACAATATCTGGAGTTAAAACACATTCTTACTTGAAGTAGTTATTCTATGGACTTCTTTCCTTTCGGCTGCAATCCTGTACACACTTAGCTATGAGTAAGCCTCAGTGAACTCATTAGGGCTTTTTATGAATATTCATATAAAATTGGGCACAGAGTGTGGGGGATAGGGTTGGGGAGGATAAAGGGGGCTGTTACCCGCCCTGACCCACCTATGCCATACATCAAATAATGTTACTGAAAGTATTCTAGGTTTTCCAAAACTGAGTCTGGTTTTGTATAAACCCAGTTAATATTTACAAGGCAAAAGATTATTGTCTCAAGGCAGTTTAGTCCTAACAATTTAACTCCCAGAATTTACATTTGCTTATATGATGTCATAAATATATTTCTTCCCAACACTAAGACCATGGTGAGTTGAGATTTGAATTCGGACCTTTCTGGTTTACAGCTCACAGTGCAATTCTATGCATGTCTGTTATCAGAACCACCTCCATTTTCCATAAAAAAGTAAGTCCCACTGAGTTCAGTGGGTCCTATTCCCAAGTAAGTATATAAAGAAATGCAGCCTCGGTTGAAAATGCTATATACACTTACCTGGGAATAATGTCCATTGTTCAGACTGCATTAGTGGAAGTTCTACAGAATATGGAAGTGTACTTTACATTGATTAAGGTGCTGAAAATGAAAGAAAATGCAGAGAAGGAAACTTGTCCTGCACAGACTGGGACTGTAGAGCGAGATAAACATAGACTAAGAACGCTGGTGTATAGCCAACTATCCTCCCTCCCAAAGTCTAACAGAATCTCCTTCCAGACCCACACTTGTTCACACTATTGTGCTGTGTGAGCAATCCCTATACAATAGTCATGATGGGTGCATTCTAAAAAGTAAACAGTGCTTTCTCATTCACAAAGAAACAAGCAAGACCTATTTCTGAATAGGTCTCAAAGTGAAGTTGTTAGAAACACTTTCTGATTGAATCTCTATCCCTCTGGAGGCACAGCTAAGCCAATCAACTTTGATGTTCAGGCTGCTGCCTGTTTGAATGGAAGTCCCTTGGGACTGAATTTACCCTTTGACTAGCATTCCTGCAACTGATTTTTTAAACTAGGTTCTCAGACTACTCTTTTCCAATTAATATTCCACATCCTAAATATCATGAGATGGGCAGAAAGGTGTTTTGGACATCAACTTCCAGCATTCCCGACCACTGCCCATGCTGGTAGGGGCTTCTGGGAGTTGAGGTCCTAGACATCTAGAGATCTACCTTCTGCCCACCCCCTTGCTATGCATTTTATATATGGCATAATACCCAAAGAAACACTAGAAAGGAAGTTTTTGTGGACTATACATGAATTAAAAATGCAACCGCCCAGAGAACTTCGGCTATTGGGCGGTATAAAAATGTAATAAATAAATAAATAAAATACCACAAGATGATCCTGTATGAGGGTCTCACAGTGAATTTGGTTAATTGTGATTTAGATAGCCAAAGCTTCACAAACAAGCCCTATCTCTTTCTTTTTTAATTAAATAAGTTCAGCTTTAAGGAGGCTGGAAAGGCCATCTAATTTGTGCAACAGAAAGCCAAATATTATGATTTGTGGCTGAACATATTTCTAGATCGCCTGACTGTGTCACTGGGAATTAGACAGAGGACAACAGTAACAATTAGTTCATTTATGCTGGTTGCCAGAACAGCCTGATGCAAGAGACGGCAAGTACAACAGCCAAAACAGCACATCTTTGGCACTTTGAACTGCGTATCAGTCAGGAAAAAGTGTGATGAGCCTTAAATGACAGTCTCTGGCTGAGGTAGAAGGCAGCCACTGAGGACCAATTCACACTGCAGAATCTCTATAGATCGCCTGCCCCAGCGGCACCTAGAATGCAAAGCAACATCTCAGGTAGAACAAGCCATGTGATATGTCATTTCCTGAGTGCCTGATATTCACAGTATGGTTTCAAGTCATATTGGAGAGTTATATTCCCCTTGATCACTGGCATCTCCTTATTCAATTGCATGGTAAAATGCCTCTATGATATACCAATGTAATTCCACAATAAAAGCTTATTTTCGTAATCTGAGCCTATCAGCTGGAGCACCTCGTACCATGTAGAAGAGCCTCTCCAAACCTGGTTCCCTCCAGAGGTTTAGGAATTTCAGCTATTGGGTGGTACAGAAATGTAATAAATAAATCTCCTAGCAGCATGTTCAATGATAAGGTATGCTCAGAGTTGTAATCCTGTCCAAAACATCTGTAGGAGAACTAGGCTGGAAAAAGCTTATGCAGGGGTTATGTTCACACCCCATTCCAAAGACTAAAAATTAATTCCCTTTAGTTCCATGTTTGCACAGGAAGTAGGAATAAAGTCAGCAACAAAGTAAAGTATTCACTCCCCTTTGTAACTCCCCTTTGTTTATTTAAGGGGATATCTTGACTTCTTGGAACTAGTTTAGTTCATTGGGTAGCATCAGAAATGCGCTTGAGACACATCCTTACCTTTCTACCTAAAACTGGCACCCCATGGGGTCACCAGGTAAGCTAAAATAGATGGGTTCAAAGTACTCCCAGCTTTACTACTGGACCTAGATACACACTAAAGTATCTGCAAATTCAATAGCTGCCACCACCTACTGAGTTACAAGAGCAATAGGTCTCTTAAGTATCATGGGGAGGGAAGAGATCTAA
This sequence comes from Elgaria multicarinata webbii, assembly GCF_023053635.1. Lineage (NCBI taxonomy): Eukaryota > Metazoa > Chordata > Lepidosauria > Squamata > Anguidae > Elgaria > Elgaria multicarinata. The sequence continues at coordinate 47,452,659 of NC_086173.1, read as the reverse complement.
CTGAGATATCTAATTACATCTCCACCCAAGTCTCCTGAGTTAGAACATACCTTTGCAGAAGCTTGGAGGAGAGAACCTATGCAGTGATGTGAGATGAAATAAGGTGGGTTAATTAGAATCCTATTGGATCAGAGCACACTAGATTATAAAATTAAAAAAGAATTATTAGCAAACTGCAGAGACACATAGAACTGTAGTCAATAAAGGAAATGTACAATGTTGGTCTATCACCCAAGAACTGTCTTTAGCTGGCAGGTCAGCAGTATCTTACACACTGCAGAGGCAGTTGAGTCAGGAGTCAAAAGTGACTCTGCTCTCTCATGGCAGATGATATAGCATGGAATCCAAGAAGCATAGCTTCTTAACTCCTACTGAAGACATAGACCGTGACTGAACATTTTTGCTTGTAAAATTTTGTCTGCAAAATTGACGCAATGGCATGGCCTCCACATTAGAATATTGGGCTTGAATGAAGCAAAGGCCAACCAATCATATCAACATGTACTTTTTGCCCTTTAGGAAAGAAAGCAGGCAGCCCAGGGGTCTGGATGAAACAAAGGTTAACAAACAGAAGTAAGATACACTTTTGCCCCTTAGGAAGGAAAGAAGGAAGGTTGGGGTCTGTGTGAAATCAAGGGCAACTACAGACTCATAAATTGTCTCAAATTTCTACCATTTACCCTCTCTCTCCTTGTGACACAGTTTCCAGCACAGCTGTGTAATCAACAGCTGGCTTCAACCCAGATTTTTGGAATAGTCGTTTGCCTAGCTTTATGTGGTGGCTCAAAATTGCCTTCAAGGAACAGGGGAAAAGGGTATGTTTGTCTTTCTTTTCTTTGTTCCTTATAAACCTTACATTAACGCTACAGATACATGTGGGCTAGTAAGCATCATGGATTTGTTTGCACATTTAATTTAGACAAGCTGCTCTCTCCCTCTGTCCAAGCCTCAGTTCCCCAACTGTCAAACAACAAATGGCCACCTTTGTATCATAGCAGTCATGATTGAGAAAATGAGCACAGTGGAAAATGCTGCAGCGAACTCTAAGATTAATAATGAGCAGTACTTTCTCTTGAATATTCCCACTGTTCACCTATGTACATATTAACACAGCCATGGAGATTTGTGCCAGTCTCCAACTACAGCAATATGCAGAGCTAAACTGGGTTCAGTAGAGATTTTAATGAGATTCTAGAACTGCACAAATGTCCTGCATGGAAGCTATCCCTTGACTTAGTGCCATTCCTTCCAAATGCTGTAAAATTAATAACCTGCAAAGAGTCAAGGGCTCTCTGGTGTAATCATCACTAGACTATTGGACTGTAGATGTTCCAGAGAGGAAATGCCTGCATTTGTATCCTTTTTATCTGTGTCATCACCTGTTGCCAGGAGAGTACAAGCTCCCTATTGCGCTGCTGAAAGGTAGGGGAGCTGAGGAACATGCATCAGTCAGAATTCACATCTGCCTATTTATGGCATCATTTTTTCACTTGGCCATAGATGTGCCCACACAGTTCTTGCTAGCTGCCCAGGCTCCCCTTTTGCCAAATCTGGACTCATAGAAGGGCCCAGTTTCTCTACAGCAGCCTTACCCAGCCTGGTGCCCTCCAGAGATTATAGATATCAATTCCCATCAGTTCCAACTGACATGCCCAACGGTTAGGAATGCTGGGAGTTGTGATCAAAACACCTGAAGACACCAGATTGGGGAAGGCTGCTCTAGACTTTTCTTCAAGGAGTAGCTTAGTAGGTTCAGCTTCTACTATTATGGTAGTTAGCCACGTACCTTCAGGCAGAAGTCCAGGCCCCCCTGAGATACAGCAGTGCCACTGGGAAAGTGGCTATTCAGCAGGAAATAATGTGATGCAAAAAGGTTGAAGGAGCTCCACCCTCACTGCACCAGCTTTCCACTTCAAATTGCCAGTTCCTCTAACTACACCCTGCATGGTGGGCTCCTGGATATATATGTTCACAGAATTGGTTAACTTGCAACCAGGCATAGTCCTGCAAATCCAGACTCAGGAGAGATGTCAAAGTTCAGATGACTAGTTGATTTTCAAAGGGAGGTGCATCTCTCCTATATAACTCTCAGTTTCAGTGGTCCTAATTCAGACGCAAACTTACACCTACAACTGGATTTGGCAAACTCTCCACCTGTTATGACTTAAACTAGTGCTGCCCCCTATTTTCGGGAACTTTCTCTCTCCCTGTGAAAGAGGCATTGTTTTTTCTGCCTCTTTTGCAGGGAGAGGGGAAAATTCAGAGAATTTTCTCTTTGTGGGGAGTGCAGGGTTTCCACATACCTTTTTTTAAAAAATGTAGCCAGTTGCTGAGAGGGGTTCTTTTTAAAAAAAAAAAAAAAAAACCCACCAGATTCACTTGGCATTTGGAGGATCCCAGAAGTGAATGCTATTGGAGATCATGTAACCTCACCCTCTCCAATAAGCACTCAGGAAGAACTCTTGGGCTCCTGAAAATGCTAATGGTGTTTTGAAAACATAAAAAGATAAGAAAGAAGACCCCTCAACAACTGGCTACATTTAAAAAGATAAGTAGAAACCCTGTCCACTCCCCAAGGAGAAAATTCTCCAAAATTCACACCTCTCCCAGCATCTTTCGCCTGAGTTTATTTCCCCCCCCCCCACCCCCACGAAATGCCAAAACTGGAATGGTTGAAATTTTCAGCCCAGCACTAGCTTAAACAGCTTATGGATCCTTTCAAAACATCTTGAAGCCTCTAAGAGTTGCCCCTCTTAGCTTGTAAACAGCAGGGCAATTAATGGAGGGTTCCCTGACATTCTGAAGAGGCTACATGTTAAATAAAACCTGATCACTCATTTTTCTGCTACTACTGCAATCCCCACTTGTAGAGATAGGGCAGTGGGCAAGTGGCTGCGTGAAGATGTAAAGGAAAATGAGGAGGGCTGAAAGGGTAATCTATCCCCTGAGAAATTAATGAAAAAGTAAATAGAAAAAGATAGTTGACAATATATTACAAGAGAAGCAAAACATTGAAGGGAGAAAAAACACTGAGGTCTGAAACCTCGCCCCAGAAGGAAAAAAGAATCACAACCACACTGTGCATCTACACATTACTACATAAATATAAATGCATATATTTAATTTTAAAATTGTCCACTGAATAGTGCAAGAGGTTGAATTTAGCGTGTGTGTGTTTTTAAAAAAAACACCTTCAGGGGATGAAGAAATTCCACCAGACCAGCTTAACGTTGGCCAGATGCCAACCGTGGAAGGGGGAGCACACCTCAAATCACTTTCCTCTTCCCTCCAACATGACTCCGCTTCACTTACTTTAATTTTATTTAATTTTAAACTAAAACCTCTCTCCTTTGGTAAGGTTTTACACTGCTTGTGCCTGTGCATGCGTTTTCATTCCAGTCTTTAAATGAGGTCTTTGCTGAGAATTTACAATTCCCCCATGGCTTCAATCTTGCAGAGATTGCTTTTTTTAAGACTGTTAGGCTTTAATTCTAATAAGCTGTCTCTTTATTACAGAACCAGGCCACATTGCCTTGACACAGCATGAAAAGGGGGAGGGGAATCTTTCACTGGGAAGGAAAAGGAAAAAGGGACATGGAAGAATGAAAGAACTGGAGGAGGCAGAAAGTGCGGGAAGGAGGGGAACACAAGCAAAACCTGTTTGCTTAATTTTAAGGAGCTGGAGGGGAGGTTGAAGGGTGATGATGCAAAAGAATAAAAAACCAACCGTTTTACAAACATCACAGCAAAAGTCAGAGCTCGAATTTCAGTAACCTCTCCTCAAACTCTACCAACATTGCTTCTTGGTTTATATGGGATTTTTAAAAAATTCCAAAAAACAGTACTCAAAAAGTTAGAACATAGGACAAAGATTGAAAGATTCAATCGTAGTCCTACATAAACAGCTATCACTTGTATTTCACCATATCCTTCCTAAATGCCCGTGTATGCACCAACCAGGGCAATGGGGTCCGCTGCACATGTACAAACTCCACGAACAAGGGCTGCTATTGCTGTAGGACAGGAGTGGGCAATCTGTGAAACTTACCAAATTCGCACTACCCAAAGTCCCATGCATGAACCAGAACACAGTGATAAGGCAATATTTGTTCTTTCACATTTTGCGATACAGTTCACAATTCAAAAATGCACAAAATACCTACAATCAGAAAATGTCTGGAAATAATTAAACTGTATTAGAGGAAATCACTTATAAAAATACGTTTATTTAGAAAAGCACGTACAAAAGTGTGTACCTTCGGAAAAGTGTGTACAAAGATGCATACACTGAGCAGGCATCCAAAAACAGGTAGTGTGCCAGATGACCCCCACCCAGCCCTCTGTGGGCCAAATTACATCCAAGGGAGGTGGAGAAAGATCCACTGACATCTTTTGGTTCCCAGCAGGCGCACCAGGTAGATGTTCTTTCAGGTGCATCCACTGAGAAATGGATTCACTGTTTGTGGGGTTTCTTCCACTGGAGACTAAATGCATGCTGCAAAGCTATTTATTCTGCCCCACACCTTCTCCCATTGGGTAGAGAACGTGGGGCAGGAGAAGCTGCTCAGCCCAACTTCACTGGTCTTTCACTTTATCTTGATTCTAGATAAATGCACATGAAATTTTCATGCAGAGTTTTTAAAAATTCACAAACTGATGCAGAAATAGGGTAGAATCAACTTGACAGATTCATCCAGCTCTAGTTTCAGCAGCAGGAGGTACAATGTAGCTACTACAGTTGTTAAGAGAAAATTAAGGAGTTGGAAAGGCTGCCATTCTGGACACTAGCCAGTATCCACAAATCCAAGGATGTTAATGGCTCCCAACATCAGAACAAGCATTAATGAGCAAGAAAGTCTACGGGACACAAAGATAAAGGGGGGGAAACTACCAGAAAATTATCTATAACAGCAAAATGGATGACTTAGTGCCACTTACTATAGTGACAAAACATGGCTACCCAGAGAGTAGTAGGTAGTTTCTGCATACCTGGGAGGCACCTTGGATATGCCAAAAGATTTGTGTATTTTTAAAGAGGAACACACAAACCAAATTGGAATATTTAAGCTTGCAGCTTTCATACCATCATGGACGCTTAGCTGCATGACATGAGGCAAGGCATAGACACAAAGATAAACTTGCAGCAGAGCCTAGCACTACAAGTGCAAGGAGGGCCCCCAGTAACAAAGCATCAAAGTAATAAGAAGCTAAGTAGGGCGTGAGTTGAGCACCTATGCAAGAAGGTGGTAAATGCTACCCATTTACTTAATTCCTTTAAGTCATCACTTAACTATCATCAGCCAAAGCCAAAACAAGGGCACAAAAGAAGCTAAATCCCAGGAGGGTAATCCTTTAACTGGGCAGAGGAAAATTGGGCCAAGATACATGTGCTATCAGGCACATATTCCCCAACTCCAATTTCTCCCCTTTCTTATTCAGTATGGGGAAAGAGATGTAAAAATACATCTTCCCATGTCATACTGTTCAGATTAGCCAACCTTTAACCCTCAGATACAGTGGCCCAAGTCAGATGCTTACTTCAAAGCTTGCTAAACCATAGTTCAGAAACCATGAATGGGCAATGAATCACTGCTCAACCTTCCCCTCTTTTCCTTCTGTGTTTAGCAATTACATCTTGGTTTAATTAAGCCACAGTAGGTCATTATATCAGATACAGGAAACTGTGGTTCAATGTCAGTTTATTTTCCAGGATATTAAACCACAGTTGCTTTATGATCCAGTTTAGTAAACTGACATTAAAACACAGTTCCCCAAATCAGATGTGTAGCTAGCTGTGTTTTAATTAAACCAGGATGAAGGCATCAAGGAAGGAGGCTAGGGGAGGTGAGAGGATGGAGTGTGTAGTCTCATTGCTCTTTCTCAGCTGCTAAACTAAAGTTAAGCAAGCCAGGAATGGAGCGTCTCCACTGGGTCAGTGTGTCAGGGTAGGAATTAAACAACATAATTAAAAACACACTGCAACATTTTATTGCAGGTCCCCACTGGTCTCATTTAAAAATCATACAGGTTTGTAAGAAGACAAATGTAGACCAAGTTAACAATCAACATTCCAAGCTTGAATGTTTAAACTGCTCAACCCTTAGCAAGCTTTAATCTGATAGATTAGTCAATTAATGATTTAGCTAATTGATGGTTGAGGGTCAATTTTAATCAGTCAGTCTGAGTTAAGGATGTACTTGTTTATCTCCTTCTAAGAGTAAGAAGTAGGTTTGGTTATTCACAAGAAGTTAAAGTTTTGGTAATATGCAAATTTTACCAATTAATTAATTAAATGAAAAGGGAAATTAACAGACAACAACAATTCGTTAATAGGTTGTCAGTCTTGGTGCTTTCTCTTGCAATTTATTCATATCTTAATTAATGCATCTCTTATTACATCTTATCTGAAATATCCAGCGAAGTGTCATCAGGCGTATATTGGGATGTAACATCCATGCCTTTTGGGAGCAGGTTGACTATTAGCACCCTACCTCTATTTTTTTCAGAGCACAAAGAGCTCTCATTTTTCAGTGGAAATGAAAACCTACTAATATTTGTGGGCCCAATCCAGCTAGTCACATACCATAACTGGTGAACCCAGATGGATATGCCTATCCCCATCAAAGAAGCTTCCACCCTCTTCAGTGTGGTCCAGAGGAGCATCACAAGCCAAATGTGGATTGTACCTACATTAATATGGAAGCTTCCTTCTTAAATCCCTCTTTAAAAGGTACAAAATGGAAGGTAAATGAAGTTATTGGGCAATTTCTTTGGATTTAGATAACCTGAGAAAATCAACCATAAAATGGATGTTTGTCATAGGTTTGTCAAGAAGGGAATATATAGGATGAGTACCCAGTCAGAGAGCCATAGCCAAGTCTCACACCTTGAGAAGCCTGTATAGAATGCTGTTCAAATATAGGAGGCCTCATAGTTCAGTGAGAGAGCACATGTTTTGCATGCACAATGACCTGTTACATGTAACAAACCATAGATTGTTTAAACCATAGGTTGTTGAGACCACACAAGAGCAATCAAGCATGCTGCCTCCTGCTTGCTTGCTGCTTTTGCGGTGCATCTGGTTTCTCAAATAACCCAGGAATGCCCCCATTCTTGGGTTGTTCGATGCAACATCTGTCCCCAAACTCTGGGTTGTTGAAGGACAAACAACTATGGCTTGTTGTTGGGTTAAAACTTTGGGGTGTTTGTCCCTCAACAACCCAGAGTTACAGGTCTAGAAATCACATCAAACAAAGCAAGAACAAGGCATTCCTGGGTTGTTTGAGAAGCAAGCTGCAAAGCAGAAGTGGCGAGCAAGCCGGAGATGTGAGCAAGCAGGAGACAGTGTGCTTGCTCTCCCGCAACTCCAACAATTAATGGGTTAAACAGCTCACAAATTGCTGCTACATACAAACCAGGTCAATGCTTGATGTTGAATCCCTGGAAACTCAAGTTTAAGAGAGACGGGGAGGGAGGGAGTCCAAACGACCAAAACTCTGGCTGGCAGTGGCTTTTCAGAGTAGGCAGTAGATGGACCAATGGTCTGACTCCATATAAGATACCTTCATATTAATGAGATGTCAAGACAGCAAGAGGCTAAGTGGCTTGGATAGAAGGTGGCATGCAGTTAAATTAAGCAATATTCCACTCACTGCAACTAAAGCATGGGGATAAAGTGGCAGAATTAGCCAACTGCTAGCCGAGAGCAGAGCATCAATTTGTTGCCGAATTGTCATGTGCGACAAGGAAGTAAAGTAGCTCTGCTGGGAGGGAGTAACATTTTCTCTCTGGTACAGACTAATGCTGCATCCCTTTCTAAGTTCTACCGCCGGTAATTATTCTAGCAAGGGAGATAGAGCCATTTTACTATTCCCAATGTCTCAACAGGACTGCATTAAAACATCCTCCATTCCACAGTCCCTCCGAACTGCCGCCACTGCAGCTCCCCTCTCCATGAGGAACATAAACAGGATTTACGGCTGGCTGACATTGGGGATGTTCCTGTTGTTGATATTTTAATTCTTAATGGCAGCACAGCTGCATTTAAGGTAAGAGGGAGGCAAAGACGCCACCAAGTATGAGAGTAACCATGGTAACTTCATGGAAGTTAAATAAAAAAAAACCTTCTTTTAAAAAATAAAGATAACAAGGTCCCTGAATCAAGCTTTATGAGCCTCGTTGCTTCAAAGATAGAGACGGAGCTATCTCAGGACTCCTAATTACCTTTGCCACAGAATACTGTAGAGAGGCAGATTATAAACAGAAACATTCACCTCTTTCTGCAAACACAACCCCCAGCATGCTTTATAAAGTGCCTCCAATATACAGAGACAAAAGACGCACAAAATAAAGTAAGATTTAATGTCCCTTTGCTAAAGGCAAAGCAACCTATGAAAGTGGTGGTTAATAAAAAATCTGCAGTGAGAAGGCCAAGCAAGCCTAGTGACACAACCACGGCTGCCACTAAGGAGAGAAATGGTTCTCTTTATGTATTATTGATGGAGACTGTTGACAACACAATGGGAATCGGTCTGTGTATTTTCTTCCTGCTATAATGCTGCTTTAACTCACTGCAGCAAACAATGTACTTTAATGCAGATTACCTGCAGAGTATTTCAGCACAGAACAGCATGTTTCTTCCGCATCTGCCTCACCAATAGGTGTACGGCGATACAATGTGACCCTGGAGATAACTATACAAACACACATACACAGTGTGGTGCAGTCCAGCTGCCCACCAGCTAAACCACAGTCATGATGTCACACCTAAGAGCAACTTGGTTTTTAAAAATGGTGACATACCCCTGCCATGCAAGAACAGGGCTACAACGACGAACTAACATACTGGGAAGTGTATCTTTGGCACCACAGTGTCTCCAGTGCACATGCAGTTCCTCCATCTGTCCTGTAATCAAGCCAAAACAATGTTCTGAACTCAATTGTTCCCAAAATCAATATTTCAATACATAAACAAAAAGAAGGCAGTAAAAAAAAAAAAAAGGAAGAGCCAGATGATGACACTCTGGGTAAATATGATATGGCAAAATGAAATTTTGTAAGGAGAAGAAAGAAAAGGAGGAGAAGGAAAACTGGGAATTTCCACAGCGGATAGCAAGTTTGGCATGAACTAGGACTTGCTATCCAAACACAGAACAGACAAATGGCAGAAGGAAAATATGAACTTTAAGTGATCCCATGTCCAATAGAAAATATATACTTGACAATCTGTTCAGCCTTAACAATAGAAACCATATACCTGATGAGCAAATAACCAACATTAGCTACCCCACACCTTCATTTTAAGCTCCCAAAAGCACCAACGAAATGGAATTTATCCATCCAAAGTTTAAACATCTACCTTTATTTTCCAATGTTTTATCAATTTGCAGGGGGTGGGGTTAAAGAAATTAATAATGTGCCTGTTCAGACAACACTCTAAGCCATGGTTAAGCTGCTAATCCTTTTGCAGTAAATGGTTAATGAGTGTGTTTAAACTGTGATTATGTTGCCACCATGTTTAGGAATGGTTCATATGACACTCTAAGTCATGGTTCACATGACATACTAAGCAGTAATCTTTAGCTCAAAAGGCTTAACCATCGTGGCTTAGTGTGTCATCTGAACCGGATCAATGAAAGCAAAACTTTGATTAAAACTCTGCACTCCACCTTAGGTGAACTTTCAGCATTACTCTAATGCGCTTCTTGAATGTAAACTGTGAAGCCAATGCTTTCATAAAGCATCAATTTTAATTTTTGAGAGCTGGGGTGAGGTGTGTGGAGAGGAAGCAGAGTTTTAACTTCCAATTATATAGCATAAAGTTCTGTTAAATTACATAATTTTACTCCATAAGATTAAAAAAAATAACGCGAGAAACTTCCAAAAGGCCACCAATTCTTTAAGATTAGTTTGATACAAGCATGCAGCATTTCATGTTAGTACAGGGTCAGCTTCTCTATAATTCTGGTAAATTTCTGGTGAACAGAGAACCATGAACTGCTCCCTAACCCCATCCATGCTGTCTTGAATTGGCCAGAAGACTGAGTGACACCCCCAACCTCAAATCACCTGTTTCAATGCAATACACAAGCCAAAGACTCCCCAGTCTTCTCCAAGAGAACATTCTCAATGTTTGTACAAACAACAGACTGGTTTTGCTTAGGGAGGCTTCCAGCTTCCCTATCTTGCCTTGGGGAGGAAAGAAGGGTTCAACCCTTGCTGCAATTCTTTATTTTCCAGTGTCCAGCATTCATTTTAAAGAGCCTTAGAAATGCTGAGACAACTCCTCATGCTGTTATCCACTTTTTCTTGTTACGCTTATCCTGCCACTGGCAATAATGAGACAGAATCAAGCCCTTCTTAAACTTGATCATGAAACAAAAATTCATCCTATCCCAAAAAGCAAGCTCTCAAAATGTATCAGAGTTGGTACAAAGCATCAGGAAATGTAAATAATCACTGCTCAAAACAGACCAAGAGGTAGTTTTCAGTTTATTCTATTGCTGGATCTTAATTTGCTCTTTTGCAGCACTTTAATTGTCTATCAAGTAGAGCAGGAAAGAGTGTCAGCATCTCTCAGAGTTAACTATTGCTTGGCCTCTCTCTACTTGCTGAGCTATAACTCCGTGCTGACATGCAATTTGGGAGATGTTAGTGGGGTTCTGTCTCATCCTCTGGGGCAACTGCAGAGAAATGCTGCGTAGACAAGATTTATCAATGCAGCAGGGAAAAGGCAGAGATCTGCAGTGTACTTGCTACAAACTAAAGCACTTTGGTTGCCACCGTAGCCCCACCGAAGAATAGCAGTTTACAAATGGGAAAAGGGGTAGTTTATAGTCATCCACACCATCAGTGTGAAATTAGCTCCTTGCAAAACAAGGTGGAATACTCTAAGCACATTCTACTTCCAATAACTAACAACAAAGGGTCATGTGGCCCTTAAAGACAAACACATTTATTCTGTATAAGCTTTTGTGAACCAAGACCCACTTCATCAGATACATTAAGTGTCCACAAAAGCTTTTGCCAGAATACACTGTTAAGCCTTTAAGGTACCACAGCAGCTTGTTGCAGCAGACTAATACAGATACAGACTAATACAGATACCCCGCTGGAAATTCCTAGGACTACGTTTCTACAGACCTCTATCAAAAGCTAAATGTATATATGTAGTCCAGCAGCTAAGAAGAGACCCTGGAGATGTGGAGGGGGGGTTGGACCAGCCCTTTATTTTACTTGCAGTCAACCTATTATACACCAGTGACAAAAAACAACAGCTAGGAGAGTAATTTGTATTCGCGAATCACAAAGCAACCAGCTTCCAAGTGGTGCAATTTCATCCCATCTTGCATTACTAATCAGACTAGTTGTGAGCTGCACAGTTCTAATGCAACTTCCCAGTTAGGAATGAGACTTCCATTGCTCTTAACAAAAACACATATAATATTAGCTACAGATCAAACTTCAAGTCTCTCTAGTTCATGAAGCCAAAAGAAAGGAAAAATCAAAATCTGACATTTTTTTGCCTGAAAACCCTCTCCCTGCTAGCAAGTACAGATGCTCCTTAAAAAGGTTTCTGTACATTCTAACAATAAAATATGCTATGTAACAGTACTTTATTATAATTAGTAGTAGTAGTATAACTGTACCCAAAAAGAAACAAGAGAGGGGCTATTAAAAAAAGGCAACAGTAGATGTTGATGACCTGGTTCAGTGTCATGGCAGCAATGTCTGGTTTGTTTAACCCAGGAACTGCAGTAACAAGCAGAGTGTGTGAGCCACATGCTCATCATTTCAGCTTTTAATTAACAAGTCAGGAACGCCCTGTTCTTGAGATGTTTCATGACTCTGGGCTGTTTATGGGCTAAAACAACCCAAAACTAACCCAATACTTTCCCATGGTTTCTTGTTGAGTTAACTCCAGACTGTTTAACCCATAAACAATTATAAGTTTCCATGTGTGCACATCATGAAACAACACAGGAACAGTGTTCTGGGGTTGGTAATTAGAAATGGAAATAACAAGCGCACAGCTCATGCACTCTGCTCATCCTTACAATTCCTGGGTTAAATAACTGCCCTGATGTGCGAAGCAGGTCATCTACATATTTCACACCAACATCGTCACTGACTTTGACAGCAGTTTTCAAGGCACTCCAAATGAAGTAGTAGAATGTTTCCACATACCAAAACTCATCCTGAAAGCTTCCATTTTTACCCATACTCCTTTAAACTACAAGGGTCTGGCAATATCCCCCTTAGAAATTTAAATGATGGGGGGTCGGGCGGTAGAAACAGGCTTGGAAAATAGGATGCATTCTTCAAACACAATTTCCAGTCCTTCCTTCCCCTGAGACTGCAGGATAAAGAGGCAGTCTTAGGGTGACCTTATGAAAAGGAGGACAGGGCTCCTGTATCTTTAACAGTTGTATTGAAAAGGAAATTTCAGCAGGTGTCATTTGTATATATGGAGAACCTGGTGAAATTCCCTCATCACAACAGTTAAAGGTGCAGGAGCTATACTAGAGTGTCCTGATTTAAAAGATAGGGCACCTGCACCTTTAACTGTTGTAATGAAGAGGGAATTTCACCAGGTTCCCCATATATACAAATGACACCTGCTGAAATTTCCTTTTCAATACAAGCGTTAAAGATACAGGAGCCCTGTCCTCCTTTTCATATGGTCACCCTAGGCAGCCTGGTGCAGTTGTTAGAGAATCAGACGAGGACTAGTGACCTCAAACCAGCCACTACCTCTCAACCTAACCTGCTTCACAGGTTGTTGTGAGGATAAAATGGAGGGACCATGAATGCTGCCTTGAGATTCATGGAGCAAAGCTGGGCTATGAACATAATAAATGGAAAGCAAGCCACACATTTCCTCTTTCCTAACAGGTGAGAGTTTACATACTGCTTTCTGCTATCAATGTTCACTAGCAAAACAAGGGAGGACAGCACTCATGTTCAGCTGGGGGGTGCGCACGTGCACACCCACCCACTCACTCACCAGTGTCCAGGCCAAGGTCTCTTCAAAGAAAGAAGAAGCATACATCAGGTGACCCTTTAGTCTGTATGGGGCCTTGCTCCAGCCTCATTTAACACATAGGGAGACTGATTTTCTATGCATAGCTGTGGTAATAGTAACTTAAGACGATTCAAAGTCTTAAGAGTGTTTTGATTCACCAAAGAGTGAAAATGAGGAAACAGTGTTCTAATCCTACTTCTTCATTAATATATTAAAAATTCCACTGGAAATCCAAGAGATTATTCCAAATATCCAGCATGTCAAAGAAAAGCCATTTTTCTGGGTTTGTTTCAAGTTCAGCTGTGTCTGACAACATGGCTCTGGCTTAAGCCAATAAGCTTTTAGTAGTTGGTTCCACGCACCTAAGCCAGTTCAGTTTGGGTTCACATGGGAAAACAGAAATAGCAACACTGTTCATATGCATATACTCTAAGGTAATTAATACTATTGTTATATTTGACCCTAATCTCAACACTGGATGGTTAAATATAACAGAGAGAGAAACTACAACTCACAGGGAAGGGAAGGAGCACAGGGAAACCGAGTTTGGATTATTACTTATAATGAAAGCACCAATTTGATGGAGTAAACGTACAAAGTTTAAGTAAAAAAAACCTCATCCATTATACTCAGAACACCCTTCTTATCCCACCGTTATTTCTAGCCTCTTGGAACTATCTATATTAGAGCCTGGAAACTGTGCTACTGCACTGCCTGGGACCATGCATGACAAACCATCAGGGATGCAACCTATCCATAAAGCAAGGCTGGAGGACTGGTGGCTCTCCACATGCTACGGTACTAGAACTCCCATCATCCCTGACCATCGGTTGTCTTGCCTGGGGCTGACAGAGTTCAACGTCGGAGGGCCACAAGTTCCCCACCCTAGCTGGAATGGAACAATTTTTAGATAGATAGATAGATAGATAGATGTCAAGGTTTAGAAAGAAATTCCTTCCTCCATCAGATTTCTTATCTTTAGCTGGTTACAAAGAATTACAGTCTTAAAGCTACATGCCTCCATTCCACCTGCTGTTTCCTGGCCCTTGAAGGTGGAGCAGTACAGAACCTGACAAACACAAAGTGTGTCAAAGTCTTCCCAACTCATTGTTTTATGCAGTCACGGTTCATTCTGATTGAAGCTAATGAGCATACTAGCAGAACTGGATTTTTTTCCCCGGTTCGGTTCCAGTTTGGGTTAAACAAAAACTTTCAAATAAAATTCCATTCTCTTCCAGTTCAACAAAAAATAAACATTTGGTTTGTTCGGTTTGCTTTGGGATCAGGACTAGGGCTCATAAGTGTATGGACATTACCAGGAATGAGATAAAAATGTACTGGATAGCAGAAGCCTGCACAACTGGACAAAGGGAATCCTCCTGTCAGAAATCTATTTGATATCAGTGACTCTGCAGAGAGAATCAAAGGGTAGTCAAGAAAACAAAAGGGACAAAGACTGAACATTAAGTTGTCCAGGTGCAGAGATGGATCAGATGTGAGCTAACAAGGAAAGGAACCTCTCGTGCAAGCACTGAGTCATTACTGACTCTTGGAGGGACGCCAGCTTTCACTGACATTTTCTTGGCAGGCCTTATAGGGGGGTGGTTTGCCGTTACCTTCCCCGGCCGTTATTACCTTTCCCCCAGCTCACTGGGTACTCATTTTACCGACCTTGGGAGGATGGAAGGCTGAGTCAACCCGAGCCAGCTGCCTGAAACCAGCTTCCACTGGGATCGAACTCAGGCCGTGGGGAGAGTTTCAGCTGCAGAAACTGCTGCTTTACCACTCTGTGTCACACGAGGCTCGTGAGCTAACAAACCAAACACTAATCCAGACAAGGCAAAAGTAAGAGAACTGAGCTGGGCTTGGAGATATAGCCTGTGCTGGATGGAGTTGCACTTCCTTTGAAGGATTTGGTCTGCATTTTGACTGTGCTCCTGGACCCAACCTTACTCCTGGAGGCCCAGGAAGCATCAGTGGCCAGGAGTGCATGCCAGCTGCTCCCTTTCCTGAATTATGCAGATCCGAGTCACAGTTGCTCTTGCTCTGGTCACATCCACACTGGACTGCTACAACCCCTTCTCTGTGGGGTTGCCATTAAAGAGTGTTTGGACACTTCAGCTGATGCAGAATATGGTCAGAGTGGTTGCTGCTGTTCATTTTTCAGAATATATTACATCAGTTCTTTTCCATTCGCACTGGCTTCCACTTTGTTTCTAGACACAATTCAGAGTGCAGGTTATTACCTATAAAGCACTAAACAGCTTGGACCAAGTTATTTGGTATGATTGCTTCCTCCTGCACGAACCTGATCACACACTGGGTTGTATCCAATGTTAGTCCACTTTAGGTCCCATTCATGTCAATGGTTCTATTTATTTAGGACTAATATTGGATATAACTACATTCCGTATCTGATATCCTACCCCATATTCCACCACCTTCAGAGGTGTCCTTGGTGGAGACAGGGCCTTCTCAGTAGCAGCATCAAGATTATGGAATTCCCTTCCAAAAGAAGTTTGTTTGCCCCCCTCTCCTTGAATATTAAGAGGATGGCAGACTTTTTTTTAAAAAAAATTGCCATGCTTTAAATCTGTTTTAATCTCCTGCTGTGGCCAAATGCAGAAGAAGACAGGGCTACTGCACCTTCAATAGTTGTGCAGAAGAGGGAATTTTAGCCACTGCAGCTTTGTCAGCATTTGTGATGTATTTTTAAACTGTCCTGGTTATTTTATGCTCCTCATGTATTGCTGTTTTAATTTTTTAATTAACATATCATATTTGTTTTTGATTTCATCATTTCTATTGTATTTTTCAGTTTTGAATCTGAAGGACCTATATGTTTCCATCCTTCTCCAAAGCACATCTGAGTAACAGCTGGATTTTATCTTTCCAGAACTCAGGGTTTTTTTTCCCTTCCCATTCTACCCTGCCCCTCTCAAACCTGCTTTTTGTAACAGAATCTAGAAGTCTCAAAAGCTTACACATTTCTGTGATATTTTGGTTGACAGAACAATCATATGTATATTTACTCAAAAGTTCAATGAGGCTTAATCCTAGATAAGTGTGTACAGGACTGATGCCTCAATTAGCAAAAGTTGGGGTGGGGGGCAAATTCAAATGAGATAGTAAAAAAACAAAAAAATGTAACATAATAATGGTAAAGTACTTTAAGATAAAATACAAGCATTGAGGTTGCCAGGGGGCAGTAGAGTCTTCATTTAATCATTATGCGTTGATGTTTAGGAAGTTTTCATTCTTCCCTACTCCAGGGAATATCCCAATCTGGCCATAATCTAGATCAGCTTGCCTCAACCTGGTGCCCTCCAGATATTTGAACTTCAGCTCCTATCAGCCCCAGCTAGGGTGACCAATGGTCAGGAAGCCTGGGAGTTGAAGTCTAAAAACCTGGAAGGCTCTTCATTGGGGAAGTATGATCTAGGTGTACATGCTGTGCAAGTTCACATGCATACTCTACCAGTTTTATAAGCACTACTCCATAGCCATTTTTATAAGTATATAGGCAATAAACATCAGTCCCTTCTCCTTTTCATTTGCTTCTTTACACCTGCCCTAGATGTTTCACAAGAGCAAATTACTGACTGTATACTAGCCACATGATATACTAGTTAAATGCTCCAATAAATTAAGGAGTTCCCTACATACTCTTTTTATTATCTCAAGTAACCTTCAAAAGGCATTTATCTGCCATCAGCTGGTATGTTTTGAAAAACTGTGATGACAAACTAATTTAGCAAATGCGTGCACTTAAAATCTGCATTTACAGACTGAATGAGTAAATGCGCCCCATGGGGCTAGATAAGCTACCTTGAAAGCAAAAAATCTTCACATGATGGCACTTCTTTATGTAATCCTGGGTATTCTCACTAGTCCAGCCTACATGAAACTAGCGTGACCATATGGAAAGGAGGAGAGGGCTCCTGTATCTTTATCAGTTGTATAGAAAAGAGAATTTCAACAGCTGTCATTTGGATGCACACAGCACCTGGTGAAATTCCCTCTTCATCACAACAGTTAAAGCTGCAGGAGCCCTGCCCTCTTTTGTATCTAATCATGCTAGCCAGGGCTCCTGCAGCTTTAACTGTTGTGATGAAGAGGGAATTTCACCAGGTGCTGCATGCATCCAAATGACGCCTGCTGAAATTCCCTTTTCTATACAACTGCTAAAGATACAGGAGCCCTGTCCTCCTTTCCATATGGCCACCCTAATGAAACTGGACTCCAGTCTTATAACAAATCCCATTGGGTTGAGGCAAATGCTTCTCAAACATCCTAAGCAGGCCCAACAGCGGCCTGGCCACACATATTTGATACCAGTATGCATGCTACTGGAATCTTACCACAACCAGCTACTTCCCTGACAATCTGTCTAGGTGTCATTCAAGTGCATCTCCTGGTAACAGTGGATCACCCCATGTGTGCTGATTCCTCTTACAAACATGCTAATCTATGTTGCTGCCGAATATGTGTTATATTTTAGCCCAATGTGAAGCAATGAGCAGGGCTGCAGTAACTTCAGAAGTTTGCAGATGCACACAACCCACCAAGACTGCCTCAAGATACAATGATCCTATGCTGATAGGCATAAATAATTAAGCCTCATTCCTGATGGGGGCAGGGAATTGCAAAATATAGGGTGACCATACGGAAAGGAGAAAAGGGCTCCTATATCTTTAACAGTATGCATGCAGCACCTGGTGAAATTCTTCTTCATCACAACAGTTAAAGCTGCAGGAGCCCTGCCTAGCACAACGAGATATAAAAGAGGCCAGAGCTCCTGCAGCCTTAACTGTTGTGATGAAGAGGAAATTTCACCAGGTTCCCCATATATACAAATGACATCTGCAGAAATTCCCTTTTCAATACAACAGTTAAAGATACAGGAGCCCTGTCCTCCTTTTCATATGGTCACCCTAAATTAAGTATTCATTTCTCATACCTGCCAAGTACAGCAGAATGCTGGGCCCACACTATTTTCTGATACCCTTTATTCTCCCAGCTCCCTTTACCACTGGGTGGTCTGGAGGGAGCCATGCACTGTGGATGAAAATAGACAATACCCTATCTTGATGGTCACACTACCTTCTGGCCAAAATAATGCCAGAACAACATTTTATGCAGCACAACACCCCCATTGGCCATGTCTGTTACAGAAACACAGATCTGCAAAGTTTCAGAGAGGGCAACCATTGCAAAGGAAAAAGCAGTTAGGAGTGCTTAAACACCTCTTCCCTTGCCTGCAACTTCACCACTAAAATTCATCCTCCCCAGAAACCCTTCATAAGGAAGTAGTTGCTTTAGAATGCAAGGTAGCCATATAACCATATGCCTTGGGCACATGGATGAAAAATTTACTTTAGAACCACTGAAGTGATGAGACCCATGCAAGTTTCACAAATAGGAAAAGCTACCCTACTAACATGTACACAAGCATAGAAGGTCAAGCCAGCTGGCTCTGCTGGTCCTTCATGGCTATAAAAACAATTTCCTATTATAATTTTAGCCACCAAGGAGTTAGCAATACCAAGGACATTCATGGCATTCTGTGTTTTATAATGCCTAGCACCCAACAGGGATCTGATTATCAAGCAGGACTTGTAGACCCAGTAAAAACAAACAATACAAGTTGAAAATTAGACTGCTTCTTTCAGAATCTGCACCTGAGACCCACTTGACAGAGCAAGGAGCATGCATCCCAGAACCAGGGAAGAATTACCAGCAGAGTCAGCTACTCAAGATACAATCAGTCTTGATGCTGGAACTCACTGAGTGCTCACTGAGCCTTCAATAAGACTGCAGCACTTTGGGGTGTCAAGATGTAGGAATAAGTGTCAGATATATGTGCAAATCTTTTCTAAAAGTTTTTTTTTCTTAAAGAAAGAGCCAAAAAGCAAAGAAGCAGCTTTGAAAGAATCATTTATGGGGGGGACCAGCCTTCCGAAGGCAAAGGCCTTCATACCTCTCTTCCCAAGAGGCAAGTTTCTCTCTTGTGTCAAATACTGGGTGATTCCAGCTTCCTTCCAGTACTCAGAAGGGATAAAGAAAACGGGCATCCACTAGGCTTTTAAACTTTTCAGAGAGATAATTCCAGTGCAAGGATAATTAAGACCTGAAATTTCACTTACATTTCAATCCTTTATTTGCTTAGACATTAAATCCCTGATTTCAGCAGAACTTATTTCTGAGTAAAAGTGCTTAGGACTGCAGCATTAGACTTCTGTTGCCCTGCTATAACCTGAGATTCATAAGCTTTTTCTTTTTTTTTTTTTTTTTTTACTTAACTCACCATTCAGGGGCTAAAGTATACACACACACTCACCCCAAAAAAATTACATTTCATGCAGCTGCAGTGATCTTAGTACCTTCACTTTCTCCTACCCACTCATCCCCTTCTGTTTAGGACAGGGGTGGGTAGGAGGAATATCATAGAATCATAGAATAGTAGAGTTGGAAGGGGCCTACAAGGCCATCGAGTCCAATCCCCTTCTCAGTGCAGGAATCCACCTAAAAGCAAGAAAGTAGATCTCCAGATGTTTTGGCCTTTGATTCCCCGAAGCCCCTGCCAGCATGGCCAGTGGTCAGGAATACTGAATGTTGAAGTCTAAAACATCTGGAGATCTAGTTTCTGCATATCCCTGGTCTAGGATATGGAGGTTTCTTCTCAATGTACTTCAAAACTTTTCTCCCCCAAAATAATACTGTTCCCAAGACCTCTAGTAAACTTCTTACACCTGCATTCTCCATCTCTCTTTCAGAATCCCTGCTCCACAGTCAAATTTCTGTCTAATATGGTACAATTGAGAGCTTGTAGACCCCAGTTCAAATCTCAGCTCTGTAATGATGTCAGACTAATCTTCAAACAAAGGATGTCCTTTAGCAAGACTCCCAACCCCCACAAAAACAAACAAATCCACATACACCTATCTGTAATGTAAAGTAATAACACTGCCTACCCCTTACAGTTTTTGTTAAGGAATACTTAGCATCTCAGTAATTGCATAAAAATAGTAATAACATTCTTTACAGCCTATAGCTTTGCTGCAAAATTACAAACCAGGTCTATTGTTAAGTTCCTGGTTCAAATATAATAGGCCATAAGGTAAGATTTTCCTTCAATTCCAAGCCCAGCAAACAGTGGGAGTGTCATCATTTCTTGTGCAAGAGATGCATGTAGGTCTCAGGCATGGTCAGTAAGCATACAAACACAGCTTATACTGATCCTCCATCTATGCATCTAACAGACATGGAGAATCTGAGGGGGCACACAACTGTCCTGTCCACACAAGAAATGAAGAGATGCTGATCTTGCACACAAGATTCCCAATGCCTGTTTTTCTTCCCAGGACTGCTTCCCACATTTTCTGTCTTATGCTAAAGAACAAAAAAGATGGATTGGAAGTCCCTTGTGAATATGTGCATATGATGAGAATGATTTGGGGAATCATGGCAGGCTTGTTACTGGCCAGTCACAATTTTTTATGGGTCCCTTTGATGACTCTGGGTGCCTCCTGTTGCTCTATTTCCACCACAAAATAAGACCAGGTAAATCTGATTATTATTATTATTTTGAGGCGAAACTTGCTGCCATTTCCTGCTGTGTGCAGGAAAAGCAGCATCGTTGCTGCTTCCTCTTCCTTCCCCATGTGAAGAAAGAAGAAGCTGCTTATCCCTATTGTGGGACAGAAAAGTGATGGTAGGGAAACATGATTTCCCCTGTCTGATTATGCTCTTAGTCACTTCCATTGCAGCCTAAAGGCTGGCAGTTCAGTAAGGCATATGCTGTTTGCATCCTCCTGTAGATTATAGCCTCTCCAACACAACAAAACTCCAGTTGCAATGATAAGATCTTAAGTTATTCATCCATCATCATCTGAAAATCACTTTGAAAGCATACTACATCTGGGATAGTCTAGAAATGCCATATAAATTTTAAAAGCTTGACTTTCCTAACCCAAATACTTAACCAGTTAAGTTTTTCTTTATTATTATTATTATTATTATTATTATTTATTTATTTATATAGCACCATCAATGTACATGGTGCTGTACAGAGTAAAACAGTAAATAGCAAGACCCTGCCGCATAGGCTTACAATCTAATAAAATCATAGTAAAACAATAAGGAGGGGAAGAGAATGCAAACAGGTACAGGGTAGGGTAAGCAGGCACAGGGTAGGGTAAAACTAACAGTAGAAAGTAACAGTAGAAGTCTGCACAACATCAAGTGTTAAAAGCTTTAGGAAAAAGAAAAGTTTTTAGTTGAGCTTTAAAAGCTGCGGTTGAACTTGTAGTTCTCAAATGTTCTGGAAGAGCGTTCCAGGCGTTTCTTCATTCTGTACCTAAAGAACTGTTTCTAGAAGTAACAATGCAGTAAATATGCATTCCTAGTGCATGGGTGTGTGTGGGGGTGAGTCTCCTTGTGGTGCAGGAAACTATACATCGAAAACAAGTTCACCCATTTCCTACCTGCCGATGTCTGAACAAGTACCACCTATGCTACTTCCTTATTTGATGAGCACTTTTTACTATCTGCATACACACTGTAACCACTGAGAATGGAGGGGAAATGCTACATTCCAATGGTGGATGTGCTTTGCTGCTAGAAGGCACATTGGTTTAGGTTTACATAAAACAAAAGCCTGTATCACCACAACATCATGCATGCAATCTCATTTCATTGTAAACAGTAATACATAGAATTACAGAAATGCACCTGTATTCACTATACATTCACTATACATTCACTATTTACATATTCACTATAACCCAGGAGGTTGGTTTTTATTTTTAATGCAGAGGATATTTCATTTTACCCCTTCTCAAACACTAACAAACAAAACCCAATAAACATCCTTAATACTGGACCTTACTTAGAATAAAATTTGATAGGCACTGTTTTCCAGCAGAAAATGGAAATTAAGATGCAAATGCTTCGATTTTATGGCCCTCACTTGACCCTTGCTACTGCAGAGTCTGCCATACATATCCTTGCCTTCTCCCTCCACAGTTGCACAACAGACTGAAGAAAGAAAGTGGAGGGAAGGAAGGAAAGAAGCTCTCGCTTCCCAAATACACATTTAGGCTACAATCCTATAGACTTAGCCAGGAGTAAGTACCATTTTACTCCATGGGACTTACTTCTGAATAGATATGAATAGGATTGCACTGTCAAGCTAACATATATTCCTTACTGTTTCCCTCCCTTTTAATCAGCCTGCACTTCATGCAACTTTCTTCTTTACAATTAGCACTCACCTAGAGGGGCTGGTTTTAATTAGTGTTAATGGGAATATTACAATAGAGCTTAATTAAGTTCTCTGTTAAGAATCCAAAATGCAAAGTTATTGTGATGGGGGGAGCATTGCAGACAAAAAGTGACGCAAGTTTTAAATCTTAAGAGATGTAATTATTAATAGTTATATTCAATTAAACAAAAGCCTTTCAGATATTTTCAGAAACAAAAAAGGGGGTGGGGAGGATGAAGCTTCATATCAGCATATTCTAGTAAAGAACTGTCTGTTGCTTAGGACAAACACTGATAGTTACAAGCTATGAGGACACATGCGTCTGTTGCCATTATTTAGCCAAGAACCTATTTAGTCATTGCCAATACCAGCAAAATACTTTATATAACTCTGCCCTCTCTTAAGTTTTGTACTTGTATAGTTATGTGTGCAAAGTAGAAACTACACAGCCCTTTCAATGGAATCAGGTAGCCTTTCCTGCCTCCTACCTGAGCTGTCATTTCAACCCCCACCAGTTTTCCCCTTTAGAGAAAGTACTTATGCTCCTAGCAATAAAGTATTGTTTACCTTGCAGCATGCTTTACAATCCTGAACTTGGTTTATCTTCCCTAACGACCTAGAGAGATATACCGCTGCTATTCATAATTTACTCACCCTTGGTTTCCCATCTCTACTTTAAGGACAAACCAAAGAACACGCATTTTGTATACACACAACTGAGCCAGTCCCCACAATTCGTGCAGCTCATGGGAATAGGCAAGAGTCTAGCAAGATCCAAACAGTTTGTATAGCTAACCTCAACCATAAGGTGGGACGCCCCAGAGAGAAGTTGACTTTTTTCCCCAGGTCACATCCTAAGCTACTGCTTTTCTAGCTGTGTGTTACAGGGCCAATCCAGAAGAGTAGGCACCTACAGTGTTGTTTTACGTGGGTCCCTATCTTGCTTCAAGTAAACTAGAAAGTCCAAGGCTGAACTGGAGTTTGAACCCAGCCCTCTCCCATCCATCACTCTCTTCTCCGTATCATATTAGAATTCATGAAACCTATTTTCAAGCTGGATGCCCACTCGTCTTTCCTGTTGTATCAGCCAGTCTACACATTTTGAGTTTCTTCAGCTAGTTCATGTGACTGAGGGGTGTTCAATGGCGCTCCCAGAACAAAACGTTTAAAGACAATGCTGCACCCAGCATATACTTGCCTACTACATCTAACAAAGCCAAAAGAACAGAGCAAGCCAACTGCTGCAAGGGGGGGCGGGGGGGGGGCAGAGAGACAAAAGACAAGGTATGAATTTGCACAATACAGTAATCTTCAACCACAGCTAGTATTTGGCTTTGCGGTTTGGCGCTTGCTAAAGTTATCTCCTATTTCCCCTGGAGCTAGTTTGCTTCAGACTGCTTCTATAATGATTTCTAAGGGAAGCTCTCATTGCGAGCTCCCTGCTGAGGTGTAATAATGTGTGTGTGATAACACAAGGGGAAAGGGGGTGGGGAGAGAGAAGGTACCGCTGGGCTATAAATCCCTTCTCCCCTTCTCGTCTCTGGCAATTCAGCCTGGGATGGTGTTGCAGATCTGTTCAGGGAGCTTAGCTCTGTATTGTTATTCTGCACAGCAACCCAATTTCGCTGTAAAGGCTGCAGAAGAAACAAGAGAGGGATTTTGCTCCGAGTTCTCCCCCCACCCCCCAAATCTATAGAGCCTGTCACCTCCGACCAACAGGGAAGAAGAGGAGGCATACTACAAACCCCAAATGTCGGTACTTCCCACCTAGAACCTTTAAATAAGAAAGTTGAAGCGCTCGGCCAGCTGCACTAAACCGGATCCCCTCATTCTCATTAACCCACCCAGCCACCCCCGCCGAATTCAGCCCAGACCGCTCTTCTATTTCCCAACCCTAAACGGCCTAAAAGTTCCACGGGGCGAGCCTGATCCCCGGCCCGGTGTCGCAGAAGCAGTCCCACAGAGCTCAATGGGCGGCCCTTGCTCCCAAGCGCACGCCACAACCCCCCTTGCCAAGCGCAAGGCTCGCACTGCAGGGACAGGAGGTCAAGTGTCGCGTCCCGGGCGCTTGGGAGTGCTCCACGCCACTAGAGAAACCTGTACGCGGCTCGCCCTCGACTCTCCCCCAAGAAACAATGGGGGGGACTACTATCGCGGGGAGAGCAGTCAGTAGGGCTGGACACCCCCCCTCCCAAAAAACCCCACAAGGCGCAGCAGAAGATTCGCATCACCGCCGCCCACCCCGCGAAGCGCACACGCGGCTCGCCATTGTGAGGGGGGGAGGCGATTAGCCAAGTGTCTCAGCGCCTCCTCCGCAAGAAATGAATCATCTGCCAGAGCCCGGCTTCGAAGCAGCCCCGCGCACTCGAGGCAAGAGGGGGGAAGGGGCTGGCACAGGCAGCGGCCCCCCGCCCCCTCCGCCTGCCTCCTCCAGCTCTCGCGCGCCGGCTGCGCGTTCAGCCTGGATTTTCCCTGCCTGCCACCACGGGGATTTCCCCTCCCCCTCCCCCCACCAATGCGAGCCGTGCGCGCGCTTCGCCTCGCCCTCCGCTCTCGCCGGGCTGCACCTGAGGAGAGGGGAAGACCCCGGCAAGACCCCCACCCCCCACCCCGCGCAAAGCTCCCGAAGGCAGAAAGCGGCGCCGAGGCAAGCGCCAGCCAGCCCCTCGACCGGCGGCGCTCGGGCAGCCCTCGCGGGTGACTCACGCGCTCTCAGTAGTCCTTGCGGCGGGGGCAGGCGAGTGCAGGAGCCCCGGGTCCCTTCGCGCCCAGCGACATCCCCGGGGCAGCCCGGCGGCGGCGGAAGAGGGAGGCAGCGGCTAGGCGCGCAGAGCGAGGCGGGGAAGGATTCGGAGGAGGCGGCTCTGCTGCGCCCGGCTCTGGCTCTGGCTCCGGCTTGGCAGGCTGGCAGAGCACGCGGCTGCGCCCGAGCCGCCTGTAGCCCCGAGCGAGCGAGAGAAGGAGGGAGCGCGCGAACCCGCCCCCATCGCGGGGGAGGGGGAGCCCCGAAGAGGCCACGTGCGGCAGCACCTGCGCCCGCCTCCCACCAGAACCTTGCGCATGGAGGGGGGGCTCAAAGAGCGACCTCCCCCCCCACGCACACACCTTCCTTCGGAACAGCTAACCACACCGCCTCCACCCCACACAATGGCTGAGTTCGGACGACACGCTAATCAACTGGGGGGGGGGGGGAATAGGAACAGAATGGGAAACAACCGCTGATTAGCGTGTCGTCCGAACTCAGCCAACGTCTCTTCCTGAGGAGTCCCAACAGCGAAAGTCAGCTGTTTCTTTGCCCCCAAAGTCAGAATCCTCCTGGGTGCTCCCAAGATACTCTCCTCAGCCATCTGCAACCCTGAGGTGAGGTAAGTGCTTGGAAAACCCTAATCCTAGTTGTGTGAGAGAGCGGGTTACAATAAGGAAACTGCACTCTACACGTGCTCAGTGGTACTGCCTTCCTTACACTTCACATGGTTCTCAGACTGATACCAGAGATACACAACTAGTTCTAAGAATGAGCTTTAGTTCAAATCATGGCATTCTCAGAGGCCTAATTCAGCTGTCCTTGCTCTTTCACTCACACAAACGCTCCATCAAATGAGTGTTTTATTGCATACTCATTACTGGGCAGTCATGAATTTTCACAGGTCCCTCTCACAATGTCGTCTTCCTCCCGCATGCCTCCTGCCCTTTCTAGCCTTCTTTGCGTGACAAAAAACCACCCCAGTAAGTCTATTTTTTTTTAAAAGACAGAAGTTGCCACTATCTCCTGCTGTGTGCAGGAGAAGCAGCGTGATCAAAACAGCCCACTAAATAGGCCACGTGCAGGTTGTTTACTTCTTCTTTCAAAAGAGGAAGTTATGAGGGACAAACGTGCGAGTGGGGAAGCGAAGGTAAGCAAATGCAATTTCCCCCTGTGTGATGATGCTCAGAGTTCCCCTGGCAGCTGCCTATCTCAGTGGTCAGCACATTGGAATACCCCAAAGTGCATGTAGCCCCTATTGGCTGACAGTTCATCTTTCCCCACAAGGAAACCCAATAGTGTTACAAGTCATATCACTCCTTAACTCTCACCCACAAGTTCCACACAAACCATTCTGGGATCATAGCCTATGGTTGGGACTAGAGCTCTGTGACAGAGCACCTGGCTTGCATGTAGAAGGTCCCAGGTTCCATCTCCAGTAGGGCTAGGAAAGAACCCCGGAAAGCTACTACCAGTCAATTTCAACAGTAGTGGGCTAATGGACCAAGGGTCTGGTTTAGTATAATCTAGCTTCTTATGCTCCAGAAGGGCAAGTCATGCACCTGTCCATACATAAAGGCAACACCTCCAGACCTACAGAAAGTTTAGCATTCTATATCCTCCCTCCCCTGCTGCTAGAATTTTAAAGCCGTATAGCAATTACTCTTACAAAGAGCACTCTGCAGAACAAAGCCATCAACCTTATCCATTCCCCAAGTTTCTCCAGCATAACTGCTCCTGTCAAAGAGCTGCCACCCAGCACTACCTAACTCCCATAATCCTTCCTGAGTTCTCAGCACCTACTGGAGTCCATGATACTTCGTTCTTTCTTAAACAAATGAGTATCTGCACCTTATCAAGCTTTCGTCATATGGTTCATTCATGCATCCTTCCCCTTTAGACTCTGTCATTTCCAAACATCTTCAGAGTTCAGTTCATGTGGCATGGAATTTGGTCTGAAAATATCTGAAAATGTCTCTGCTTTTGGCAGGATTCCAAGTATGTTTTCCTCCTTTAGGGTACATGTCTAGTCAGGAAAAAGATCCTACAACTCTCATTTGGAGGCCACCAAGTTGAAGAAGGGTGTTCTAAAGGAGGAAAAAATAATTTGTTTTAAGTACTGCTATGTGTGTGGGGGGGGGGGATGGCCCCACATTTATTTTTTACCGTTCTTTTTGATAGAAAAGAAATTGCTTTCAAAAATAAATTCAAAGGAAAAGAAATTTCAGAGAATTTCTCATGGGTTTGGTTCAGGATTCTTGTGTTTATCTTACTTATGAAGTGGCTGAGGAATGTGAGTGAATATCCTATCTTTCGCTGTACAATCGTCTCTCTGGCAACTTGTAGCCACCTTGTCTTCCTGCCCAGGAAAAGACATCAAGGGGTAATTCTTCCCATAGGCCCTTTTCAGATTAGGAAGTGCAGGCAGTTTGGGAGACTGCAGAGCAATGGAGGAATGAGTAACACAAAGGAAACACACACACACAGAGAGAGAGAGAGAGAGAGAGAGAAAGAGAGATGACCCAGACCACTTTACAGTAATTAGGGAAGGTCAAAAGCACCAACCAAAATAAATTCAAAATAAAATATAAAATGCCCGGAGAACAAAGCAGAAAAATGGAAGCCTCTTCTTCCATGGGGGAAGAAAACTTTCAGGAAACAGGAGGTAAGATTTTGGCACAGCATTACTTCATCCTCTGCCCTGGAGCTAGACACACCTGATACAGGGCTTGCAGGGAAGGAGAGATATTAGCACCTTCATTATAGGCAAGATGTAGCCACAATTGCTCCTCAGAAATGCAACATTTGACTCCGGGGATGGTTCTGAACCCTGAAGAATGACAACTACAACCGAGCCAAAATTTCTCGAAAAACAATATTTTCAGAAAAGTCCTGAGGCTTTTCTTTCCTTACTCCCCTAGAAATAAAAGGCCACCATATTTTCTCCACCATGTTTCTTGTAGTAGATGCACTGGGGACACAGAGAAAAGAAGAGAACATGGAAGACAGTTGCTTATAATTCTTGATTGGCTGCAATTGGAATATTTTAACTTGTGCCAGGGCTTTTGCACATGTGCCATTACACCTTCTTTTCAGGAGAGACCATCCCCTCAGCCAGGAAGTTGCAGCCTCCCCTATCCCAGGCCTAAACAGGGATAGGATCATGCAAAAGTTTCCAGCAATTCATAGAAGTTGAACAAATCTAAAGAGAAAAACTGAACAAAACTAACAGTAGAATGCGTATCTCACAGAGAATCGCCTCTTTAGTTTATTTTTGCAGTTATGTATAATCAGCCTTATTCTGATTATAATGCCAAATGTTTTGAAATGCCATTCGTGAAATATATATATTTTAATAAATTCTCCCTTTAAGACCATTACACGTTAAAATGTTGACGTTTTGATGTGTCATGATAAACAAGGTGCCAGATGCCAATGGTCATGTTGCTATGGCATTACTATAATGGTCCACAGATTCATGTCATGACCTTGATTAAAAGTTCTGATCATATATCTCATGAATATTCAGTGTTTTGGGCTCAGTTGGTTTTAACCACATCACCATTAGGATGCTGGTAAAGAAAGAAGACTTTGTTTGTTAATACTCTGTCATTGGTCCAGCTCTTGGGAAGTATCCAATATTAGTCCTACATAGAGTAGAGCCATTGAAATGAATGAGACAAGATGTCACAACTAACTTATGTCCCATTCATTGGGTCTGCTCTACATGGGACTAACACTGGATACTACTCCTTGATTTTGATGGTTGAATCATCCACCTTACCATGTTTACTCAGAAGTTAGTCCTGTTGAATCAATAATGTTATTGTTTATTTTAAAAGTGCATTGAAGATGTGGGTAGTGCATAAAACTTCAATTCACACTGAGTCAGACCATTCGTCCTCCATCTAGCCCAGCACTGTCTGTTTTAGCCAGCGGTGGCTCACCATGGTATCATAAAAACAAAACAGAACATCCTGGGATGCTTATAAATAACTTTAATGTGTTTGTCAACAATAGCGCTTTTTGAGCCAGTGGATGCTCTTCTTCAAGGAATTCTAAAACTGCAACAAAGAAAGGTGATTTCCATTCTTTCTCCAATCTCCCAGAGAGTATTCAGAAGGTTGGAGAAAGGAGGAAAGAAAACTAGCTCACGTTGGGGCAGTTTTAGAATTTCCCAGAGAACATACAGTGGCTCAAAATGTGTCGGATGTTTAAAGGGACTCTGCATTAAAGTTATTTATAAGCAGCTTGGGACATTCTTGTCTGCTTTTGAGGTAATAAAGGAGCGGGCCTCTTTGTTCTCTGTGGTCTCAGAGGGAGGGGTCTTTTCCGATCATGCTTTCTGAAATCCTTTTAACAGGATATGCCAGGGACTAAATCTGAGACCTTCTGCTGGCAAAGCATGTGTTCTGTCCCTGAACCCACCCCATAACTCAGGCCCGCCCACAGGATTGCAAGCAAATAAAAACAAGAAAAGAGGCACTGAAAACAGAACTATTGGTTTAGAAATTTAGAGTACCAATAGAATAAAGAAGACGTGAGAGAGCATCAAGAGACATGTGAATGTAAGCATTTATAAACAAGAAATAAATACTGTAAGGCAAAGGAAACCAATGGGGGGGGGGAGAGAGAGAGAGAGAGAGAGGGAGGGAGGGAGAGAGAGAGAGAAATGGATAGTTGTAAGAAAAACAAGGAGTGGAAAACACAAAGTGAGCAGAACAAGTTCAGAACAGAAGAAGTAATAGATCAGAAATGAGTAAACTTCTCAGGTGAAGGGAGCACTACAGTAATCTAGTGTAGCAAGAATAAGGGACCAACCTCTTAGCTTTATTGATAGAAATGTTTGAAACAATAAGGAAATGAAACTAGCAAAACTTACCTATGGCTTGAATGTAAGGAAGAAAAGTGAAGAGTCAAACACAATCCTCAGGTTAAAGATTTTGGAGAAAGAAGAAATACAAATATTGGGGGCAGAGAAAAGGAATCGGAAGAATAGTTATGGGTTCAAACCAAAAGTTGAATTTTAGAAAGATTAACCTTTAAAATGTGGGAGGATGCCCAAAATGAAGCTGCAGAAACACTGGGGAAATAGTTAGTGAGAGATGTGCTCCATCAGAAAAGTGCTAGGACTGCAAACCTGGTTCTGATAAGAACACCCTTCCCCAAATTGAACACCCTCCAGATGTGTTGGAGTAAAGCTCCCAGCATCCTTAGCCATGTTGGCTGGGAATGATGGGAATGATAGCCCAAGGCGAGCAAGGCTTGTTCTCCGTTCCTTTCAAACAAAAGAACTGAGCAAGTACAATGCTATGCTAAGCTCACTACAATATCTATGCAATTTAACAATGTTTTCTAAGTAATCTAGCTTTTGTATCCTCATACTTTTTAACCTTGTATTTAGCTTTGTAGTTTATTCTGTATTTTTAGTTTTCCTTTTTCTGTACCATTTTCCTTTTTAAAATATTTTTCAATTCTCTATCTTATGAGCGCACAAGCCATTTCATCTACCATTTAATGTGACTGACTGTTTCTTGTTATGTTCCTTTCATTTACCTTTTAATAATTATAATTTCATAATCAGCCTATTCAAAAATCCTTGAATTTCAATTACTGTTCCTATTATCACTCTTGCCTAAGGACATTGTTCTAACTGTTTGACTGGTAACAAGATATAGCCCTTAACAAATTCAGTAGTTTTCACAATCTGGCTTTAAAAAAAAGAAAGAAAGAAAGAAAGGGAAGACACTGGGGCTGATCATTTATTCATGTATAAAGCATGGCACTTTACTGAGTATGAGAGGACAGTGTGTGAATGTAGCCATAAATGTGCTCATCTGCTCTCGGAGTGGCTTTCGATCCAGGAGATGCCTTTGCCAATGAAAGAGGAGGGAGGCTTCCTTCCCCCCACCCAATTCGCCCTTCCCTCTGCAGCCCTCCAAAATCTACAGTGTAGATGGTAACGGCGTGGGGTGGGGGGCTACAGAGGAAAGGGAAAATTGGTGAAAATCACCCCCTTTTTCTTCCATTAGCAGAAGCATCTGCTAGTTCAAAAGCCACTCTGTGGGGGCAGAATGACCCAAAACATTTTGCTGCCTGAGGCAAAAGATAAAATGGATTCCTCATGCAGAAAAACATAAGAAGAGTGTGTATGAATGAAGTGTGTGCATGTTTGTATGAGTGGAGAGTGTGCAAGAATGGAGTGTGTACATGTAAGAGAGCCACTGCCCACTGCAAGACTCCCCATCCCTGGTCTAACCAATAGCATTGAGAAACATATTTTTAGCAGGCAGGGACCATTTTCATCATGTAACCGTGTTCTCCTTCGTACTTGTTTCCTTTAACCTATGCACATTTGTTGTTGTTGTTTCCCAGAGAATAATAGTTATTGGTCATCTGCTAAATGGAATGTATATAAAATAAACTCTTGTAGAAGATGGATGGGGCAAGATAGGAAAGGATATAAGGGTAGGAGTGGGTGTGGCCGCAGGCCTCCATAAAGACTAACACATTTTGGATGCAAACAGATGCCTGTTTAGACAGAAAAAAATCTTAAAACTCCCAGCATCCCAAAGCCAGCCACGCTGGGTGGAGGATGGTGAGAGTTGTAGGAGTTATTTCTGTCTAAATATGTATACGATGGAACCCTTACAGTGCCAAATACTTTCATCAGCAAATTTTCTAAAATGGGAGATTAACCATTGCCTTTGTTGGTTTTAACTGACAGCAGAATAGTTGTTTTAAATGGATATTGTTGTTTTTATTTATTTATTTATTTATTTCATTTTTATACCGCCCAATAGCCAAAACTCTCTGGGCAGTTCACAAAAATTTAAACCATGAAAAGCATAATAAAACAACCAACAGTCTAAAAACACAATTACAAAATACAATATAAAAAGCACAACCAGGATAAAACCACACAGCAGAAATTGATATAAGTTAAAATACAGAATTAAAACAGCAAAGTTTAAATTTAAGTTAAATTAGGTGTTAAAATACTAAGAAAATAAAAAAGGTCTTCAGCTGGCGACGGAAGGAGTACAATGTAGGTGCCAGGCAAACCTTTATGCTTCTGTTGGTTTTAAATTTTTTTAATGCTCACTGTTTTTAACCTTTGTAAACTGCCCAGAGAGCTTTGGCTATGGGGCGGTATATAAACGTAATAAATAAATAAATCACAGCAGCCCTAAGGACAATCGGTCCTGAAATCAACACAGAACCTAGCGAAGCCTACTTGGCATGTCTGCACCCCATCCTATCTCAAGTGACTAAGTACAGACTCCATGATTTCAGCACCAGCCATCTTTTTTCCTCACTCTAACTTGATGAAGAGTTCTGGAGAACTCAAAAGCTTGCATGCTATATTATGACCTTTGGGTTGGCCTAATAAAGGTATTGCCCTAATATAGATTTTGGAATTTCTGCAAAATATACAAGTTTTCCTTTCTAGGGCAAATATTTGAAGTTCTCATCTCCTGCCTTAGCTCAGCTGCTGGTACCAGCTTTTATTACCTAACTCACTACTTTTTACCCCATTAGATGTTTGATGTGTCCTGTAACCACTCATAAAGGCTGCCCTATTGCCCTCCATCAAGCATCTTCTTTCAAACTTGTCTCTGCTGATCTAAAACCTGACAATGCTCAGGCAGCTGGTATGGGGAAAGCAGCACTGCCTAGCGTGCAGATGATCAGTATCTTTCACTTGCTTTTTTGAGCACTGCAAGAACCCACCTGCTGTCTCTTGTCATACAGCTGATTCACAGGTGAAGTTTTGCAAACTGTAATGCTACCAGCAGCCTCATAACCAATGAGTTAACTCTTTACATTTTGCAAGTACCAACACGCTATCATCATTAGTATCTTTACACGCTTGGTTGACTTGTGTTCTACACCTTCCTGGGGTGTAGTATGAACTGTGTGAGTTAATAAGTTACCTCTGCCTAAAATAAGCATGTTTGAAAATATGTTTAGATTTATATGAACTATGTCATAGATTCAGACCATGCCTATCAATCCAGGAGATTAACCCTTCATCATGAAAAAAACCCCTACCTGTTTCCAGTTAAAAAAATTATATTTTGTTTTTCATGCCTGAACATGCAATAGATTTTTGTACATTCTTCATACACATGCCTGTCTTTCAGACACAGCCAGTTTATTTTTATTGCTTATTTATTTCTCACATTTTAGCCCACCTTTCCTGTAAGGAACCCAGGGCAGTGTACACGTTCCTTCTCTTCCCCCACACCCCACATCATATTATCTTCATTACAACCTTATGATGTCAGTTAGGTCGATGACTGGCCTAGTGTCACCCAGTGAGCTTTATGGCTGAGTGGGGATTTGAACTGGGTCTCCCTAACCCTAGTTCCTCTAATCATTATACCACACTAGCACTTTCCCTGACAAAGGAACACCACCACTTTTCTCTGAATTAAATATTTTGCATTTTCTGATGGGAACATGAGCCTGTCCAGCATAGTTTGTCCTTTGTGTGGTGGTGATCCTTCCCCAAGTCACCTTGACTAACAAAGGTGTTCAGGCTATTGAGCTCCTTAAGAGAGCAGAGACAAGACCGTCTCTGAAATCTATGCATGCAAAACACAAAGAAGCATCCATTCTGCAGATAAAACATTGCAAATCAGAAGGTGCATCACTATTAGCCAGAGCACAGTGGAGGAGAAGCTGCCAGCTGCTACAGAGAGATCGTGCAGGATTGCTAGGCAACCTCATGCTACCATGTGGGGAAAAGTCCTACGCTGAGCTTGTGCCATGGTTTTAGGATCTGTGGCCTCCAGCGTAATGTGCTTATCTGGGCCTGACAGACTGAAGGACATGTGAGAAAGAGTCACTCTGAAAATGTGGCTGTGGGGAATGACCTGATCATGTGGAACTAGGAGTGGGAAATAATAATAATAATAATAATAATAATAATAATAATAATAATAATAATAATAATAATAATATATGGCAAAAGGGTGAATATGGAAGGAGGAATGGTTGCCAGGGTTGGAATATAAACGCTGCTTTTGTGCAGAGTTAAAGCTGCACTCTGATGTACGCCTGGACTCATCATTTTAAAACTTCATCTTTTGCCAGCAAGATGTTACAGTTCGCGAGAGTTTATTGCGTGGCTGATCGTTTATCCTTAACTTGGAAGAGGACTTCTTTGCTATGAAAAGGCCGGGGTGGGGGTATTTCCAGAATGCATCAAGGAGAAACACCTCCCACTGAGTTTCTAAAGTTGTGTCTGCACCCTTGATTGCTACTGTACTGAAAAAAGCACAAAGTGGGAGATGCACTGAACTTCTAAAATCAGTGCAGTGTGGGATGATCCAGCACTTGACAGTAACTCTGAGTTCAGTTCAAATTCTGGCACAAGTGAACTAGAAATCAATTTGTACAGATCCTGCAGTTCAGCAGTATGACACAGTTCTGCTGCCAACATACACAGTGACAGAGCACGCAAGGTCTCAGGTTCAACCACAGCAATTCCAGTTAAAGAATTACAGGCTTGCAGCCTGTGTGCTGGGAGAGTGGCTAAGAGACAGAGAAGACAACAACAGACCAATGGTATGCCTCAGTATATGTGGAATCATTAAGTCATATGCTCAACCATTTCTTAATATGTCAATCATCTCTGCTCCTCTCTCTTCCAGTGGTTTAGGAAAGACCGGCAGCTTGCTCTGAAAGATAAGCCTGGCCAGCAGTGAGGCAGGCATGGCTACTTCCCTCTAGGAACTACTGCAGAGAATGTGGTGTGCCAGGGCTCTCTCCGTCCTGCGGGGAGAAGGGAAGAAGAGGAGTGAACTGGTGCTTTAGTCTTTTGCAGTCAGGAATAAGAAGGTGACATAACATAACTGGGTTTAAACAAGCGCCACATCTTTATAAACTGAATTAAAGGATTGGCAAGGAGATAAATGTATTATCTTTAAGGAAGACTCCCACCATGTGGGCAGTAGTGTAGTGGCAAATTTTGAACTGCAGGTGCTCATCATAACAATCCCCATAGTCATGCTCCCAAGGAGAGTCTGAAAATGCAGGCCACGTGCATTGGTCATGATATATACATATCTATCTATCATCTATCTATCTATCTATCTATCTATCTATCTATCTATCTATCTATCTATCTATCTGCACTATACACACACTCAAGAGCAGAGCAGCAGCACAATCCACTATTAGGATTTTCTGACAGTCATACAGTCATCAAATAGTGAGCTGACAAAGGTCTGTCTAAAAGTTATCAACTTGGTCTTTTACTGGATAGACCAGAGATGGCATGAGAAAGGGAAAGAGAGGGGCATGCCCCCAAACAGCATAAGATCACCAGCTCAGATTTTCCAGGAGCTTTTTTTCCCAGCGCCAGGGTGAAGCAGTTCATCTCAAAGTGAACATGTGAGTTCTTGTAATTTCCATTTCCATCAAGAGCAGGTCTTTTGCAAAGCTAATGGATCTTAATTGCCCATCCAAGACCCAGCCACCCCAACATACTTTGCATTACAACAAGATAGTGAACAACAATATATTATCCCTTGGTAAAATCCATTTCCTCCCAGCTACTGACTGGGTTTGCATGATCACAGAGGGAAAATAAGCAGGGTTGCTTATTCCCCCTCCTCATCTATGCTGGTTCCTCGCCAGGCATGGGTCTTGTCAAGACATAACATCTGAACCCAGTGAGGATGGTGACTGGGGTGGTTTACAAACCACCCTAAAGCCCTAGAACAGTGGTTCTCAACCTGGGGCGCTCCAGATGTGTTGGACTGCATCTCCCAGAATGCCCCAGCCAGCTGGCTGGGGCATTCTGGGAGTTGCAGTCCAACACATCTGGAGCGCCCCAGGTTGAGAAAGGCTGCCCTAGAACAAGCCATGTTTTTCACAGTGGTTTGTAAAACACGCCAATGAACCTGACCTATTTACACTCACCCTGCTGTGATCTCCTACTATGGCAACTTAACAATATAGAATAGGGGTGGGGGTGGAGAGGATCCATTCCAAGGACAAGGTGGGGGGAAATGCAAACATTCCAACATGGTCCCAATGTGAACCGCCCAGAGAGCTTCGGCTATTGGGCGGTATAAAAATGTAATAAATAAAAATGTAATAAATAATAAATAAATGTGGCCAACTTGTCCTTCACTGAAGCACAGGAGGGAAGGAAGATGCATGAGTGCTGAACTTTTGCCAAGCTGAAAGGTGGAGATGGACTTCTGACCTTTTATGTCTGAATAGTGTTGACTAGGCCTGCACAAGGCTTACAGTTGGCCATTAGTGCCTTTCCTGCCTCCATTCCTGGCCAGATGGTAATCTGCCCAACCCATTCAGTTGCTGCAAGGGGCAGGGGCATGCAGTGTTTTAGCCTTCCATGACTAAAACATGGAAGAAGTGCTGCTCACTGAACCTTAGAAGGTCACCTGACGACATGGCTTTGCTTTCTCATTCAGAACTATCTGAAATTCATGTTATCTGAATTTACCATGCCACCAAGTAATCCTATGTGAGGAGCACTTCTCTTTACCTGGATCTCTGATTAGCTACAGTTAAGCAAACTTTCTCAGTGTTCTCTCTGGCCCTGTTCAGAAGACACCTTAAACCACGGCTTTAACCACGGTGAATAAAGCTTTTTGCCTTATTCACCATGGTTAAAGCCATGGTTTAAGGTGTCTTCTGCACAGGGCCTCTCTTTTGTTTCGGCTGATCAGTCAGATCAAGCAAGTTTATGTCACTGGCTGCAAAGAGAAAAGGCTTCTTTCTCTCTCCCCATCTTCTTTCTTTTTTTCTTTTTGGTTACACTTTATTAACATTGTGTGCCAAACTCTGCCCCTGACATAAGCTGACACAGCTCCCCTTTGACTTTAGCTAGAGCTGCAGCCGCTGAGGCCAGGGCTGAATGTTAATCCTATCCATCTCATTAGCATTTCAGAAAACACATCTCTCTCTCTCTCTCTCTCTCTCTCTCTCTCTCAGCAGCAGCAGTTTTTCCAGCCACAGGCCTCTTATAACCTCGAGCAGCAGGGGGAACCATGTTTATACTCATCCTTATTTTGCTCCCCAGAGATGGATTTGATAACATTGCAACAACATCTTTTTAATAGGATACCCAAAATAAATGAGGCAATGTTTCTGTCAGCCCAACTTCATTTAGTAAAGGAATGTGTAAAGTTTCAAGTTATATGGAGGTTTGCATCAAAGTGGCTGAGTCAAACTAGACATGACAGTGGAAGTCATGTTTCTTTTCACATGTCTGACCTGTTCAATTATAAAGCAGGGATAGAGGCCTGTTCTTTAACAATAAAAAGGAGCCTGTGAGAGAGAGACACTGAACTCTGCCTCCTCCTGTATTTTACCTCCATTCTGTTCTTGCAGTCTCTTTCCACCATTCCTGACTCATTTCCAGTGTCAGAACTGGGAACAGAAAAAACTGATGGTGAGGAAGGGAAGATATGGGAGGTGGCAAGTCTCAGCACCGCTTTTCCCATGTGCTCCTTTCCCTATTCACACTTTGTGAATAATGGCCCATCACATCTCGTTCAGCCCTAAATCCCAGCTCTGTAGAGAGTAAGATTGGTTACAAGTGCAAATTTGGCTTATTCACAAAGGATTTAGCATATGATTAGAGAATGCATTAACCAGCAGAGTTTATGAACTATTGTAATGGCCTGGACATCCAAGGTCTCAACTTAAGCCACTGTCCTTAGGCTACAGCAAGGTTATGCATTTTAATTCTCAGGCATATTTTTTTTTTTAAAAAAAAAAGAGTTCTGAATGTTTCCTTTAAGCACAGCAACCGAGGATGGGTTTTGATTTTTAAAACTCCCCTTCTAATGGTTGCCTACATCTTTTTGTGAAGAGTTCAATGTAAGTTCCTACCCTAGTTTGTAATGCTCCAGGTACATGGACACCAACCCATCTGCATTTTGAGCCATGCAATGAAAATACACAGATTTCATATGAACTGTAGTCTTCTGTTGTGGAATGGGCTGGAGAAAAGGATTGTGTGGGACTATTGGCTCATTGGTAGGGCACCTGCTTTGCATGCAGAAGGTTCCAGGTTCAATTCCTAGCATCTCCAGGAAAGGATGGAAAAACTGCCTGAAATCCAGTCAGTGTCAACAATACTGGGCTAGATGGACCAAATGTCTGACTCAGTATAAGGCAGCTTCCTATGTTCCTATGGCATCTGGATATCCCCCAACTGTGATATCCA
This sequence comes from Elgaria multicarinata webbii, assembly GCF_023053635.1. Lineage (NCBI taxonomy): Eukaryota > Metazoa > Chordata > Lepidosauria > Squamata > Anguidae > Elgaria > Elgaria multicarinata. Next base: position 47,414,411 of record NC_086173.1, on the reverse strand, counting down.
CTGATCTCAAGACTGCTTCTTGGCCTGAAGACACAAGTTTTCCAAAATAGCTACACAGCAAAGGGAGCCATAGCTAATAGGCAACTTCTTGTGGCACATAAGAGGTGCCTGTTTCCTTCATTATTTTGCATGTATGATATAAGTATGCACTAAATACATGACCCATGAAGCAGTCCTTAAGTAGTTCCCAAGCATATCTCACATATAGGCTTCAGGCTAAGCACTTGGAAGAATGCAACTCCAGCAGTTTCCATTCTTCTCTCTAGTTTGATTTCAGCACCTTCATTTTGCTGGGGTCTCTGTGGATAGTTCCAAACCTTAAGTTCTGATGGAGCCAAAGAAGCCCCATCAGCTCCTGAGAAGCATCTATAGAGCTCCAGGTATACAATGGGATGCAAGTGAGTCTGGTTCTACATGCAGTGGCCATTATACACAATAGAGTCATCACAAACTGGGGAGCTGCTTCCTGTTTACATTTGTAGCATGCCCTTAGGAACTGCATGAATCAGACCTGAGTTTCCTCTTATATTTTATATGAGGATTAGACCAGCTGGTGCCCTCTAGATGTTTTAGATGACAACTCCCATAATCCCTTACCATTGACCATGCTGTCTAGGGCTGATGGGTGTTGTTGCCCAAAGCATATGGAAGACACCAGCTTGCCTACCTCTATATATTATTCCTAAGTGAAGCACCACCCCTTTCAGGGCTTGGAGCACACAAGGTCTCACTTTGGATCCTAGTGCCCGCCTTTCAGCTCTTCAATACAATAACTAGTCTTTGGAAGATTGGTCTCTGTCTTCCCAGTCAGCTGCTATTTTCTGTTACCCTGGAGTTCTTTCATATGTCTTGTGACTTCCCTCTCATGCAGAGGCTCTGGTGAGTGAGTGAAATCCTTTCTCATAAAATTAAGCTGTAACTCTTTTTAATTCTTCTCTGGTTGCTGTCATCCACTGTTGTGTGCCAGGTGGCTACCAAGAGAAGGGCCTTCTCTGCAGTGGCTCTCTGTCTGTGGAATGTTTTTCTTAGGAAAATTTACCTGGTGTCTTCACTGTAATATTTGGACAACAGGATAAGACCTTCCTGTTACAGTAGGCATTTGATCTTTAATCTATTGCTTTGATTAACTTTACTGCTGGCTCTTTAATATTTTTAACGTCTTTAATGTTTTAAGATCTTATTATATTGATATTTTCAATGTTGTATTTATTGTTTTTATTGTTTTGTTTGCTTTTATTATTTTAAACTGGCCCATGGGCAATTGGGTGGTATATAAATTTAATAAATAAATACCTGCCAGAACTCATATTGGCTCATCATGAGGTGAACACATGTGGAGGCATTTCAAACACAAGATGCCCATGGCTCACCACCAGATGTTTGGAGAAATGTTGGTCCACAGCAATCATTTGTTCTTGACCTACATGAATGGGGACCAGTTACATTAAATCTATGTGCAAGAATGTGGTGATAGTGATGGAGAGGTCCAGAATGCAGTCACCTTCATGAGTATGGAAGGACTTCCTTTCATATCATGGGTGGGCCAGAGCTCTGAATATAAACCCTGGAGCACCAATTACCCAGCCTTGCCCTTCACTGACAGATATTGGCCCAAGAAAAATTATTCCCTTGCCTATTTTTATTTTTATTATTACCTTTATATCCTGCCTTCTTTCCTCTTGCAAGGAATCTGAGATAGGTTCTCCCCCCCCCTCTATTTTACCCTCACAACAACCTTGTTAGGTAAGGCTGGGAGTCTGTGACTGGCCCAGAGTCACCCAGTGAGCTTCATACTGAGTGGGGACTAGAAGCCAGACCTCCCAAGTCCCAGTCCAACACTCTAACCACTACACCACAATGGCACTCAGTATTTTGTATTTCTTACCATCTGAAAGTAAAGGAGCAACTGTCTATGAAGTTTTCATTGGGTGTAGGTTTGAACAGTATATCTGCCACTTATAAAAGTTCCTGGAAGAATATGAGAGAGGGACAGAGGGAGGGAGAGCCCTCTCTAAGCACTAGAAAGATCAGAGCAGAAGGCACTCTCAAAACAACGTTTGTTTGTTTTTACACATACTATTTATGATATATTGTGTTGCTAAATTATGCAACACAATGAGAAAAACTAAAATCTAATAGTTGCAACATATTAAAGTGCATCAGTCCTCTATCAAAGCAGTGCAAAAACCATTAGTGCAATCAAATACCCTTTAGAGCAAGGCTATTAGATTGTTACGGGTATGTGTGTCTTTCCAGATGTTGTTGAACTGCAACTCCCATCAGCTCTAACCAGTAAACTCAATGGTGAGGGATGCTAGGAGTTACAGTCCAACAAGGTCTAGAGGGCTGCATGTTCCCCATCCCTATTAGACACCATGCCTGTGCCCTAAACTGACCACAGTTGCTGCTACATGTATAAATACTTTAAGTTCATCAGATATTACATCAGATTAGATTGCATTGATGGGTGATTGCCAAATTATTTAGAATGTCCTGGGTTAATTTCCTGAGAAAGGAAGTGCGATACCACCACTGCTACCCTGAATCATCACCCAAACAGAGTGCCATTGGTATTTGCATGCACAGATTCAACACAGCACTCATTATACAAATTAATCATCAGTAAATCAGGTAACTATATTTATAGTGTATGTGTGTGTGTGTGTGCGTGCATGTTCGTGCACGCGCATATGTGTTTGCATAACAGCTGGTGCACAGTAAGAGTTCTGCTAAGCAAAGTGGAGGAGCTGCTCAATTTATTCTGATAAAAAATGTTTGGCAACATGTTGCAAACTCTAAACTACCTCAGTGCATTGCACGTCGTTTCTTTTCTTTCTATTCCCCCCCCCCAGTCCCTCAGATTAAATTTTAAATTGATTTGCTGGTATCAGACCATTCATGGCTCTCAATATGTCATCGCAGGTAATGAACCGTGCCAGAGACACATTTATAAACCTCGATTAGCTTCCTCCACCAGGAAAGGAATGAGTTGCTTGATACATTTTTAAAAAACTTTCCCTAAAGTTCTAAAATTCAAAAGAAGGGTAAAACAAGAGTCTCAACAGCAAAGTCAGGCCTTTTACTTAAACAGTTGAATTGATTGAGAGAAAGGCCAGAGCAGAGAGTAAATGATCAGATAAGATGCACTGGGGCAGAACAAAGGTTAAACATAACTATGACTTACCTGCCCTCTGCAGAACTTGAGCTATTTCCTAGGGTCTATGGGGATGGAGTTTGTGGTCTCAACCTGCAGCTCCACACTACAATAGCACTGGAACCATCCTCTTTTCCCAATGGAGCACCTCGGACATAATGACCCTCCGCACCTTAATGATCGTATGCAATTAGACGTAATGATCACGACCCCTTTAGACAGCCTTGTATATTACATCAGTTGTGAGGCACACCACTAACATTTCTATTCTCTCTTCCCCGCACTGCACCATAACCACCATTCCATGCTATACCACTCCTTGACATGTTAGAAAGACAACAAAACTGTTTGCCAACTGTGATAAAAATAAATAATTACTCCAAGCAAGCATAATTGTGCACTTAAACTCAGTTAAATCATAGCATCTTCATGACTACAGGTACAAATTGGAGTTTGCTTCTGATGTTTGCATAGCAGCTGTTTGCATAGCATCATCTGCAGCTGTCTGGGTGTTCATTTTTTGGGGGGGTTGCACTTTGGGGCCCTGGACATTGGCCCCAAGGTCCAGTCCTAGCTGCACCACTGTCTTTCCCATTCCCATCTTCAGGATGAGGTGCTAATCAAGTTGCTCCTTCATACTTTTGTGGGTAAATGAAAAATTAACACCCAACTCAACCTACTGTGGTCTAGTCACATCTGTCAATAGACAAGAAGTGAACTATAACCTGCCACAAACAGTTTCATCTCCTTGTGCCCAGACACTCTTCTGGAAAGGCAGTGGAGAATTTGCAAGCCTCACCATTCTGATATGATTGAGCTACCATTGCAGGATCGAGCTACACTGCAGGATGTCCAAGAGGAACTGAATTTTCCATGAAGCAGAACGATGCTGCTGATAAAGATGTCACCTAGCATGAGGGAAGGGGTAAAAATGAGTACGGTTGCTGAAAATTGAAATCAGGAAGTTTGAATTAAGTGGTTTAATTGAGTTCAAATTTACACATTTGCAACCCAGTGAGTCAGTAGGTAAGACCACAGACTTCAGATTTTAACTGAATCAATTGGCCTAACTCAGATTAGGACCATAGCTAGATGGGGCGAAATCCCGGGATCATCCCTGTGCATCCACATGACGCACAGGGGATCCCAGGAGCAGGGAGGGATGATCCCTCCCTTGCCCCAGGATCTCGCCCTCCCCTTCGAGCCCACTTTTTCCATAGTCTCGGGCTGATTCTGAGACCATGGAACATGTTTGCGGGTATCGCAGTTTGTCCCAGTTCCTTGCGAGGAGCCGGAACCCACACACGGGGGTGGGGTGGGATGAGTGGGGAAATTAATTTAAAATTTAAAAAACCCTATCTTTTGTGCACTACCTTTGGTGGCCGCGATGTCCTCTCCCTCTGAAGTCGTTGCACACCACATGTAAACAGAGGGGAAGATCTCACGATAAAAATATCATGAGATCCTCATCCCTCTGTCATGCTAGACCCATAGGTCTAGCTGAGGCCTAGAACATCAAATTAACAGGGACCTGACAATGATGGGATGGAGTCCCCTATACAACTCATTACGAGGCGAGCCCAAATATGGTTTCTGGGGAGCACCACTGCCTCATGTTTTCAACATCTGTTGATGCACCAGTAGCAATTCCCTGTGGTGGTGGGGGGATGCATGTGGGGAGAGGATATTTAGCATATGTATCATGTTTCCCTTCATTCCTAAAAGAGAGCTTTAAGACTAGAGAAAGACAGAGACACAGAAAGAGAGAGAGAGAGACAACTTTATCAAGGGAACAAGAGCTAATTAAATTTACTGGGATCACTGAAGAGGAAATTATTTAATATTCTGCATGGAATTTAATATCTGAAAGCAGGGATGGCCCTTGTTTCATAAGAGACACTGTTCTATCCAAACATCAGTGTGTGTATTTTATGTCCAGCCTAGCTACCAGAGTTCTTCCACATGGCCCAAAAATGGCCCCTAATTGTCCCAGTACAAATTATCCTGGGGTCAGTTTTGTGCCTTATATATTCACTGACTACATGGTCAATATACAGCAAGACTGCAATGGCATGGGTGATGGCTGGAATGGCTCATGTTTACCCATTATCCAACTGCTAACTGGTCATGTGTTTACCAACTAGTCAGAGAATGTAACCAGCAAAATATGTTTTCAGACTTGTATCCCTTAGAGCAGAGGTAGGCAATATGGTGCCCTTGGGTTCCAACGTGCCCCTGGACTCTTTTCTTGGCACCCATCAAAGTGACCTACCCCACCCATGGTTTTTTTTAAAGATGAACACTTTTTCTTGCTGGCAGCTGGGATTAATGTGAAATAGGTTTCTATTAATGCTGAAAACTCTGGATTCAAAGGAATTATTTAGTATGTTGGGACTCAGATGCCACCTTGGCCTTGTATTCAGTCTTTTGTGTAGGTTACTTGTCCTTTGCCACACCTCCCAAGGCAGCCATTTTGTGGTATTATCCAGGACAAATTGTCAGATTTGCCCATGGCTCAAAAAGGTTGCTTACCCCTGCCTTAGAGGCAAGCTAGTTATTTATCCCATTTGATTCCTGCTCTTCCTCCAAGATGCTGTCAGCCTGCATAGGGATTATCCTATTTTATGATCACAACAGCCCTGTGGCATGGGATAGGAGGAGGGAGAGAGAAAGACTTACCCAATATTCTTAGGGGAACCAAGCCCACTGAATTGCTAGCACAGGCCAAGAGCAGCCTTGAGCCAGGCAAGTTGTGCACGCAAAGTAGAAAACTCTCCATCCAAATAGGTACACAACAATCTTAAAAACCAGAAAGAAATGTTTTGGTCACAGGGAAGTATCCCAACAGAAAACAAGGCAAGCCAAGGAATGCTTGGAGGAGGAGGAGGAGGAGGAGGAGGAGGAGGAGGAGGAGGAGGAGGAGGAGGAGGAAGAGATGGGGGAATATATACAAGGTTGCAAACAGCTCCCTCCCCCTGGAAAAAGTTCCACAGGAAATTCAAAATGCATATAATCTCCCTGCAGCCCCTTAACACCATTGAGTGTTGTATTCCCAAATCACTTCCAGAACACACACACCTTCTGTGGGTTCTGAAAGACAGGGTTGAGTTCGGATGACAAGCTAATCAATTATTGTTTTCCATTTTGTTCCTATTACCCCCCTCCCCTGGGTTTATTAGCGTGTCATCCAAACTCAGCCAGGGACTATGTAATTTCCTGCCTCCTGGATTGAACTCCCCATATTGCATGTTATGTACAAAACCCTGTCCCATCCCTTACTCCCATTACTATTCAAAACAAGTTGAAATGAAAGTAAAGAGAAAGCCTCTGGCCATGTGATGGGGTCCCTTGGAGAGATGGGCTCTTAGATCCTGCAGAGACTCACACTCACAGTTATACCTTCACTGCCCTCTTAGTAGCGCAAGTATTCAGCAATCTCAGATTCATCTATCTATTCTTTAACAAGACTTTCTTTCTATTCAAACAATGCCGAAATAGACAAGTGATTTTTCTTTATCAATAATTCCAGCTATATCTAATGATACATGAAAATAATTCCTAACATTTGCATAAAATACTTTAATTGATTTTTAAAAAGTGACCCCCACACACCCTGGAATTTATCTTGAAATATCTCTTATCCTTATTTCCAAATCTAAGTTTACCTCTTGATATCAGTCTTTTGGCTCTTGACATTTCATTCATGTTGTTGTAGTTGTGAAAGCATTAATTAACTAATTGGTTGAATTGAATCCACCCAGTCATTCACTGCAAGTTTTAAGTGCTATCATGGCATTTGAGAAGGTGTTCAGTGTGGGTGATATTATTTTAATCTTTCTCCAACTTTCACCTCTTAGACCTTACATTTTAGATGATCTTCTAGATGAGCCTTCCCTTACCTGATGCCCTCCAGATGTGTTGGATTTTAATTTCTTCCATCCCCAGGTAGCATGGCCAATAATCAGGAATACTGGGAGTTGTTGTCCACAACATCTGGAAGGCACCAGATGTTGTGGACATCTTGAGAAGGCTGATCTAGACAACATATCAGGAACGCCTGTCCATCAAAAGAAACTAGCATTTCTGTTAAATAATCTAAATCCATTAACTGCATTGTAATACAGCACTATTTATTCTGATTGGTTAACCAACATGAAAAAGTTAACATCATCATCATCATCATCATCATCATCATCATTATTTAAAAAAATAGCTTAACAACTGCTAGTTCTGTTTCTCACCTATGACCTGTTGGGCACAAAGCTCATCCTCTAATTCAGCCTTCGCCAACCTGGTGAACTCTGACTATGTTGGACATATGGCTGGTAATGATGGGAGTAGAATCCATCACAGCTAGAGGACACCAGGTTGGGAAAGGCTGCTAAATCACTTTATTTTGCCTGCTCTACAGCTGGGGTGAGCAAACTTTAGATTTGTGGGATCTGCTCTGTTCTTTGCTACAACTCAGAGGTCCAGCAGCTGGAGCCTGAGACGAAAGGCGGACATAGAATCGAGGGACAAAGTGTCTCTTCCTGAGATCATGCCAGCCCAGGAATTTGTCTTCAGGACATGACTTCACTCACGAATTCTCCTGCACCTGCTCTTGTTTCCCTGCAAGCTCTCTTGATTTCAGAAGTCTAATTTAGAAGGGAAAAGACTTTTTGTTGACACTGATGTTCAGCCACTGAGAGTTAGAAACCCTTGTTGATCCACCTCAAATCACCTGGAAATGTACCAGTAGATCCTGATAGTAGATCTGATAGGCTGCCCTGTAGTTGCATTCTTTACATGGCCTCCTAACTCTACATAGGAAGATAGAAAGCTGCCTTTTACTGAGTTAGACCATTCATTTATCTAGCCCAGGATTGTCAACACTGACTGGTAGCAACAGCTCTCCAGGGTTTCAGGCAGACTCTTTTCCTCACCCTACCTGGAGAAGCCAGGGATCAAACCTGTGACCTTCAGCATGGGTGTCTATCACACTGGGCTATAGGCCACAACTTTGCTCAGGCCAGCGAAATTGTCTTCAGGTCCATGATAACTGATAGCTCAACTTTTCACCCTGTTATTCCTTTCTCTGTATCACCTAAATTGTTATAAAAATGTAACATTATGATTATCATGTATTTATTTTATTATTAATTATCATATCGATATCCTATCTTTCATCCCAGGGGCTCAAGGCAGCATACATGGTTTCTCCTCCACTTTTAGAGTGAGAGAGACTGAACCAAAGTCACTCAGTGACTGGGTCTATGAACCTGGGCCTTCCCAATCCTAATTTGATACACTAGCCACTGCACTATCCTGGCTCTCCAAGTATAAATATAATCCTTGACAATCATTTTTTCACTTTTACAAGGCTCAAACCTGCACCAAGTATATTGTCTTAGCAATCATCAGAAACCCTGTGGATGGTTTGTTATTGTTATCTGTGTGGGTGGTGGTGGCTAAAATGTTGGCTTGCCTGGGTCCACTTTGTAGGTTTCATTGAGAGGAGAGGGCTGAGCTGGGGGCTTCCTGGTTCACAGCTTAGCCAGCCCACCATTGGCCATACTGTCTGAGAATTATGGGAGCTGCAGTCCAACACAGGTCAGGGAAGACTGGCTTAGGCCCTTGGCCAGGTCTCTACTCCAGATTCCCTCTAAGACCCCATGTGCTATTTGAAAAATATATGCAAATTAAATGTATGCACGGAAAAGTGCCAAACTGGTTGCAATCCCAGAATCTGACATCCTTAACCAAAGAATTTCGGAATGCTTTGTAAGGACGTGTTGCACACTTTCAGTAAAGGAAAATATCCATTGTATCTCCCTGATGAATAGTGAATTCATTGCCATTTACAGAAAACCTTAGACTTTTCATATTGATGCCCACTTAGGCAATGTCTTTCTCTCTCTGTGGGTGTGCATGTGTGCCTTTCCTTTTTGCCCTGATACTGTCTCTTTGTCTCCCATATGAGCAAGTGATGATGAATGCAGAAGCAAAATTACTGCTACTTATGTCACTGATGCCTCCAGTTAATTCCTGTAACTGCCAGCGAGGAAGCCCTAATACCTCTGCAAAATACAAAGTAATTATTTCTAAACATAGCTCCCTCTCCTCACCCTGTCGCTGCCTAACTTTGCTGAAGGTTGGTCTGCTGTCAGGAGTCCCATTATAACTAACAAGAAACGATTCTGGGAACAGTTGAAAAGTAACCCAATGGCATCAAGCAAGAAAGCAAAGAAATACTGCAAAGTCAGTATACACCTTAGGTAACTCCTTCCCAGATCTGTCTCAGTAAAAAAAACAAAAAACAACCATCTCTGCTTTCACACCATTTCCTCTCAGAGGCTACTTTGCCGGACAAAATGCTAAATAGACCATTTAAAAAGATCATTCTACAGGCCTGCACTAAGCATTTGATCAAAACAAAACCCATAAATCCAGGCATTATTATCTTCATGTGGCTGGTGGGGGCTGAAATTGCGGCTTGCTTAGGCCCACTTTGTAGGTTCTAGCCTGTCTTAACCTCTGGCATTTTCATTTTCTTGGTGCAGCAAGGAATAGCGCTCTGTGTGTGTATGTGTGTGTGTGTTTTTCTGTGTGTGTCACACTTACTTATACACACACAGGGTGTAGAATCTCTAAATTCCATTTTGGAGATCGTCTCATTCTCAGGGGCCACATTCCAGTGGTGGGCAGTACCAAAGGCAAAATGGGAGTGGCTAAAAGACAAGAATACCAGCATATTTTAGGTTAAAGTTTTTATTGCCAGTAAGCTTTAGAAGAGGCATTTCAACCTTTTTAGAAAGGGGAAAATTGCAAAAAGCTGGGAAAGCACCCAATGATTGGTGCTGGGCAGAAAGTGGGCAGGGCCAGAGGAAAGGGGCATGGCCATCTGGGGAACCCTAGAGAGCCAGACTGGAACCCTTGGAAGGCCAGCTTTGGCCTCCAGGTCTAAGATTCTGTGTATACACATATAGGCACAAACACAGACGGAGAAGAACATTCATTCTTTCATTCAAACATCTGCATTCTCAAGTGGAGCATCCCAAACACAGGTTTGCCATCTCAGTGAGGCCTAATAAGTGTAATTTCCATGATGAGCAACAGGCACTTGTGGTCAGGAGTCACAGTCAGGAAGTTTGGCCTGCCTACAAATCAAGAGGCCCTCTAAAAATAACTTGGACTTGGGGCAAAGGAGTGGCAGTATTATTATAATACGGCCAGCATAATCAAAACTGAAACAGCAATGGAAATGGAATGGAAATGGCATGAGGAATGTAAATCAAGTCATTAGCAAGCTGCAGCTCCCATCTGATCGCAGAGGGGCTGTTTGATGCTTTATCAGCAGCATAAAACCTGCAAAGAAGCTCTTCTGTACAACATCATGTTTCTGCTCACCTTGGAGTGGATGCAAATCCATTCCCACATGGGGGTGAAGCCAGTATCTGCCTGCTAGTCAGGCTCTGGATATGCTAAGACAGTGGCTGAAAGAAATTCATGCAGGGACTTCCATAGGCAGACATGGATGTATCTTTTTGCTCTGACAATACAAGTGTTAAAACAATTAATGGCTATATGTCATCATTACAAGGCCAAAATCATACAGGCAGATGCTCTAACAGCTGGATCAACAGGCAAAGCAACAATAGTACATAATTCACTGGGAAGAAAATCCAGCAATTACTGCATTGGGACCCTGTCGGAGCCCTGTACAGATCCCTATTTTGTCAACAGACTATTTAACAACAGTAGCATGTGCAAAAGTAAGGCACCTTCTCAATAAATTAAAGGTCCGTGATCAGAAAGTAGAGATTGAAATCAGGAGGATTAAAGCACAACAATGAGGAGACAGGGTGATATTGACACTGCTTCAGTGTCCCAAATGTAGGGAAGTGTGAGATTGCTACTTCTTTCAGGTAGGAGCTTCTCAAGAGACCTTTTCATTTGCGAGGCACTACTGTGCTGGTATATTTTTCAAAATGCCAAGGCCGACCCACCCATGAAGCAGGGTGAAGTGTCCCCATCAGGCAGCTGAGTGGGAGGAACAGTGAATTGTGCCATGTTGCTCTCCACCCTTACCACCACCAACAGGTGCTTGGGAAAACCCTGTCAGCCACTTTCCCACTGTAACATTTGGCTCAGCAAGAGGGTGCCTGGTGGGGCTCTTTAGAGTAGCTGAGTAGCCAAGGAAAAGCTCCCAGGAGTGAGTGGGATCTTAACTAAGGTGACCATATGAAAAGGAGGACAGAGCTCCTGTATCTTTAACAGTTGCATAGAAAAGGGAATTTCAGCAGGTGTCATTTGTATATATGGAGAACCTGGTGAAATTTCCTCTTCATCACAGCAGTTAAAGCTGCAGGAGCTATACTAGAGTGACCAGATTTAAAAGAGGGCAGGGCACCTGCAGCTTTAACTGTTGCGATAAAGAGGAAATTTAACCAGGTTCTCCATATATACAAATGACACCTGCAGAAATTCTCTTTTCAATACAAGTGTTAAAGATACAGGAGCCCTGCCCTCCTTTTTATATGGTCACCCTATCTTAATTCTTTCCCTGCCAGTCACTTGTGCACTCAAAATATCCCCCAAACAGCTTTTTCTCACACAAGAGAAAAGGCACAGGGACCCATTTCCTTCCCCTTGTAGGTCGGAAGACAGATGAGGGAGGGGAAGGCAATCTAGAACTCAGACACCTGGATAATAGTCCAATTCAACCAAACCATTTCTAAATCCTACCTGAGATGGAAACGTTTTTTTTAAGTTTGTTCATCTCTAATCACTGTTGTGTTTTCATGCACGATACAGACACAGCCTCATTTGGGAACCATTTCTTAGTTTCAGGCACACTTTGACCAACAAATGGGCTTCTTCTGCATTAAACAAAAAGAGAGGTTTAATTTCTTTCACACCAAGATGTAGATCATCCTGCAGAAATTGGGGGGGGGGGGGAGTAGTATTTAAGTAATATTTTACTTCCACATTACAGTAGCACTTTCTGTAATTAACAGCCAAGGTTTAATTAAACATTGATTAGCCAGTAATTAGTCTAATGATTAGTCACCTGAAAGAGATGAAGCATAAATACACACTGGGGCTGCAGAGTGATGGGAGCAAGGAACTGAGAAGTGGGGGAAATGATACAGGAAACAGATTAGAGGCAGGTCTCAGGTTTTATTCCCTCCTCCCTCAGGGCCAAATGTTTCATGTTGTTCTGGTGTGTTATAAATGGCACTTTCAGTGTGAATTTTTCTAATCAACAAAAAGTCTGACTGTGTCTCTCATGTGAGAAATGCAGCTAAGATTGAATTTATCTCCCTGTTCCATCAGATTTTGCCTTGTGAATGCAATTAAACCATTTCCCCACTTATTGAGAAATAGGCTCATTCTGTGTAATGAAGTTCATCTGGAGGGAGTTCAATGCGCACCTCTTCAGATACAATACAAGAAAGGGACCACCATTGCTCAGTGTGCAGAAAGTAACAACTTTTCACACCCTTGAAGCACACCGTTTTGTGAATACAATTTTTTGGCTTCTGGCAGGTACCACAGTGGCTGAAGTGTTGTTTTCTTTGTACCATAGCATTTTGATCCAAAATAAAGGAATTGTAGGTCAACATTTCAGGAGGGCATCTCTGGTTTGGGTCCTTTGTTTCCCATGAGTCCAAGGTCCTAAGTAAAAAAAAAATCACCTTACCTATGTACATTTTAATTTTCATTGAGTCTTTTTCCTGTATTTTGCCACATTCAGCCTTCTGTTCCATTCTGCTACTACTGCAGTAAAGGCTCAGCATCACTGATGACCTGGTGAGGCCAGAGTTGCAGAGTTTTTCTATAAAATGGAGTGTTCAAGAAAGTCAGATATCAGGAATGGGAATAGATCAGCACCATGGAGAGCACTAAGTGACGTTGGGGTTGGAAACTAGGCAAGCTTATCTACATACTGCTCCGACAAAGATCAGAATAAGATTAAGGCTTAAACAGGAAGTCATCCACCTTTGGGCTGATTAGCTCCATCTCTACATTGACTGAGGTTTTGATTCTTAAAGGGGATTGGTCTGTTTTAGCCACTTCAGGCTGTGGCGACATGGGAGTAGTTGTCTTCATGGTCTGAGCCGTCAGAGTCTCTTGATGGTAATTGGGCCTCCTGTGAATAGTGGGCAGGGGTAGACATACTCCTGAGGTTCCTTTGGCGGAGTGAGTTCTGGGGAGATAGAACCCTCACAATACCTTTCCATGGCTTAGTCTTCTCCTACTGACTCTAGAGCTTCTTCTGAGGATAAAGGGTTTGAATCCTCTGAAGATGATGGATCGGGGTGATGGTTGGTCCATGTCACCTTCTTTGGTTCAGCCTTGCCTATTACTCACTCACTTCCCTCCCTGTTTCCTATAGATTTCACTCCAAGCAATGAGCATTGTAAGTAATATTCTAAGACAGGCTCCATTCAGATGATTTGCACCTCAGTACTACTACTTGGCTGTACCAGAAGACATGTCCTGGTTGCAAAGCTGCATATGGCCCAAACATCTGCTCTTTATGGATTCCCTTGATACTAATCTGCCTATATGATGTGGCTTACAAGGCCAGCACAAGAAAAATCAGCTTAGGGAGGTTCCTTAATCCATAACCTAAGCCAGGTGCGGGCAACTTCAGAGGGTCTGATTCCATTTTTGTTCTCCCAGGTCCTCCAAGGAACACTTGGACTTTTGGGTGTGACTGAATAGGGGAAACCCAGATTCCATGACAAAACAGTGTCTCTGTTCCAAATAGTGCCAAATGTCAGCCACGTTGCACAGACCCAATAATCAGGGCCAGGTGTGCATTCCATGCTCATCATGCCAAACAAATGTGGAATTTGGCATTGGGTGCAGCATCCAGCATCATGAGAACCTGTCTTCTTGTTACTAGTTTTTTCTTTCTTTCTTAAAGTGAGATTTTAAGCCTTATGGCCAATAGTATCTAAATCTGCCAAGAGCTCCAGTAGAACCAACAGGGACACACTCCCCCTGTCTAGTTCCCAGCATAGATTATCCAGCAAGGTAACCAAGGTCCCATAACCAAGGCAGGATCTACACTACTGCTGTATAACAGTTTATTACAGTATTGACAACTGCTGGCACCCAGGACACATTTGCATATCCTTTTCAAACTGATTTCAGAGTGTTATACCCTGCTTGGTGTAGATCTGGCCCAGGTTTAAAACCAATTGAAATAGATCTAAATGATCTATCATGACAGACCACTACGGCACTTCCTCCTCACTCCCCTGCTGCAACACAGAGAACCCAATCTAATCCAACCAGGTCTCCATGATACAGCCCCGGTCAGCATGCTCATCCAGTATCAAGGGGATGGCAGCTCTTTACCCATTCACTGACCTGGCATTCAGCAGCAGTATCTTCAACCCAGGCAGGCTGTCATCAAGGCTACTCAGGTTGTCTGCTATGGGAGACAGCTTGGAAACCTGTTGCACTTTCCATCCCCTACAACAACCTAGCCGCCTAGGTCTCAATAAGGAATTGTTTAATGCTGCTGACCTTAGTGTTTGTTTCTGTTGTTGTTTTTGTTGTTTTAAAATGTTTTTATGATATTGATTGTGAGCTCCTATGGGAAACCCTTTTAAAAGGTTATTTAAATCTTTAAATAACGAAATAAATATTAATAAACAGATCCTCAAAGAAATGCACACATATCTTTGTTATATCGTTGTTGATGATGATGTTTGTTTTTCTGTTAAATCTAAGACGACTTAAATACTATACAAGTGTTGTTTTAAATTCTACTGGTCCAATTGGCTGCCGTGCCATGTAAATGGAGCAATACATATCATTCTTGCCACAGAGCAGTCTGTGATGTCATCGTGCAACAGAGGTCCTGTCATTTGCAAATTGCAACATGTGAGCAGACCCTTTGAGTGAAAATCTTAAAAGACCTAAATCAGTTTAGCCTATCGCAAATAAGATTAAGAAGTCATTTGATGGTTGCGTATAAGCATCTTCCTAGGGAGAATCTTTTGAGCACTAGAGTGTTCTACAGTCTAACAGGAAGAAGCAGAGCAAGAACAAACAGCTGCAAGTTAAGCCTAGACAAATTTGAAGAAGGGAGGGTGGACCATGTTCACTGGGTCAAGCTGCCCAGGGGACATTTCTCTGATTATGTGCAGCTTCTGACTCAGTAATAGACACTGTTTGAGACTAATAAAATATTGTCAGCCTTCAGTGGTGTTCTTTTCATTTGACAGGGCACTGTATCTGCTCTTTGCCTACAATGCCAATTACCAGTGGAGGATTATTCCAATATGGTGGCAAAATTCATCACCCTCTCTATAATTCCCCTTGTTCATTTTCTAGACTAAAAGCGAGCAGGAGGATTCCTGCTTGCTTTTGTTTCTCCATGAGGATTCCTCTCCTTTCTGTATACTCAGTTTCTAGGCTATGCATCAACAACTAGGAATGCCTTCATTAAGACACTTCACACAGTTCATATTATTAGGTACACATAAGTGTATACCAAAAAATTTAAAGCATGAATGCAGTTATCAGGTTATATACATCTCTTTACCCAAGCCTTCCTGAATGAGTGTGTGCCCAGCTAGTTTGCTTAATACTTGCTGTATTTTTTTAGTTTTGGTTTTAAACATTTCAATTGCTAAGAGTTTGTATTTCTTATGA
Organism: Elgaria multicarinata webbii; assembly: GCF_023053635.1. Lineage (NCBI taxonomy): Eukaryota > Metazoa > Chordata > Lepidosauria > Squamata > Anguidae > Elgaria > Elgaria multicarinata. Next base: position 47,398,597 of record NC_086173.1, on the reverse strand, counting down.
TGCACTTGATTTTGTCAAAGACTTAGAGATTTTTTAAGATATGGTAAGCTGCATGTAAATTGAAATAATAATAATAATAACAACAACAACAACAACAATAACAACAATAATAATATGAGTTACACTCATTGAAGGTTTGCAATTAGTTATGGGATTGGCTGACAAAATTACACATAGGGCCTGTTCAGACAACACATTAAGCCATGGTTAGGCCGCTAACCCTTTTGCAGCTAATAGTTAGTGAGTGTGTTTAAACCATGTTATGTTGCCTCCACGGTTATGAATGGTGTAAGTCCCTCGGAGTAAGTCTGATGAAACATAAGGCATAGCTAGACCAGCCACTATCCAGGGCCGGATCTACACTAGTCTTATAACGTTGCTAGTGTCCCTTTCTAACGTGGTTCTCTGTATTGGTTCTCTGTATCACGGGGCACACTAGCGTTACTTACGTTTAGCTGTAACGTTACTGCAGGGCACATTGTTAAATCCTTTCGTTGTTCTCCCTCCCTCTGAGCTTAGCAGAGTTGCTGGGTTTGCTCCGCCCACTGCCTGCCTCATTCCTAGCCAGCAGTGCAGGGCAATAGTCATAAGCACACACACAAACCTCCTCCCAAAACATCTTAATGTAAGTCCCAGGGAATAGCCTGAATGCATAGGAGCCAGCCACTTTGCTGAAGCTAAGTAGGGTTGGGTCTGGTCAAGATCTGGATGGGAGATCAAATTGAAAAGTTTTAGCAGCAGCCGCATTTAAGCCCTGCTGGTCATGAGTTTTGGACTGGGACCAAGAGATCCTTGTTAATTTTCCTGCTCGGAGCTACAGTGATCCTTTGAGCGCTCCTCAGCTCCTTTGCAAAGAGGGGGGAAATGTTAAAAAAAAAATCATAAAAAATCAACCGATGACCCAATTTGATTCAAATTTTAAGGCACGATGCATGGGAGTACTTCACAATAAAAGCAGATTCTAAGGTGGAAAACTTCTGAGTCCTTTGCATGCAATTGTCAGTGATTGCACAGTATAACGCTGGTGTGATTTATCTGCTGTAGCAGATAAGATAGCAAACGGGGCGAAGGAGGGAGAACAGGAAGTGGGCGGAGCAAACCCAGCAGCTCTGGGTTGGGAGAGGAAAATTACTGGTAGAACGAGGCACATGAATCTGTAGCCACGCTGAATAACACCAGTGTAGATTCCCACCTGGAGATAGACCCAGTATCATCATCGGGGGTGGGGTGGAGGGAGGATGAGTTTTTTTTTTTTAAAAAAACAACACTTAAGATTTTGGTGAAGTGTTCGTGTGCTCCTTCTCCTTTTAGAAAACTACATTCAAAATGATGGCCACAATGTTGCGCACCACGTGTAGATGAGGGCAACGATCTCACAATCATAAAATCGTGAGATCTTCACCCTCCTACCCCCTCATCTAGCCATGGCCATACATAGAATTGTGCTGAAAGTGACAAAGCTGAGCTGTAGTGGTGAAGTGAACAGAGTGTTGGTCTTGAACTGGGGAAGCCTAGTCTCAAATCACTAGTCTACCTAGGGCCCATCACTTCCTTTCAGCCTAACTTCTCTCACAGGGGTGTTATGAGGAAACTGGAACAGCCTCCACAGAGGTCTCCCCTGCTGTGTTTGGAGGAAAGACTAGATTCAAATGTATTTAAGAAATAACATATTGGCCTCTATACCTACTCATATATTCACAAATGGTTTGCAATGGAATACCATGGATGCAATGTTGCAACGAATGACCTGCATATTTGTGTATGTGCGTGTGCGTGTGTGCATGCATGCTTCCCCATGTGATTCATCAATTTTTAAAGGCAGCATCAGAAACCTTGGAAAAGAGAATGTATTATGCCATGGTTAAAATCTTGTAGGGTGTCCTGACACTCATGTCTGAGCACAAGCACCAGCAACACAGCAACACTCATGTCTGAGCACAAGCACCAGCAGCTATCTGAACATTATTATTTGTTTATTATAGAATCTATAAAATGCTCCACATCAAAAGTTTTCA